>NC_047530.1:41057991-41397991 GCF_012275295.1 Melopsittacus undulatus | reverse complement strand
AACAATGCACTGCGTTTCATGAGGCAAATCACTAAATTTAAGGTAGACAGCAAATCAGACATGCAGAAATATTTAATCATTTTCCTATTAAAGTAAACAAATACTAATTATTATTTGTTTAGAACTTTTGCATTATTACATGAGCAGACATGAGTAATGGAGGAAATGGGTTGCTAGGCGCATATAGGATTAAGTCTTTTTCCTCTCTAATGGTATTTGCTGAAAATATCATTTAAGATCCTCCACAAAGGTTTTGAAATGCTTGTGTTCAGAAGGTTTAGCACAAAGAGTAGTATTAGCACTTTGCCTAGTATCTTTAAAAGGATTGAATTTTTCTTATTATGGGCAATTTTTTTTTCTACAATCAAATTCCAGAAATATGTTATATCAAAAAAGACAAGATTTAATTTTAATATACACTGCATATATTTGTTTAGCTTATGACTGCTGGCAAAATATTCTAGTATGCATGACTGAAGGTCAGGGGTTGATGGAAGTTGTTCTATTGGTAAACATTATAAACCAAACTAATTTCTTTTATTATAGAGCAGTTTATTCAGACTTGTTATTTCTGTATCAAATTTTTCTGTGTGGCTTTCACAATGATTAAACTGTGTGCACATATGCACACATATATTCATTTTATTGTTTTATGAAAACATTAAGCACATGAAATAAGTTGAGCCAATGATCTCAGCAAATGTAAGTTTCTTAAGAATAGGAGCAGTTTAGGCCTAGACCTGCTATGCAATCTGTTGCAGGAATTATTTTCTAGTGCATTTTATTTGAAATCAGCATTTTACTTAGGCTTTTTATGCAGGAAAAATATTTCTCTATTTATGCAGCTTAGGTAAGTTGGTAATTACCAAATATGGTGCCTACAGAAGCATGTTGGTGGGTCTGGCCTCTCCCTGCCTGAGAATATAAAATATATTGGCTCAAAGAAATAAAACCGTGCAAATAATACAGTTTTGTTTTGAGATATTCCAAGCTTGTAATTGTATGTTAAGTATGCACGTAAGAAAGGGAATCCACTTACGGAAGGCATTCTTCAAAGTCCCCATCTGCAAAAGTAAATATGTTAAGGCATGACAAAGACATGGTTTTTCCTATTTAAGAAGTATCAAACTTAAAGAAAAAAATAAGAAAAAAAATTCATCATGGACATAGTGCATGCATTTTAAAACAAAACACCTTCTGAAGCATCTTACCCAATCCATCTTTATTTCAATAAGCTTACTATATATGAACAATTTACTAGCAAGACATGGATTTCCGCTACATTTGGAAAAACCAGCACTACTTTTCTTAGATTTTCCTATGATGTTCATCACCATACTACCTTAGTATTACATAGCCATAGCTGAATCTACAGTTCTCATTGTTTTCTTGAGGCATTGTGATCTCTTTTAGCATTTAGTTCATTGGGGATGCTCTTGTTGAGGAACCATATGCAAAAGTCTGACATATTGTTAGACTGGTTTAAAACCCACCAAATTCAACTATGAATACTGGTGTGGTTTTGGGTGTGTGGTTTTTTTTTTCTTTTTTTTTTGTTTTTTTCAGGAAGGTTTCTTTAGTAACTTTCCCAAATTAAAAAAAAACTAAAACAAGCCTAATCATTTAGACCTTTAGTCTAGTACAGCTTCTTATGCTTTTATTGTACATGTATAAGTATATATTTTTCAGTTTACACAGTGTGGATAATCACCAAGTGTAGTGCTTTCAGAAACATGGATGGATCTAGCCTTTACCTTGGCAAAAAATATCAGATATATTTGCTGAAAGTATTAGGAACCCACAAATGATATTTTTATTTTAGGAGATCTTGAACGAAACATTCAAAATAGAATTGTGTTTGTGCCAGGAAACTACATTTCCAGAGAAAATACTTATCATAGCAATAGTCTGATGAAGATTGCTAAAAATTGGGTGCCAGACTAATAATAAATAAAAACATATTTAATTAGTATTCCATAGGTACTTATCAATTTTGCAGTTTGGAAATATTAAAGGCTTTTTGACATTCAGGTTTTCTTCTTCCAAGTTGTTGGTGGACAAGCTTAAAAATCTTTGAAAACAAAATGAATATCATATTTGTAAAAAAATGTCCTTGAATGATAACTTTTGGTGCTTTCTTCTTGCTATAGGAGTTTGTGTAGCGTTTATTGAATAAAATCAAATAATTTCTCTTTAATGGTCAAAACCTTTGGGGGTTGTAAGATTTTTTGCTGTATCCTCATGCACTTTTTCTGGCCTTATATTTACACTATTCTGAGCTCGTTGTCCAAGAAGCAGAAATTCATATTGGTGCAAATGTGGTAAAATAACAATCCAATTAGCACCATACTCATTTTAACACATATGCAATATGTAACAAAAATTTAGAAGTTGTTTGTAACTGTGAAAACCCCTCTTGGTACTCAGTACTTCCTAGTGTAAGCTTTTTGCAGGACAATTAACCTTAGCATATAGAGCAGCAGCTCTGAAAATAAATACGCTGGAAAACACAGAAGAAAGACATCATGGTTAATGCAAATTAATGTAATCATAGATTCAGGAAAAATAAACTACTCCAGTGCCACAGTTTATTTTGTTTTGTTACTTGACAGTCTTAACCTTTCTTTCTATTCCAATGATTCATAGTCATAATTTTCTTTGTTACGAAATGATTTTGCCAAAATAAATTTATATTAATCCATCTTTTTTTCCCCCCATTTTTGATTGATTCTTGAAACAAAAAAGTTCCAAACAGCATCAAGAATGGTTCTATTTCACAATTATGCCTGCTCAATGCACTCAGATTTTTTTTGTGTGACTGAAGTCTTTTTCCTTGGATCTGTGTGCTACAGACAGATTTTTTTTTAACCAGAGCAAATTCAAGTGCAGCTTTCAGACCAGTCAAACCCAAGAGACAGGCAGGAGGGCAGCCCTTCCTCAGCTTCTCTCTGCATTAGCCTTTCGTACTCAGTCTCCATCGACCTGTCAGAGACATCACAGTGATTGACTGCCCTGGCAGATGTGCTGCTATAACAGGTAACTTGATCATCCAGACCCATCTGTCTCTCAGTCCTCTTCAATTCACACTTTCAAAAATATTAGAGATTAGGGAGGGGTCGGATTCTTTGTTGTGATTTTTTTTTTTATGTCTGATATCTGTATTTCACAAAAGGTTACCCTTGGTAAATGAATGGTGATGTGCAGTACTTGAGCCATATCCTACAGAGAGGAGCTTCCTAGAATTGTTCATTGTCAATGTTTCAGATCTGGGTTAACAATATCCAGAGAATTAAAAAACTTGCTTGTAAGATGTCTAAAATTAAGGACAGTTTTTTAGAACCACTGTGGTAATAATAGAATGATGTTTCAAAGATAACAGTTCCAATGTGAGACAGATGGGCTGTTTAACTGCGCTTAGTGAGAGGAGGGGATCTGATTCAGTGGGAGTATTTTCACGTCTTCTCTTCAGTGCCCACAGCCTGGCAAATGTTGTGACATCATTAAGCTGAACTGCTGATTTTAGATGGGTCTGGAACAAGAACGGGCAGGGGTAACTCAAGCTTCCTGCTGAAATGTAGTTAACTAATTTACTCGTGTCACTATTTCTGATAATTACTTTTCACCAAAATATTTTGCTGTGCTTGTGTGTAGAGGATTTCATTCCACAAGTCAACACCCTAAGTGTTGTAGCCTCGCAGGATCTATCAACAGCTTCTATTAAGAGAGAATATAATCTTGGTGAGAGCAGTGGCTAACACTTCTCTTTTCTATTTCTCAGTAAAGTCTACTGCATACTCACTATCAAGGGATGTACATTGGCACAGATGACATAGTTCACAATATAAGGGGAAGTAACATACTGAAGCAAGCAAAACAAGGTAAAATGAATGACAACTGACAAAAAAGCAAGTGAACTCAGAATATTTTTTTTTCAAATGAGAGGAATAAAAATATGTTAAGTGTGTACATAAGCAATGACACATGCAGAATAAAAAAAGATAAATAATGGGGGGAGGGGTAGAGGACTGAGGAGTATGTAAAAGCAGAAAAAAACCTCTCAGGTGCATATCTGCAAGGCTTTTGGATCATACTAGAAACTGAGGTGACATTGGAAGCCACAGCAAAATTAAAACTTCACGCCTTCTTGAAAATGATGCTTAGCATCCTGGACCTACAACTTCATCAGTATCTAAGCCATTCAGGCAGTGCCTGTCATTTCATTAATAAATTTCAGTGAGTAAATGAGATCAGTACAGTTTTATGAAGGAATCTGTAATGACCCTATTGTTTTGATTTTTGGAATAGGAAAAAAACAAAAAATTATTCACTTTTAATGCGTTACATGATATGTATGGAGGATTTGTGGTGCACAGTCCTTTGTTCCAAAGCCAGCAAACCAGATAGTATGACAATCATCACCTTGTCATGATTCATGGAACAGAGCACTAGGGGAATCCAACATGCAGCTGAATACAGACAGCTGAACATTAGCACAGGCAAGAGAAGGTGTAAAGGACTCATAAGAGATTACTCTGTGGATTAACCAGTCTTCTTTTTCCAAATGCACACCTGTGCAAGATAGGCACAACTTGTTTGAAATGGAATAATGACTGTGGTGTGGGAAACTGTCAACCTCACTTCTTGGGGTTCTCAGACTGGAGATGGGGTGAAGAGTTGAAAAAAAGAGTTTTGACTACATAAATTTGCTGTAGATGCTTTGTGAGAGATGCTTGACCGTGTCTCTGTGTAAGGCAAGGTAGGCTTCTTCCAAGAAAGCTGCTGCTTTATTTAACGTACATCTTAGGAACTTCTGGGTAAGTAATATTGATACTGTATTGATCTGTTATAGGCAGTCTTGCATAACACTTTATCTAGATTTTAGATAACTTATTAAATAGGCTCCTCATACAAGAATCTTTAAATAAAAGGCATAGAAATTATTAATAGTAAACTTATCCCAATTTAACTGCTTAAAGCAAGGGAAATGTACCTTCTTCTGAATTATTTTTTCTTTAGTTGGGAAGAATGTTATCTGGAGACTAAACAATGTGACCTCATGGCAATCAGTGCTCTTGAAATATTGGACTAGAATTCACATCCAATTTTAATAAGATACTAATAAGATATTGCTAGAAAGATTAGAGCTTGATCTGAGTTTGTTTGATCACCTTCTGTTTTAAGAGTAAACACGTTAAAATATGCATATACAGTATGTAAAATATACATTAGCATGTAGTCTTTGTACAATGCTTATAAATCAATGATACATGCATACAGATAAGCTGACATATAATTGCAAAGTGTCTGACTGTTTAAAAAATTTATGCTGTAAAACTTTTAATGGTCACAAAAATCTAATCATGAACCATAAGTATACTTCACATTACTATTGAAAGTAACTGTCCCAGTGTATCTTTCACTGTTAGATGCCAGTCTAGCTAAATAAATAATCTGAGTTTATCCAATTAGCCTGGACAGTTGCAGACTCACATAGTTGTCTTCCAAGTCTCAAACTGCAAGAGTAGATCACTAGAAATGCTGTATTCTGATTACGATAAAACATATGATAATAGGCCTGGAAAAAACAGTAGAGTGGGCTTGAATAAAACAAGAGTGGAAATATATCCATTCAAATAGTAGGACTCAGGGTGTGATTTGTGGTAAGACAATCTCAAGATTTTCTCACTCAGCTCTGTGAGAAACCCGGTTTTGATGCAAAGGAGAAAATCCATTATTTAGCACTATTATTCAGTGTTCTGTCTTAAACTATAATAATCAATAGCACTTTTAGGTGTTCTTTCAGGGCAGATACCAAAAGATATCTTGAAAGGTATGTGAGAGTTGACCATGCAAAGCTAAAAATGAATTTGTACCAACAGGTTTCACTACTGTAGGGCCCTCAGATATCAATTGCAAGAAAATTGTCTAAGCAGATTGAATTCAGTCTGCTTTTTCACTTGCAATGTTTGCAGAACAAATGAAGCTTTTTCTTTGTTCCATCTTTGTGCATACCACAATATGCATCATCTATGTAAACCAAAAAGAAAATAAGAATATTTTACTGTATTGTTACTATTTGAAGTTTATTGTATTTTCTGTTTATGTTTTTCCTTTGCAATTCTAACAATTCCCAGAATTAATGTAAATTCACATAAGCTGAAGTTGTTTCTATAGTTGTTTAGATTTAACAAAATACATAAACAGGACTTGAATCAAGGGATTAGAACTCACATGTTTCTCCTAAGTTAACACTCCAACAGCTTGCTTAGATATGTTTTCTTATGGTTTTCTCTTCTCAAAGCTTTAGTGGAAAGGATAGAAAGTGATACTCCTACACTTAAATAATTCTGTAGGGCATCTTTTTCTTTGAAAGAAGGAAAGGTAGGATTAGTCACCCATAGGCAACGGAGGACAAGCATTCTATTGTTTGCATTTCACAGGAAAGACAATTACATAAAAATGAAACACCATTTTAAGTTGTCTCTTAGAAGAGTTTAGCAGGAGCACAGCACTTTGTGAGGATCACAGTTTTCTGAGATGCGTAGCAAGACTGTGAGGATTAGCCATTGAGTAACTTTCAGGCACCTGGGAGAAGGAATGCCTGATTTGTCTCACCCACTTTCATTTTGGTGGAAGCCAGCTTCTATCCTCACCAAATATGAAGGAGTTCTAGACACCAAGCAGGTATGATGAAGTACTTCAAGAACTTTGAAGTTAAAACATGAGGAATCCTCCAGAGGTCAGACCAAATAACCATTTTCATTTACAGGCAATTGCCAATGAAGATCCGTTCTTCACATAAAACCTTGCATATTTTGGATCTTTTCCTAAATTCAAAACAGGACATACCCTCTCCATAATACTGGATTTCTGTACCTGTACCACAACTCATAGGATGAGTAGAAAGACACCTAAAGTAGTCATTAGGTAACTGAAAAGGCGAAGGTGTGTTTCAAATATTGCCTTCCTCTGGGATGACAAATCTTAGATTGGCCCAGTCTGGGGGTAACATACTCCCCTTGAATTCTCAGAGTTAAATTGTTTCCTGGAGTTAGGTGTTAAAGTCTTGATTTTTTTTTTTAAAAGGAAAGGGAACTGGTTTTCCTTTCAAAAAGGGTCATGGTAAATTTTAAAACAAGATGCTTTCTCTCACAAAGGACACATGTTCAGTTCTGTGTTTGAAATAACTCACCAGAATACATTGAAGAGTTCGGATATTTTTATATTTTTAAGAGGGTTTTGGCATTTTATATCACTAGACATGTTTTTTTGGGAGTACAATTTAACTTTCTTAAAACTTTTCCATTACAGCTATGATAGTTCTTGAACTGGAGAGTGAAACAGAAGGGTGAATATACATGAGTATTATTCTGTTACCTAAAGGGGAGGCCCCTTTTCATCTGTGGAAAAAGAAATTTAGATTCTCTACCTCTGTCATTTGTCACTTTTAAGGCTTATGTTTTTCAGCATGTACTCATAAATACAGGCTTTTAGATAGCTTTGCTACCAAAATCTTTGTGACATTTTAGGCACCTCTAGGCTCTAAAACAAGAACTTTTGAAAAACTGAAGTTCATAAAGTAATAGTTAGATTCCTCTTATCTGAACTTACATTCCATTATAGAAATACCACTAGGTCATAATGACAGTCCTATTGTCTGTTGGTGTATAAATCCTTGGATTTTAATGAAACTATGAAACTATACCATGGAAAATTTTTAATCTTCAGAATTTGAGATGTGCCTGAAAAAATGTCTTGATTAAAAAAAATAAAGAAAAAGAAAATAACAACAACAACAAAGGCAAACTAAAATAACAACAAAACCCAGATTTCTACTTATCAAGATATGCATAATGTTTTTCCAAAAGACCTCTTCTGAATGATGTTTGGCTTTTCCAAACTGTGTTTGCTTCTGTTTTCTGAAATACAGCTATAGGTCTAAGCATATTTTATCTCTGCCCTTTTAATGTTATTTCTAGCTAATTATACCAATACAAGAAGCCTAAAGCAAATATGATTTTATCAATTTATAATATGAAAAGTATCTTGCCCTCAGTGTATACTAAGATCTGTACATGCTATTATTATTAGCAAGCACTCCACCTACTGGTTCAAATTATGCCAGGCATGTAATCAAAAAAATAGTTCATGTTCTAATAAGTGCTTTACTTTCTAAAGGTACAATAATTCTGATTCCCAGTACTTTACGTATTTATACATCTTCTGTGGAGCCAATCAGGTATACATATGCCCTTAACCTGCTATTCACATTCATTAGCAGAATTCACCTAATTTTCTTTCACAGATGACTATCCTAACTAATATTCCCCAAACTTAGATGTGAATGTCAATTAAATATGTGCCAATAAAAAGCAAAAGGTACAAAAACCATGAGATGTTTTTATTTTGGTATTTCTTATGTATGTGATTTCTATAAATGAATTTTAAGAGATGGACTTAAAACCCCCCTGAATAAAAATACAGCCTGGGATAGTAAAAGTCAGCACTGAAAAATATGTAAATGCTGATCAAGCTCTTAATTCTTCATCTTCATAACCGTGATGAAGTCAATAGAGGAGAAAATACTTTAGTACAGTGGTGAGCTTTTTAGCAGAATTAAGATAAAATAAACCATTTATAGTTAAGCAGTTTCAGTAAAATATGCTTCTTTTTAAAAAACACACACACACGTACATACATGTATCGGCACCATCTCTATTTTTTTTTTCAGTACAACTTGTTATGCAGTTATTTACTTATAATCTACATAGTGGCTGGATACTATTTCTTTCACACACACATATTTCCCAGTGGAATCTATGGGACATTTGCATATTCAGGGAATGCTTCTGTTCATGTATAGCTTAATACAGCAAATGATAGGGACTCATAAATGAAATCAGATTAGGTATGGATGCAGAAGTGAGAGCTGCACCAAAATAGCATTACTCTAAGAAACTGTTGCAAGAAAGCAGAAATATATTGCAGTGTATATGTTTCCTAAAAGGTCACTTGAATTTTGTCATCAAATTTCCATCAAGTACAAAATCAATAGTGAGATGTCTTAAGCATGTTCATTTTCATTGATATAATGAGGTCTTCTGCTTTCAGCAACTTTATGTAGTGTTAACTGAAACAAACACTGATACAATATGGTACCATGTGATAGGAAAGTCATGCACTAAGGTCTAAAGACTTTCCTGCCCATTCCAGCTGCTGTGTTCAAATACAGCCTAGAAGCCTGACATAATGGTACACATGTCAATATCAACAAATGCAGTTGTGGATGAAGTAATTCTTTACAGGAAAGAATTCTAATGTAAAAAAAAAAAAAGAAAAAAAAAAAGAAAAAATAGTAGTCCACTAAAATAAACATAAAACAAAGAATGTGGAAACACAGCACAAATCTACCCAACAAAATTTACCTGACCCTTTAAAGCTCACCAAAACATGACAGAAGATCCCCTTGATAGTCTGTATGATATATATGTTCTGAGACTGTGCTGCCCATATGTTCAATAAAACTGTTGAATCTCAAAGTTATAATAATTTGCAACGAGGTGCCAGAACCAATTATTAAATATCATATGATCCAGCAGAGATGAAATAAAAATATACAGGGTCGATTTTGCTGGCTCTCACTGTTATGAAGATTATAAAATACTTAGAATTGCAGTTTAACTTAAGGGGAGTCTTAAACACTTCCTTATGCTTAAATTTTGCTCACAGCAGAATATCAAAAGCCAAATGCAGATGGTACATTTTTCTAGGTACAAAGAGAAGATTGCCCTTATCGTTATTGATTTGAATATCAACTTAGTGAAAAAAAGCTATGCTATTATGATGTCTTTTAATAGCATAAACCTTTGTTCAAAAGAGCAAGTGACAGCCAAAAGTACAATTCAAGTGAGAAAAAAGGTACAATGTGATTAGATCAGTGAATGATACCATCTCAGCCAAATAGCTGCCTATAGTGGGGAAAAAGAAGACACTTAGGACTAAGTGTAAACAGTCATTATTTATTTACCATGACATCTCTTAAACATGAATGAGTGAATGTTTTAAATACTAGTGCCCATCTTTTAGCCAAGGTCAACTGTTTCACACTGGTCTGTGCTTTTTTTTCAAGCTGTAAAACCTGAGGTTGACCTGAGATGTTTATATAATTTTTTAATTGTTATTAAATACCAGAGAGTTTCACTGAAATGATTATTTATGAAGTTTCCCATAAAACCACACAAATATGCTTTAAGATTAACTTCAGAGTGTTTCCCTACTGTGCATGTCTAAGAACTAAATATTTTATTATACATTAGGACAAAAAAAGTGTTTTATTTCTACCAGTGGATGCAACCTTGATCTTAATGTATTATGGCTGCAAGCATCAAAATGCTGTTGCTGCAGAAAAAAATGTATTTCTGCCCTCAGTTATTGGAGCACTGCAAGAATAGGACCATGTTTGTCTATGTATGTTTACAGCACCTGTCAGCCGATACACGAGAAACAAGAAGAGTAATGTAAACTGATCCCCGCCTTTTGCTGAATATTTAATGCAGTCTGCTGGAAAGAAAAGCACAAACATTCTACTTTTCCGAAGCCTGTCTTCCTTACCTTCTTCTAATTTTCTCTGGGGAGGGATGGGTTTCGAACTTGGTCACTGCTAGTACCCATTTGCTTCTAGATCTTTACTTTTCAGTCTTGGCTTTCTTCCTGTCTCCTGAAACTAAATTTAATTCATTCCAGCCACCTCACAGCAGACTTGTGTGTATATATTTTCAAGGAAATTTGATTGTCTGTATAGATTTTTAAATCAGCTTTCAGATCAAGTTCAGGAATTTGTAAACTGTTGTGTTGTTGCATCAAGCAATAGTGGAACACAGACCTCAGATGCACATCACCCGGTACTATAAAGTGATCTTTAAATGAGACAACTAGGACATAAGTAGATTAAAGTGGCCAATAATGGGAAAACAAGTGCCCATTCCAAGAGCAATTGCAAGAAATTTAAGCCTCAGGAAGTTACATTATATATTTTATTAAATTGAGGGTATATTCACACTTATTGTGGCTTGAAATTTGAACCAGTATTTTCTGTCTTTGGTTACCTTACTTTAGGATTCCTTAATGGGCTGAAGATGTAATGTATAATATCATATGACTGCTTTAAGTTTGCAAGTTAGTTTCTCAAAAGTTGTAATTTAATTTAAATTGACAGCTCTACAATAAACCACTATTATCTCATAGCAAACAGTATCTGAAGTAAAATGCATGTAACAAGACCCGAAGAGTCTAACAAAATCCCACTTCTTTGTCATTTTAACCTTGTTTGCAACAGAAAAACATCTAATTTTGAGCAGCACTACCAGTTAGCACTATGTAAAACATTAGTTTTTGAAAAGGCTTAAATCCTATATGTGTTCAGAGCCTGCTGTTTTTCCAATAATCAAGAGAGAATGGAAAAAAGATTGAGCATCCCATTGATGTACAAAGAATGAATTTATACATTCTCCAAAGGAAACCTTTTTAAAAGGCTATCTTAAGTGTTACCTGTTTACATAGGAAAAGAGAGAATCTGATCAGTACCAGACAGGGTAAACTGTGTCAGGGAAAAATCACTTTAAAAATTACCTGTGGTGCTCTATGTAAATTGTGAAACATCACAATTTCTAAGAGGTTAAAGATTTGGTTAATCAAACAAAATGAAGGAGGCGTGGCCTTTACATCTCTTGAATATTGAAAGAAGCAAAGTTGCTTTGCCAGTCTCAAGACCAACCTGTCCATGAGTGCCAAATACATTCTCTGATGTAAGATTGATTCAGAAGCTGTACTGAGTCCGACTGGCTACCTGTGGAGAAGTCACTGCAGTTAGTTCCAGATGGAAAATATAAAAATAATTATTTTCTGTGATTGCTGATTTGTTTAGCAGATCTATGGTTCCACCTTCCTTAAGCTTGGGATATTCTCCTGGGAATTTCATAATGACTCTTTATGCAAAGATTCTTCTGCCAGTTTTGGGAGAAGAAGAGGCAAACCTGATTCGATGTCACTCTTTTCCCACTGTTATTTTATTGTATTCTTATGGAAAGTAACCTTTTATCTCCTTTATGCAGCACTGTCCTGTAATAATGTCTATATTGCTGAAAAAAAATTACTTCTGACACAGTGTCACCAATTTCTAGGTGGTAGAGATGAGCTGAGTCTCACAAATTTTAAAGACTGATGCTTATAGAAAAGATAGGTTTCTTTGAATGTCAGAAGTACACTTTCTCACAGGATTATAACGATATTGGCTTTGCAACAACAATATATTTGTGATTTAATTTGTGTAATTTGGTAAGAATTTGGAGAGATATTGGATTAAAAGCTGTAAAGGATTGAATATATAATTAAAACTCTGAAAAGTGTAGCATAACCCATTATATTCCAGCTTTGTCTTGGACTATGTCACATTTAATGTTATGTGTCTCTGTCCGTTTAGTATTTTTCAGAAGCTGATCCTCTATCAATGAAGAGCACTGCAAATTCAGAATGTGTCAAAGAGAATTGCATATTATTAGTTTTATGTGCATTCCTATATCTGTATGTGTATTCAGACATACCCATACATACAAATATGTATATGTATTATTTAATTTCTAAATGCTTTGGAGTTATTCTAAATGTCCATAAAAACATAAAATTTTTCTCTGGCCTCTTGTTTCTGTTAATAGCAAACAGTGTATAATAACATATATAGCATAGGTTAGAAAAAGCTAAAGGTGAAAAGCTTTCACAAATCTTTTGCATACATCAATAGGGGGTCCTTTCTGATATTTACTCCATGTACATATTAATGTATTTCTGATAATGGTATTTTTATTCATCTTCCTAGTGAATATTCATAGATTATGTTTCACCACACTGTAAAAACATGGTGCAATTCCCAGTATGGAGTGACTTTTAGTATAGAAAACTTTATTCACAGATGTCAGTGGCAGGAAGGAGTGATTCACTGTATTGTGGAAAGGGAAGCTGAGAGTGATACACTGCTATGTAAGCTTAGGTTATTTAGAACGGGTGGCTGATTTCAGATGCTACCTCACCATACAGTCAGCAGTCTCAGAAGGCATTTTAGAGTACCTGAGCAACCTCTGTCTTTTAGCTCTGCAGGAACTCTTTGATGAATACAGCTTAATATGACACCCTCCAACTAAAAAAGCCTGAAGGAGGCTGAGATGCTACAGTGCTGTGGAAAATATGCACTTGATGTTTGGAGGCAGAAAAATCAAAAAACGTGAATTAGGACTGACAGCATTAATCAACCCGTGGGGTTGTTTTTCTTAAGAGAATGTTTTTAGTTTCTGAAATGCCCTAAACTTTAGATTATTACCCTTCATCCTAGCTTAGATTTCATTGAAGACTAGAATACTTTTATGTGTCTCTAATGAAAGGTGTTGACACTAAGAAATAGTTAGTATAGGACTGATTCCATACCCAGTGGAGTAAACGCAAGGACTGGCTGATTCCTGTGGATATTGGTTGATCTCTATATTGTATTTTCAGTCACTTTCTAAGATTAGTCCTTCTCTATAAGTTCTTCCCCATAAGTTTTGCTGTTAATGATCAACAGAAGTCAAATAAGGATAGAGAAAAAGTTTGGAACAACAAGTAAATGTGAATATAAATACTAGCAGCATTAATTTCTTAAGACTAAAAGTTAGGTTGTGAGAAACAGAAGAAAGGCACAATGTGGGAAAAGTGTCTTTGACGAAATGTACTATGATTAAAATTTCTATGCAATAGAAAAAAAATCCTATAAGCTGCAGATGATAGTTGCATTTTGTGTTACTTCTTCGAGCCATATATGCCAGTCAAACTCAGCATAAACTTTGTACATTATTGCTTTGCTTGAAATTGGATCTATTATCTGTGTAAAAGCACTTTTTTTCTTTTTGCTTGAAATCCTCCTTTCTCTAGTTCCTTTGCTATTCTACAGGCTAAGGCTGAGTCAAAAATTTACAGGGAAATGTCTATCATCCCTCTGCCCAGTTGACTGTGCTGCTTCAGTTTCCTTGTTCCAGGCATTTAACTGTAACTGTGAATGAAGGGAAAACAGCAGGTCTGTGACCCTTCTTCACCATCAAGAGAAGATATTACTATGATATCACATAACTCCTTATTAATGTTCCACTGAAGTTATGATTTAGTCAAGAATTTGTAGAAAAATTCATAAATCTATTTCATAGGTAGGGAAGAAAGGGGTAATTCAGCATCTAAATTTCAGCCTTGTTTTGTGCCACCTGCTGAAGAACCTACATAAATAAACCTCCAAAGAATTTTAGCTCTTGTAAAGTCTTATATTTTCTTTAGATACTTACATTTGGGATTATTGTTAAATAATAGTCTATGATTATTATTTAGTAGGCTAAAATAAAAAATAGGTTGTTCAAAAGGTGTTCAACTCTGAATGGACAATGTATGCTACTATTGGAATCACTGACAGCTTCAGAAAGCACTGGTTTTCTGTTTAACTGTAACCATGTAAAAGAAAGCTTTTAAATTTGCATTCTTGTTCAAAGTTTTTGATTTAGAACTAGATATTTGTCTTCTGCTGAA
Organism: Melopsittacus undulatus; assembly: GCF_012275295.1. NCBI lineage: Eukaryota > Metazoa > Chordata > Aves > Psittaciformes > Psittaculidae > Melopsittacus > Melopsittacus undulatus. Next base: position 41,383,396 of record NC_047530.1, on the reverse strand, counting down.
TTATCTCCTTCATAGCTTCCATTATATTTTATATGTGTAGGCCACAAAGAAAAGAGAAAATTCACATCATGCTTTGAGTACTTTTCTCTCTAGCAATCTGTTTCTTACCATAATGTAAGCACACAAGTGGAGCCAAAGCTAATCTGATGTCCAGAATGAAATAGAAACCAAGACAGCTAGTCTGGTGTCCAGAATGAAATAGAAACCAAGACAGCATTCTGCAGCACTAGCTACGGTCTCACAGGTGTGAAAGTGATCTGTCAAAATTGCCCTATGAATACTTGAAAAATGAATAGGGACAATGAACCTGAAAAATGGATGGGGACATCTCAACACAATGCATGTTAAATCCTTCTTGACCTCAGGCTACACTCTTGTCAGTCCCCTCTCCACAGGCAAATAAAAGTGCAGTTAACTCCTAGACCTTTGAAACCTCACAGGTTTAAGAATAATAATGTTTAGTTGGACTCTTCTGGAAGAAAATTTATAGTCACAGACTATGGAAGAAATTATATGCAGGTGGGCTGCCATAATTCAAGAATTTGACTTCATTTAGCACAGGAAGCTGAGGGTGTGAAAACATTAATGCTGACACACTATCCAGATGGCTAGTTTACCATGTGCAAGAAGACAGTACGGCAGTGATTATGCTGGAGCCAAAAATTACACGTGGAGATGGAACAAACTTCAAAAAGTCAGTCTCTTAAATGTGCTATTATACAAATTAATCTAAACTGATATGTTCATCTATTGCCCTACTAAAATATTGCTGATAGAATATTACAGACAAGCTGTTCTGAAAACCATGATATTCTTTTATTGCTATTTTTACAGTGACTGAGATGCTCCATCAGAACCTTTTCTGTATATCCATTCTTCGTAGTGTTGTATGAGAGTCAGCCTATGCGCTTGAAAAACATGGATGTGTGTTACAATGAACATGGCAGGTGAAATGAGTATTAGCACATTTATTAGGCTTTCTAAAGCACAGGAATTTTGTTACTTTGGAGGAAGACAAGAAATCTTAAGAGAACATTCTGATTCCTATAGTCTCTTGTTCAAACCTTTTAAGAACTAGCTAGAAGTTCCAGTCCTGAGCAAAATCATCTTCTTCTTGGTCAGGAATTATTATCTTGCTCAAATGAATAGTTTAGTTCAATTAGCTGTTTCAAAACCTGGTTTGGTTGTTTTGTTTTGTTTTTTTTTTTGGTTTTTTTTTGTTTTGGTTTTTTTTTTGTTAATTTTGGCTATACCAAATAGTCATTAAACTGAAGTGAGTTAGCTTTGAAAATATTTGCCAGTATTGTTCTTTGAAAATTCAGAAACTGGAGAAATTCAGAATTTCTAGAAAACACTTCTTAGGATTAATGGGAGCAATGTGAATTGTTTTATTTTTGCTTATGAAAACAATGGTCCTTTTGAAGAAGGTTTTATTTTCCTTTATGGATATTGTGCTCCTGCAGAAGTTTTAAAGCATAAATCCCCATGACTGACATAACTGAAAGCAGTAGGCAGAGTGATGTACTATCTAGGAAGTCCAAACATTTGTCTTTAGTCTGTGATCCTGAAAAGTTGAGGTTTTCTCTTTTCTTCTCTCACTGTTTTGTTATTCATACAAACTAGTATATAAGTGCTTTGACTCAAAGATATCCTTCTGGTGTGTGCTTTTATAGCACTTAACATGATGGGGCTCCAATCCCAAATGAGGGTCCAGAAATAATCAGAGTAGACAACAAAATAATTTTCTTGTTTACATATATGTTTGGAAAACAAGGAAAAATCTCTTATCAACATAAATGAAAATTAACTCTATCCCAGCTGAAACCAGAACAACATTCTATGCGGATATAGCATATCTTTGTCTTATGCAGCTCAACATATCTAAATTTGGAGTTAAAATTTAGTTGTGTGTGAAGCACAATTGCATCAGACAGTAGCTTAAGTGAAAGATGCTGAAAGCAGATTTTGTGAAACAGGGTTCAATTCATGAGAAAAGGAGACTGAAATGCAGTGTTGAACATGTGCTGGATAGTTTGTTTTCAAAATAAAACTCCAAATTTATTAGAAATGTCTATGCTGTCCTGAAGATTTTAATAATTTTGCAAAATGTGTGTCTGCCCAAAGCAAGATGATTCACTAAATCTCAGACCAGAAATTCATGCTGCATACATGGCACTGAAACCCCTGTGGACAGGTCAATTTCCTTAGCTTGCTCCATTGCAGGTAGGTATGTTCAATCTTTGTTTTATTCCTTGGATGGTGAAATTGTGTATGTACAATGGATGGTACTATTTGGTATTCTGTTTCCTTTTCAGTGCATACGATTTAATTTCTGTTTTAAACACACACATACACACACACACACACACACACAATATATACATGTTTTTTTCGAAGTTCTTTGACTAACATTATATTTATTTATTTTTGTTTGTTTTATAGCAGAGATGAGTAATATCACCATTTTTAAGACTGAAATGAGGGAAACAATTTAGATTCAAGTTAATGTCTGGTGTTCTGTTAGCACTGCATATCATGATGTCCAATAATGTTTCCATGTATTTCTTCATTGACATCTCTATCTGAGTTGTAACTCATTTAATTGTTAGAATATAAGCTTCCTGGGGTGGACACCACCATTTTTTCTGTGTTAGTGCAGAACTAAGTGTAATGTGATTCTACTACATGACATTTAGAACAGCATTTAGTGAAGGAATTGAAATTACAAGAAACTGATGTCTTTTCAATCTACTTGTTCTTGGAAATGGCTAAAACTGTTTTAGTTTAATTGTTTCAGAATTATCAGCCTAAATTAGGCACTAAGAAAGAAAAATTACAGCCTACAACAGTAAGCCTGGCAAAGTTATAATTAACTGAAAGCAGCCACATAAGGAAAAATGTCAAGGCAACTCTGAAAATAGGTCTCATACTCCTCATCAATAATGGGACAACACAAACATTTAGGCCAACTGCTCAACTTGCAAGTAGTAAACAACTTCTAGATGAATATTGGAATAAAAAAAAAAGAAAGCAGCATTTTTTTTCTGCCTGAGATCAGTTTCTAAATTCTAGTATGGACATTTGTGTGCACTTAATGAATGGAAGTTCATTTTTTGGAAGTTCATTTTTGGAAGTTTCCTCAATCATTTTTCAAGGCAGTTTTGTGGTAAAATGAACGTTAGTCACTGTTTTTTACACAAATGCCAGTAAATATTGGCGCACAACCTTTCTTTACTAAATTGTTGTAGAACCACTGTTGGAAAAATTCCTCTAATCTGTGAATGTCAGATCACATGGACCTAACCTACTTGAGACCCATAGAAGTGTCTGGATTACCTTAATAGGAACCAACGAAGGCTGTCTGCTGACCATAAACAGGAGAGGGAGCTCCAGAGATGCAAGAGCTATTCATGATGTTCTATTTGGTAATATAGACAATTCAGAGAATTTTCATTTACATGAAGAAAATGCCACTAGAAGCTTTGAGTTAAATATCAGACACATGACAGACGTCTTGTCTTGGAGAGTTAGCCGATTTTGTTTTGTTTTCATGTGCTTTGTGAAATCTTCCTGTAAACCACTCTTGCCATTCAGAGCTTGAGTGTTACTAGAGTCTAAAATGCTAGTCATTGCATTGCTGTATAGTTGCTGCGTGTATTGAATAACTGCAGTTACAGTACAGGCATAGTATTAATCAACATGTACCACACCAAAGTCCACCTTATTTTTCTGTAATGGAAAAAGAAAACAGCTGTGTTGTTCTAAATACCATATATGATAAATTATTGGATATTGACTTTCGTGGGCAGGCAGTATTTTTTCAAATTCTTAAGCCTAAATGGTTTTTATAGTAATCATGGTTGTCCCTCTCTGGTTTCTATTTCAAATTCAGAACTAAAGTGTATTTTCTGGTTTATGAAGCTGCCATACAGAACAGGAAGAAAATTAGATGAGTTATGATTTCTTTGCTGCACAAGTACATCATAGAGGACTTGTATAATAAAAAATGTTGAATTCTTCAAATTCTCTTATTTGACCTGTTAGGACATCTGCCTTCCATTTGGTTTAGTGAAAGCTCTTGTTCTAAGCTAACATGATTACTTCTTTGTTTTCTTTATTCTAACTTTCTGACATGCATTTTTGAAAACTGCATTTTGAAAATCATAATTTTGATTAATCAGTTTAGCAGAAATAAGTAGGAACAAGTTGCCGTCAGGTACCTCCTACATAATGCAAGAAATTATAACGAAGGAACATGTGCAAGTAAAAAAAATAATAATAAAAAACGTATGTGCCTTTTGTTAATGTAATATATTTGATATACAGAATTTTCTGTGAAACTCACACTGCACTGTGTTGCCAAACTTCTGTGCACTGTTCTTGTTTCACAGATCTAATATCAAGTGCAGAGGAAAAACAAGGTGTGACAAGGTGGGATTTTTAGTAAAAATATCAATGGAGTGAGTCGAGAAGAAAGAAGAGTTACAGGATCAGAAAAAGCCAGTACTAAGTAGCTTTTTAAAATTATTTTCTAATTGGACTAACATTTACCTGTTCAAATTTCAAAAATCTATGAAGTATGAATTAGTTAATTATTCTGAAAAGAGGACTGAGTGGATCCTTTCTCTCCATATTGGTTTTACACATAGAACTTGTTGAGAAGTATGTTGAGAACTTGTTTAGTTGTAATATTACAAAATATTTTACCTTTGTGACTTCTTTTCTGTTTTACAGGACAGGAAGTCAAGCTTAAGGGCAGCTTAAGCTCTCTTATGAATATATCATATTTTAAAGGATTTTTTTTACATAAAATCACCAAGTGTTATTTACAAACACTCTACGTTAAATCTATAGAGTAAATGGAGACAGTGTGTCTGTATCTAAGAACACTGCATATAGGAAGATCTGTCATTATTATTCACTTCACTTTCTAAGTAGTCAATTTTGCATGACTATTCAGGAAACTAAACTGAATTAGCCCTTTTGACCTCAGGAGTCTTACACAGTTAAATATTTATGAAACATCAGAACATGATAGTGGCTATTATGGCTCCTCAATTTTAGCAATTAATTTCATTGACAGAACAATAAGGACTGCTTCTTTAACAGTGTGGCAACATCATAATTCACTTTCTATTTGTTTAACAAAAAAACAAACCAAGCCACTGCATCTTGCTTATACGAAATGGGCAACCTCTATCCTGATAAAGCTCTACTAAAAAGCCATGTGAGGCCATGTATGTATTTCACCATATGTGAGACTGCCATGTTGTCATAGTGCATGTTATGCTTTCTTTCTCAACACATTAAAGATAATCAATATATTTTTTAAAAGCACACAGTCATTCTCTGAATCAATTGAAAACTTTTTCATGCCTTTTAATTTGCTTAATTTAACTCTCTAACCATTCTACTCTTGTGTTTTGATTTTACCCTGCACATTGAATGCTGTGTTTTATTTTCAACAGATGTGACTTTGAGTGCACTGGAGAACAATTTATGCATTAGACTCAGAATTTTTAATGAATGTGCCCTCTAATGATTTCTTCAGTCTAAGCAGACACTTAAAAAGTGACACTGAAACCAAGAAAAATTACTTAAAGGATCAGTTACATCTAAAATGATGAAATCAATAACAATATTTTCTCTGTGATTCTTTCTCTTCGATAAGCAAAATCTTAAGTTAAAAGCCACATTAAAATTTAATCACAATCTGTGTGCTTTAGCAATTGATAATTTCTGGACATCTGTCTTCTGTTTTGTTAAAGTCTTGTATTCCTTCTGGTTTTGTCTTGTCTTTCATAGTAAGATTAGGTACATTAGAAATTTTCAAAAATGGAAAAGCGTTTATAATTTAGGCTAGAAAATGCATGGCCTATACATCTTCAACTTTTTTTCTTTTTTACACTATCAAATCTTAACCATAGTATAAATAAAGGAAAATTATAACCTCAAAATAATCATGTTGCAAGATAACAAAAAAAAATTAGCTCTCCTATGACTAGTAACTAAAAAGATTTTTTTTAAAATTGTATGCATTGATTCTATTTATCCTAAATGAAAACAAAGTTTATTATAGTTAGTTTATACAAGCTAGTTCATCTTTCTAAGTGTTTTTTGCTACATCTTAGATATTTTTAACAATAATCTGGTTTTAGAATAGTTGTAAATGCATAGGAATGATGTTAATTGCATTTATACATATGCCTGAAAACTTTTGCTTTTAGAAGGATTAAGTGCTAAAATGGCATATTTTGTAATCTAACAGCAGATTTTATAGGAACAACTACAGTGATTGCTTCTGTCCCTTGCTTCCTCTCAACCTAATTTCTCAGAGGAGGAGAATAAAGAAAGATTATCTTTCACAGAACTTCCTCTGATTACAGCTCCATTCTGTGATCACCTAACATGTCTGCAGAGACTTGCAGTGATAATGTAGTATTTATTATAGGAGGACTATTTAGGAAAATCAATATGTTCAATGTAGGCTGTGCATTTAAGTCTTGAAGGCTGAAATAGCTGACATAGTGATCATACTATAGTGTCTTGTGGTAAAACATTTTTCACTCTATTTCAGTGTTCTTGAGTTAATCAATAAGGTTAACTACATTTGTCAGGATTAGGGTCAATAAAATTTGTACTTGTTCAATATCAGAAATAATGTAAATGCTTGTATTTACTTTTGTCATACTTTGCATCAGATGCTAATTAATTAAACTTCTGCTGAAATTAATAAATAAGTAATAATTAGATACACACATTAAAAAACATAATTCAAAATGAAGCAGATTGCTGTTTCTTGAAAATATAAGTATCCATATAGTATGTCAATTAAGAAAAAAACTGAAATATTCCAAATATGTCCACAATATGTCCAAATATGTCTGCAATATGTCCAAATGTATGCACAATATTACAAATTTCAGACTATTGCATATTTTAGCATATATAGTGTTTAGAATATGTACATTGAAGATGATTATTCTGAAAATGTTGGAACTGTGTATACTGATTTTTGAAAAGAAAATGAGTTTCTTTTAAATTTTTTTTATGCATTAAACATCTGGATAAAATATCAGGTATTTTTTTTAAGCTGTAATTTATAATAACATATTTTACAATCTGGAGAAATGAAAACTACCAAAATTTCTGTTGTTCTTCTGTTGTGCTTTTTAAATACCTTAAACTGGTCTCAAAAATTATTAGTTTTCTATTACCATTTCATTTGCAGCATGTTTTAAAAAATATTCTCCCATCTTATTTGTAGGAACCTTAAACATTTTCATCATTCCTTCATCAGTTGCTTTTGACAATATTTCTATTTTGTGTTTTGTTGAAGTGCTTTTTTTGGTCAACCATCTTGAGTATTTTTACTGAAAGTCTTCATTCTTTTTGTACTACTGAATAGGATACAGAGTGAAAGCCTTTTTTAGAACAGAATAAACAACTATAAGTATCTAATATTTATCAGGCACTGGAAGAATAGGAAAATTTGTTTCTTGATGGGTGATATGTCCTACAGTTTTATTACAAGTATGCATTCTTTGTAGAATGAAAACCTATATAATCAGGTCTTAACTACTCCCATTTGGTTTACTGTTTGTGTTTTTTGTGGGTTTTTTTTTTGTTTGTTTTTGTTTTTGTTTTTCTTCTAATGCTAACACTTTTTTTAAGTGGGTCTTATGTGATTTATGGTGTTACTTTCTCCTTAATATCTATGAAGATTACTAATATTTACATGATCTCTATTTTTTTCCTCAATAAATCTATATCATATTATCAGTTTACATTTTCAGACATAAACACAAACATATATGCTGAATGATTCATGATACAAATACTTTCCATTTTTGTCTTTTTTAAAGAGTTAAAGAGACTAAATAATTTCAAATGAATGCACTAACTGTCTGCTTTTCTGAAAGCAAAAGCCAAATGAGTGGTTAAAAATATTGCAAGTTTGAAAATGCAAATGGTGTTATCCAAATATGCAGCCATATGTCCACAAGACACTCATTTTTTGGAAAATTTGTAAAGCTTTGAAGAAAAAATATATTTAGAGATTCATGGCCCTGCTCCCCCCACCACCTAAATGTAATTAGAAAACAACCACATTAAATGAAATGTCAGTAGTACTAGTAGTGTTGCCTTTATTGTATGTTACGTATTTTTCTTATAGTAGCACAATTGCTATACTGAAGAAAAATGCTTTAATATGCTATAAAATTCATTGTAAAGATGTGATACTTCTTCATAAACCATTTTATTTTCTAATAGCTATTTTTTCTAAACACCTGAGGAGCTTGTAGAGGCTCTTCAGGTTTAGACACTCACCAAAACTTAACATAAATTAGTTTGTGTAATTTATGCTGCAAAGTTTATCTAACCTTTACACAACTTTGCTCTGCTGATCACAGCATCAGTAACAATAGAGGATATGAGGCCAAATCCAAGTGGTTAAACCCCTAACAGGAAAATATCAATTAATCTTTTTCAATGGAGTTGAAGTATGGGTAATCCTCTCATTAAATAGTTTGAACTTTTCTCCCAGTAAACAAAAGAGGGATAATGAGTGATGTGGTCTGACTTGTTTACATGGAGAATCTTCAAGAGGCTTAGGCTCAGCTTCTCGACACAGGGTTCTTCATAGTCACTTGTCACTAATTGCCCTTTGTAAAGACATTTGTGTCAGTTCAGAAATTCCAAAAAGAAAATGATTTCTGGTTTTAAGAATGATGATAAAAAAGGCAATATTTTTATCTGGTAGACATTAATTTCATTGTTTGGAAAATTAGTTTCTGAATTAATTAGTTAATGATATTTTATAACTCGTTGGGAACCTTAAAAAGTACTACATTATGTTTCAGTGATGGCTCAAATATTTTAGGTAAACACAGGGTCACAAAGAAATCCTTCAGGGTAGTTCATTTTGACTTGAAACATGAACAGGAAAAAAGACATTTTCTGGTTAAATTCTTTTACATAAAACTACTGTATTTTCAGAAGTATTAATTTAATTTATAACATCTTTTGTGCTTGCTTTCTTCTCAAGCTCAGGCTCGGGGGTCTGGATTTTTATTTACTTTGCCTAAGAATTCAGATAGACTCAGCCATGTGAGTTTTTTCTGATACCCTTTCATTGTTCTTCCCAAGACACATTCTCCATCAGCAAGCTCAGTTGTCTTGGAACAAGATGAAGTGTATTAGTATGCAGATATAATAACCAATTCAAAAACAGTAAGGTTAAGGAGTTTCAGTAGGGTTTTGCTGTGATAATTCATAACATCAGAGCCAGGGACTGATCATACCAGGCACAGAATATAAATGCAACTTAATAATGATTTCATCTTCAACTGCTTCTCTTAGTCTTAAAAAGTTATGGTACATATGCAAGAGGTACTAAACCTTTTCCAAAGCAATTTCCAAAACATCTATTTCTTCTAATATTTCTCTTATCTGCCTTAAAAAAATAAGTCAATCAAAGAAGTACACTCCAGTCAATATTTTTTCATTAGATAGAGAAGAGAACTTTCAGTATAGCATACAAAAATTAAGATATATAATTTTGTCTGCTATTAGAATTGCTATGATAAAGGGGAAGTTTCTAATTTCTTGCCATTTTCAGATACAGAGAATTTGGAGGCCAGCATATTTTGCATGTTTCATTTAACAATACTGTGCTAATGAAAATTAAATCACTGGGGGGGAGCCAATGTCATGCTTTCACAGAAAAATGTAGTGGGTGAATTCATCAAAAGTCCCATCTCACTGCACTGTAAACCAAATCTTGAATTTGCCTGCTTAGATCAGGAAATTGTTTGTTTCGTTTCCATCTGTTATCTCTACATGCTGATGGTTTTTGCTAGGGCAATGTTTCTCCAAATACATCTGAGCGTCTCTGACAAGTCATCAAAATCCTGCACATAAAGAAAACTATGTGTAAGTATAAATACAGGGGAAAAAAAAAAGAGCAGGAGCAAAAAGGAAATAGAGCCACTATACTCTTTAAAATTGTTTATTACCTTCCAGGTAGATGAAGGAAGAGATTTGTAAGAAACAATCTTGGGGACTAAGCTGTTCTAACAGGCTGGGAGGTGGTTCTCCTCAATTCTATTTTCAGAGGTGTTTTGGAGCAGTTGCTCTTGTAGCTTAGGTTTTACTAATTTTTCTGAACTGCTTCAGCAATGTTTATTATACTGTATTAATACGTCAAAATATCTGAACCCTTGTATGAATTATAATTTTATAATTTTCTTCTTTAGGAATGAACCAAAGCTCAGCAGTATTTTCTAAACTGTACAGAAACACTGACACATTTGACTAGAGAATGCAGTTTCCTTGATGGTGTTCATATTGACAGAGAAGAGTAAGCTTACCAGGCATTTAAGTTAAAAAAAAATAAAGAAAGAAAAAGCCACAGCTGTTGTTTACATAGAGAAGGAGCAAAATATGAAGGGCACAATTCTTGCTATAAAAGTAAATGTGAATATGTGTTATTTGACCAGGTAAATCTTGTTTCCTGAAATATTGTGTTTTATGAAACAAGGTCATGATTTTCTGTTTCATGATATTAGGATGATCAACTACCTTCTAAATTAGGCTTCATCTTCTGTTGTTTACTCCATATAACCATAAAATTTGTCCTGAATTGTCTTGGAATTTTGCAAGACAAAATATACATTTCCCTGTTGCTACAATGGTAGCAGCCCTGATGGAAAATATTTTTCTCTCAGTCTTCTTCCATACACCTCACTCATGATAGATTGTGATTGGATACTTGGCCTGCATTTGAATGAAATCTAATTCATTCAATTAAAAGAAGAGCATGGATTTTCAGAAAACAGTTTTAAGAACAAGGCTGCTTAGACATGAAAATGCAGGGCTTCGACATCTTGTGGAAACTTTTTACATCTGATGAATATACATATGCTTAAAAGTAAGCAGGAATATTTTAATTGGATTTAATAAGCATCAAGTAACGATATCTTTGTTATTTAAGTAAAAGTCAGACATCTCCCCCAACGCCTTGTCTTTCATCAACTGTCACATTACCCTCTTGAGCTGCTTGTATAAGTTGAAGATCTCTTATAAGCAGAAACTATACATGCTGTCCTCCTAAAACATAGTTTTGTTCATTTTCTGTTTGCTGAAGTCAATTATACCTGTACTCAACTTAGAGAAAAAAAAAAGTAAAAAAATTGTGTCAGATTAAAAAATTACATTAATAATAATTCGTCTGATGGTTATGGGAGTTGTGGTCTCCAAGGTAATTTTTTATCTAGCTGGCTAACTTAGCATTTAGCTTAGGGCTTATCTACATATAATCCTCTCTAGAAATGAAGAACTAAATATTTATATCACAATTAACTATCTGATATTTAATAAAGTTTAAAAATCCTTAAGAGCTCAGTCACAGTGAATTTACTACTGCTTGGAAAGTGTCTATGTACATTTCAGCTATGACTATAATGCCTGTTGATATGTATATTCAGTGAAAGAACTTTAAGTTGAATTACCTCATAACTGACATGAAGTAAAATTTTACAGATGGTGTTTTCTTAAATGTATCAATTGGTGTGTGTTACTTCAGACCTTTTCAAAATCATCTCAGTTGCAGGACATGTTCTTAATGAAACTGCATACCATCATGGCTCTTCTTGGGCTTTTCTGTAAAAATCAGTATTAGAAGAAATTCATTTGCCTTTTGACTGAAAAGAAGATGATGGTTGCCTAAATAAAATTATATGGTCCCCATATTATATGCAAGGTAATGACATAATAATGAATGGTATTTGGAGTTACGTGGACTTGTGTTGAAATGGTGGGAAGGGAAGCAGTGAAGGAAAACACTTTCATTGCATGGTGCAAATAGACACTTCTGATCCTTGGCCTATTCTCCTTTTTCTTTGTCTTGAGAAAACGTATAATCTCATTCAATACCATCAGCATGAGAGGAAGTGGATTGTTTAGATAATTGTTTATGTAAGATTCTTCTCTGAACTGAACTGAATTTGACACCAGTTTTACACCAGTTTACAGTTATACCAGGTAAAAACTGATTGATAATTATGGTTACTGCAAAAGCATACTAGGGAGGTGAGTGAAATACCTTTAATTGTTCTGCTGGCTGTTGGAAAGATTTATAATTCCTACTTTGGGAAGGTTTAGAAGGAGATCTTGAGCAGCTATTATCAGAAAGGATCCTTTTCAAATATTCTTTGTGGCCCTAACTATGGTGCACGTCTGAAGACAGTGCTCAAAGAATAGATGTCAGTGGTGCTGAATTGAAACCGTGCAGTATTGCAGGTTATAAACCCTGTGGGATGATCAGGCTGGAAATCGAAATGATGGAGTTTGGTTCTGAATTGTTTCTTCCTGGGATTCACACCATGAGAATCAAATCTAAGTGGGCTGGTCCTCCTGCAAACAAAATGCCACATCATCTGAATCATATGAATAATGAAAAAGTCTGGTTACTGCTTTAGTTGATAAAACCTGTTACTGTGTAACGCATGATCCAAATCAGGAGAAGCACATGACATCCTATAGTGAAAGGAAGGTATTCTTTATCATCTTCAGCACTAAGCAAGTAAAAATACATCTTAGATATAATGGTTCAAACTATTATTCATATTCATTTTTATAAGTATATGTTTTATATAGTGCCTTTTGGTACAATAAGCTGATATGTAATTCATGGTAATGATTTAAAGTTATCTTTACAGTTCTGAATAATCAGATGTGAGAACTTTCTTGAAAAATTACAAGTTAGTGTAGCTTAGTGGAAACTAATGAAGAGGACACTGACAAACCTCTTAACTTCTAGTATGTCCCAGCTCCCATCAGCCTAGTACTTCAGACTAAGACCAGTAGAAAATGGAATGATAAGGAGGATTCAATATATTGTAAATACAGTCAGTGACAGCATTAAATTTTAAAAGATTGTTGGGATGTATGTAGGTAACCTGGTTGTGTCTGCTGGTTCAAAGAACCTTCTTTGCATCTTCCTCTTCATTTATTAGAAGGAAAAAAACCCTAGCTTTGTTTGTACTTTAGAAACCTAGAGCTTGTATACTTGCAGTGTTTGGCTATTACATTAGAGATGTCATACTCAAACTTGCCTTATTATATACTAATCTAATATGTCAATAATCTTTGGAGTTTGCACTTTCACCCACCCCATTCTACACTTGTTTCTTTCCATATACTAAGCTATTGAACTGATTCTTATGAAAATCTAAACAGAGTATCTGGAGATATATATGTATTTAAAAAATGTGTATCTTTTCCAAGAAGTATTTATCTTAATTATATTAGACTTTAGGGCAATACAAAATATAGATGCTTTATTCGCATTAAATGTATTTATGAATTTCTATATAATCTTTAAAATTCCATCTCCCTATAAGCTTATTTTTTTTCTTAGAAAGTCACATAATTACACCCCAGATTTGTCATTCTTTTTTTGACTCCCAGTGTGTTTTCTCATGACAGACCGTGAAAGCCATACCAAACTTTATATTTTTAAGCAAGTCTCCATACCTATCCAATCTCCTTATCCATAGGAATTTTTCAAGATCAGTTCAATTATTTACATCACCCTTTTCATCTATTAATTGCTGCAGAGTAGCTACACCTGCTGACCCATGAGGTCATTATCTTGCCAGATTTTTCCATATCTTCCTTGGCCCCACAACTGTTGGTGCAGGAGATGTTAGTCAAATGAGACAAGAATTTAACTTTTTTCAAGAAGCTTCTTTTGGCTCAGTGACTACTGATTTCCCCATTTTCTTCTGATGGAAAGGCTTCAGTTTCAACCAAAATTATCACCAAGGGACCACATAGATTAAAGATGATTTCAAGGGAATATAGGCTGGCTTTCTAGCATTTTGAATTCATTTCTGTGTGAACAAAGCCTCAGGTAAACCTTGTTTATGAAAACCAAATGAACTCAATCCTAAAATGTTCATTCCACCCTAGTAATTAGAGCTGCTGATTAACACCTCACATTCACAGCACTTGCATAAACATAAACCTAAGCAACAGCAACAGAAAGTGTCATTAGGACAATCTTAAGAACAAGAAAACTGTCACCTGCTGCTGACACTGAATTTTATTGATTGAGCTGAAATATATTGCTGGCATATAATACTGCAAAGTAACAGTCAGAGATCTTTATCTCTCTGCAGCAGAGGTGAAATTATAAGTCACTGAGGAACCAGGGAGAAACAGTAAAAGGGATTCTGAATCTGGGCCTGATTTTACCTCTGTTCTTGCACATCTTCACTTTGAGGTTATGAAGTGTGAATGGATGACATTTTGTGAACTGCCTTTGGCCATTACTCCTAAAAGCTCTCACTAGGCAAAAAGACAGAAAATTATATTTCTTGCTTTCTGCTTCATTATCCTTTCTTATATTATGAGCTAGTCTCTTGGTAGAAGTGAACCACTGTAAAATCAAATCCTTCACTGTGTCCTCCTCAACATAGCAGCAGAGAAGAGATAGCTTCATGTGTTGATAAATAGTGAATGTTTCGGAAACTATAAAGAGGATGCAAAAGACAATTCATTACATTTGTTTAGGCTTTCTTGGGTAAAAAAATGTCCTGGGGCTTGCAAGGAGAGAGCTTGTGCAACTATGATCTTTCTCTCATGATTAAAAAAAGGCTTTAGGTATGTTTTGCTGAGTCAAACAAGGCGCACTACTGGAATGGGAAACATAGAATTAATTATATTAAGATGATTAAAAGGATATCTCACAGTTGACCCATCCTGGATAGGTTCTTAAGAAAAGTGTAAGATAGCCAGATAAAAAAACATAGATGAAAAGAAGAAAAAGAATGGAAAATTGCAGAGATTTTGTTGATTTTTCTGAGAAGCATCCTTGTTATACCCAGGTTGAGAATTGTTTTCATCAGAAGCATTGAAAGATGGCATAGGGTAAGAAAAATGTATATCGCTGGAGATGAGAAACTGGATGTGAGCACACCTTAAACTCTGTAGCTGATCCCAGTGTAGACTGACAGAATGTATAGGTGCAAAGTGATACCAGACATTTTCCAATACAATCAGAGACATATTAGGGTAAATAATTCATTGTACTTTAAAATAAGTAATGGGAAAGAGGATGGATAGGACATAATGAAGACATCTGAGGAAAAGAGGTTTGGTAAATAGTCATTGGTTTTGACTGAGTTTTCTCCATATTTCCCAAATTCACTTCTAATTTCTTCTTAGGCTTTGTTTCATTTAATTTTTCATCTTTTTATAGCAGAATTACTTATATTACAATTTGCACTTTTGCTTCTGCTTTAACAGACTTAAGACAGAACCACTCTATGGGTTACCATGCTAACTGCCCATTACCAGAAATTCAGTTAATTAGAGTGGAAATTTCGCCAGTAGAGGGCAGGACCTATTTACATTTTAATTTAAATACAAGATTATTCATGTCCTAATTAAAAGTAACTCTCTAGGAATTTTTTGATCATCAGAAATGAGGTCACTGCTGAAGTAGCACATACATGGCTTTTTTTTAGTTTGAGGATTTCAAAGTATGTTATAAAAAATGAGGAATTACTATGTTCTTGTGACATATTTATTATTATACCCACCTTAAAAGTAGTTAAATAAAAACAAAATAATGATTTACTCAAGAGCACACAAGAAAGGGGTGATAGAGATGAAAGCAGGAGTCAGGAGTTCCAGTGGTTAATCGTGCAAACACCAAGTTCCTATCTTTTCCAAATTTTAAAGGTGTTGCTTGCAGGATGTTTTTAATGTACACAGTCTTAAATTACACCTTTTTACCTTATCTGTTTTGGAGATTGATATAAGAATATTTTTAACCATTTGACTGCTATTTTTTAAAAAGTCTTTCATATTCTTGTTTGTTTGAAAACCTAAACTAAAATCTTTCACCAGATTTACTATCTCAGTCTGGTATCTGAGAGAACTTCAGTCAACAGGGAATGTTGCATTATAATATAGATAAATATTATGGAAACAGGTGTGTCAAAGAAGCAAAGTATAGAAATGCAAGAACCTCCAAGAAGACAGAATGTTATGTAAAATGATACTGTTAAATATATATAAGATCTACTCCTAGCTTGTGCTGTTTACCTATAACACCTAACAATAATCTTTCACTAAAATTTAATATGTTACTGTTGAGTATTACATAAAACAGATGTGTATTTGATCTAGCCAAAAAGAAAAGAAAAGAAAGAAACAAAAGAAGAAAAAATATTCATAGCTTAGCACAAACTAACTCTGCTTCTGACTTGCGTGATATAATTTTGTTTTACAAGCTTCTTGTATGTTACCATTTAAATTTTATTTCTTTAAGTGCATCTTTTTTTTTACAAAAGGAAATGCATTTTGATGGAACTTTTGACAGAGAAAAAAAATGTGTGCACTTCTTATCCATAGAGTCTTTTCCAAATCATATCTGAAATAGTAATGAACATGTTGCTTCAATAATATTGACTCAATCAGATCATATGGTGAAACATTTCCAGACATATTGATAAATTCATTGATTCTTCCCATTCTTTTGGTCACTGGACTATAGAAAAAGGGATCACTAGCCATTTGACCTTCATTGTGTATTAAATAAACACCAGATGGTAAGGATTCATTCAGTAAATCTATTCTTTCTTCTTCATAGTCATGTTCACACTGTTGCTTCCCACTGAGTCTTTATCTTTATTTGTCATGGTGCCAAAGCTGCCTCTATAGCACCTTTCATGCATCACAGCTTTCAAATCTTGTCCCATTAGTTTCATTTTGTTTCTATCATAAATAATCTACTACTTTCTCATACACTCTTTCATTACCTAATAATGCTCAGTCTTTGTACAAAAGGGTAAAGTATTAAAAGGTTAGTGAGTACAGTTTGCCCATTAGTATATAGTGTGTGTGACACTTTATTAGAGAAAAATATAAGATACAGGTAATAATTATGCAGTCTATGAAATATTGATTCTTTCAATAAGTAGGGATATTTTTTTATTTGAATGACCCTTTCATTTTAAACATGTTACTATCTAGAAGTTGATAACATGAAAATTCACATAGGAAGAGTTAGGTTCTTAGAATTTAGCCATTTTGAATATATGTCAACTGGTCCCTTTTTTTGAAAGATATGAACCTAAGGAGGTTTTACAATCTCATAGTAACGGTTACTTGCAACTAGATTTAGATTTCTAGATGACCAAAATCTGAAAATCAAGGATTGTATTCTGAACCATTATTAGTTCAAATAGGTGAAAAAAACCCCACAGAGATATAATTCAACCTTGTACATAGAAGTGTGGTATGCACTTCTGTGGAAAAAAAAGCCAGTCTCTTTTTTTGTTTGTTTCTCATTATGCTCAAGAGTAGTAAGAGATCATAATAAGTTATCACATCTCAGATATGTTACCGACTGAATTACTGAATCCAAAAGTCTAACAGAAAACATTTGTTATTGGAATTATAATGCTGGTAAAAAGAGAATGCAATAAAAATTAGCTGTTTTTTTGAAGTACAACAGTATTATCTCTGCATACAAAGCATGGTCCATGAAATAATCTTGTGCTGTGAGTTACAAAGTTCACCAGTCTTTTATCTCTCTATCTATCTAATCTATATTTGTTTCCCTGAGATTCAGGCATTGCAGTGCATGTATACTGGAAAGGAAAGAAATGACAAAAAGCCTCTGACTCAGTGACTTTCTGGTAGTAATCAACAAACAAGAGACTGTTTTAATTCCCCTGAGTACAAAGAAACACTAATGCTGCCAAGAGTTTTGATGCTTCCCAAATCTGAGAGTGCATTCTGTTAATATGCAGGTAGCACATTTTTTCCAAATAAATACTAAAACCAGTAAACATTCCCCTGTTCCATTACCAATGCATCTTTTTGCATAGTGAGCACACAGTAAGTCCCACATGAAAAGTCACGCACTGTAGCTGAAACAGAAAACCAATATCTAAATTGAGAGAAGAGGGGGTTGTTTGTAGGCTTTTTTTTTTCAATTTTTATTACTGTATACCTGCCTATTCTTATCTTCCTCCAGTACTGCAGGAGTTTGAGGGTGCCAGAAGGGAGAGAGGGACAAGTGACCAGACTGTGCAGATCATGCCTACCTTATTGCCTAGATGACACCACTGTCACATGCTTGACAGCATTGTCACATGCTCAATGACTATGCCTGCTTAGTTCACCTGGAGCAGGCTGTGCCTATCATCCTGTGCACATATACTTAAAGTAGGTAAGTTGGGGAGAACAGTTATGCACAAAATGGATTTCTTAATCATGATGCGGTACTCTATTGTCACTACAGAAGCTTGAAATACTTTCTGGATTAACCCAAAGAGGCCACTTCCTGAGGATGAACAAACTGTTTTTAATACACGTATCTTTGTTTATGATCTGCAAAAATGTATTGCTAATGAAGTAATAGCTTTAGATTTAGATCTGACTAGGAAAAAACTTCAACTTAAAAAGATAAATATTTGATGCTTGCTACCTCCTTATGTGCACATTTTCCAAGTATTACTTTCCAGGTACAGCTTTTTAATCTCAGTGTATATTGCGAAGAACAGAAATTTAGTATTGAACCAAACAAAATAGAAAACATTGAAAGACGGTGTCACTAATGTTCTCCACTCTCCTTTGGAAATCTGACTAGAGAAACACATGGGTTTTGTTCTATCCCTGTCTCCAGAACAGAGCTAGCAATGCAGCAGTTATTTATTGTATACTCTGTAACGATTACTAGTCCTAATCTGCTTAGCCCTAGGGGGATTTTAGTGATTTCATTTTTATTTTATTTTCATTTTATTCTTGAATTGTTAACAAAATGACCAATTTATCCTATGGGCATTCTGTTCTGGATGACATTTAAATTAAATGCCTGACTCAGATGCAGCACAAAATTCTTATTTCATTTTACATTCTTGTGGTTATAGCTCAGATGGTCTTTTCATCAATTCTTCAGGATAGAGGGGAGGACCTTAAAGAGGCTAGGAGGATTGGCCAGGTTAATAAATGGTTAGAACAGTGGTGCCATAGTGAAGGGTTTGGGTATCCAGAACATGGGACTCAGTTTAGTAGGCCAAAGTCTACTGGGGGCTGCTGGGGCTGGTCTGACAATGAAGGGGAAGAGCAGTTATGGTAGGAGGCTTGCCAGACTGGTCAAAGAAGCTTTAAGCTAGATATGTTGGAGATGAGGGCATCATTCCATTCCAATACAGCCAGTCAGTTGCTAACACCTATAATATACGCTCGGAGCAATGTAGAGATATTCCAGCCACTCCAGCCAATGAATCGGCTTTATTTGGAGCTCAGCTCAGATGCCTCTATACAAACGTCCAAAGCATGGTGAACAAACAAAAGGAATTAGATTTGTGTAGGGTTATAATAGGCATCACAGAAACATGATGGGATGGAAAAGACAGGCCGGACACATGGGGAGGGGGAGTTGCTACTTATGTTAGGGATAGGCTGAAGGGTATGGAACTCTGGGGACAGGTGAGCAGTCAACAGAGAGTTTGTGGGTCAGGGTTAAAGGGAGAACAGTGACAGGAGACATTACTGTGGGGATATGTTACAGACCGTCTGATCAAGGCGACTCTGTGGATGAAGCACCCTATAGACAGATAGGAACAGCCTCACGTTCTCAGACCCTTGTTCTCCTGGGGGACTTCAACCACCCTGATATCTGTTGGAGAGATAGTATGGAAATCCAGGAGGTTCCTTGACTGTGTGGAAGACAACTTCCTTCTGCAAGTAACAGAGGAGCCGACAAGGAGAGGTGCCATGCTTGACCTCGTTCGTGCTCACCAACAGGGAAGGGTTCATTGGAAATGTGATGCTCCAGCTCAACCTTGATTGCAGCAATCATGAGATGGTTGAATTCGAGATCCTCAGGACAGTGAGAAGAGCGTGCAGCAAGCTCACTGCCCTGGACTTCAAGAGAGCAGACTTTGGCCTCTTCAGGAAACATGCTTAGTAAGGTTCCATGGGATATAGCCCTAGAGGGCAGGGGAGCACAAGACTGTGGGTTGATATTCAAGGATCACCTTCTACAAGCTCAGGAGTGTTGCATCCCAACTAGAAGGAAGTGCAGCAGGAGGGCCAGGAGGACTCCTTTGATGGATAAGGAGCTGCTGAGGAAACTTCAAAGGAAAAAAGAGGCTTATAAAAGGTGAAAGCAAGGACAGGTAGCCTGGGAAAAATACAGGGACATTGTCTGGGAAGCTAGGGATCAGGTTAGGAAAGCTAAGGCCAAGTTAGAATTAAACTTGGCTAGGGATGTTAAAGATAACAGGAAGGGATCCTATGGGTACATTGGAAATAAAAGACAGACTAAGGACAATGTGCGGCCCCTCCAGAAGCTATCAGGAGAACTCGCTACACAGGATTTGGAGAAAGCTGAGGTTCTTAATGACTTCTTTGCCTCAGTCTTCACTGGCAAATGTTGTGACCACACCACCCAAGTCTTGGAAGGCAGATGCAGGGACTGTGAGAATGAAGACCTTGGGCCCATGTAGGAGAGGATCTGGTTCAAGACCATCTTAAGAACCTGAATGTACAGAACTCCATGAGACCTGATGAAATCCATCTGTGGGTCCTGAAGGAGCTGGCAAATGAAGTTACTAAGCCACTGTCCAACATATTTGAAAACTCATGACAGTCAGGTGAAGTTCCCAATGACTGGAAAAAGGGAAATATAACCCCCATTTTCAAGAAGGAGAAAATGGACAACTCGAGGAATTACAGACCAGTCAGTCTCACTTCTGTGCCTGGCAAAATCTGGGAGCAGATTCTCTTGGAAGGCATGCTAAGGCACATGAAAACCAAGAAAGTGCTTGGGGACAGCCAGCATAGCTTCAATAAGGGGAAATCCTGCCTGATCAATTTGGTGGCCTTCTGTGATGGGGCTATAGAACTGATGGACAGGGATAGAGCAGCTGATGTCATCTACCTGGACTTGTACAAAGCATTTGACACTGTCCCACACGACATCCTTGTCTCTAAATTGGAGAGACAGCAATTTGATAGATGGACCACTCAGTGGATAAAGAACTGGCTGGATGGCTGCATGCAAAGAATTGTGGTCAATGGCTCAATGTCCAGCTGGAGACCAGTAACGAGTGGTGTCCCTCAGGGATCAGTGTTTGGATCAGTCTGGTTCAACATCTTTGTCAGAGACATGGACAGTGGGATTGAGTGCACCCTCAGCAAGTTTGCCGATGACACCAAGCTGTGTGGTTCAGTTGATACGCTGGAGGGAAGGAATGCCATCCAGAGGGACCTTGACACACTTGTGAGGTGGGCTGATGCCAACATTATGAAGTTTAACCATGACATGTGCAAGGTCTTACACCTGGGTGGGAGCAATTCCAGGCACAGCTCCAGGTTGGGCAGAGAAGAGATTCAGAGCAGCCCTGGGAGAAGGACTTGGGGGTGTTGGTTGACAAGAAAATGAACATGAGCCAGCTTCACTGTGCGCTTGCAGCCCAGAAAGCCAGCCAACCATATCCTGGGCTGCATCAAAAGGAGTATAACCAGCAGGTCAAAGGAGGTGATCCTGCCCCTCTGCTCTCATGAGACCTCACTTGGAGTGCTGTGTGCAGTTCTGGTACCCTCAACATAAAAAGGACATGGAACTGTTAGAACAAGTCCAGAGGAGGGCCACGAGGATGATCAGGGGACTGGAGCACCTCCCATATGAAGACAGGCTGAGAAAGTTGGGGCTGTTCAGCCTGGAGAAGAGAAGGCTGTGTGGAGACCCCATAGCAGCCTTCAGTATCTGAAGAGGGGCTGTAGGGATGCTGGGAAGGAATGATTCATTAGGGACTGCAGTGATAGGACAATGGGTAACGGGTTCAAACTTCAACAAGGGAAGTTTAGATTGGATATAAGAAGGAAGTTCTTTACAGTGAGGGTGGTAAGGCACTGGAATGGGTTGCCCAAGGAAGTTGTGAATGCTCTGTCCCTGGTGGTGTCCAAGGCCAGGCTGGACAGAGCCTTGGGTGATATGGTTTAGTGTGAGGTTCCCCTGCCGATGGCAGAGGGGTTGGAACTTGATGATCTTAAGTTCCTTTCCAACTCTAACTATTCCATGACTCTATGATTCTACAATAATTGAAAACCGTATTACTTGGTCAAGGTTATTTTGTGTCCTTAATTCTCAAAGCAAAAATATTTGGTGGAGGAGGAATGATGTCACTTTAAACCTGCTATTTAGCTCTAAGAGCTGAAAAAGGCAGTGTAACCCCCTCATGCATAAATATATCACCTTAAGTTTATATTTCACTACTTTTAAAAAGTACTGAAGAATATGCCACAATATGTCTTGTTCTAGAAGCTGAAAAATTATGCTATGACTAAAATGACATCATTCTGCCTCCCACAGAATGTTTTGGCTCTGAGAGCTCAAGGAGCAGATGAAATTAACATAAAATGTCACTGTCATACAGAAAGGAAGAAAAAATATTAACATCTTTTGCATTTCTTTCACAGATATGAGTAGGAGGTCACAACAAAGCATGTCACAAGAACCCTGAGGATGAAATAGTGCCTTTTGCTGAGGGTCAGTACAACAAGAACTGTTGAAATTTTCAAAATAGGGTTTACCATAAATCAGGACAGTCTGTAGGATTTGTGTTTCTTCTGTCCACTAAGACTTGCTCTGTAGAACTCTTTCATTTTGTCTTTATATTAACATTAGCCAATTTTGAAATTGTTCCCAGGTTAATTTTAAAAACATCATTAGCACTCTAGACAATGAATATAGTTGACACAATTTATTTATTTATTTATTTAATTTGTACTGTTATATCACAGAATCTTATATAAAAAGTACGTTTCCATTGTAGTAAACTATTTTGTGATCAAATAATAAGACATTCTCTGACTTAAGGAGTTTAAAACCCAGATATTGAAAAGGACTTGGTAGGTTGGAAAGCAAGCCGGATAGCAACCAGGAGGGTGGGAGGGCAAAGTAACGAACTGAACAAAGTTTACCAAAAAAAGAATGAGGTCTCACCTCACAATATTTAACTACTGTGAAACAGAAATGTTTCTGTGGCTACCACAGAAGACTTGTGATTTGAGTCAGTACCCTTTTTGAAATTTAACAGGATTTCCTATGAATAAAGTTCACATGTACAAATCTTGAGGCTCCTTACCATCAAGTAAAAGGAAGGTCTGGCTGTTGATAGAGAATTTAGTAAGCAGGAAGGCTTAACGTGGAAATCAAAATATCTGTTTTGATCATGCTAATTTAAAGTGCCAGCTACACATTCGTAAGAGATTAAAAAGGTAGGTCACAATGCTGGATGTGGGTAGGTGTTTAGTCAACAGCTAGGACTGTAAGAGCCTGACATAAGGAGTGAGGTGCAAAGAGCGAAAAATTGCTGACTGAGAGCAGAGTAGTAAAAGAAATATACTGAAAGAGGGAGACTGGAATGGGAGAAGGCATCAAAGAATGTTTCTGAAGGAATGATTAGAAATGAGAAAAGAACACACAACCTCTGCTATACTAAGCAATTAAAAGTGAAGGTAAAGGTTTGAGAGTTTGGCCAGGAAGGTCATGTGGGCGAGCAAATTCAATGGTATGAGAATAATGTTTTCACCTTCCAACAGGAATTTACTTGTCAGAAATGTTAATAATAGAAGGGGATTAAAAAATAGATAAAAGATGTCACTGAGAAGAAAAGCAGTATGATTTATTCAGGTATACATAATTTACAGGGAGTTTCAGACATGTGCCAAGGGTTTAGTACACAGTAAGAAAGCTGAAATCTTGTGGGTGGAAGCCAAAGTTTGCATCTCAAGAATTTGGTGGAAATCACAGTTACACTTAAGAACTGTATAGAATCATAGAACCAACTAGGCTGGAAAACACCTTTGAGATTATCAAGCCCTACCATTACCCTAGGACTGCCAAGACTACAACTAAACCCTATAACTGAGGGCCTCATCTACATGGTTTTTGAACACTTCCAGGTATGGTGATTCCACCACTGCCCTGGGAACCATCTTCCACTTCTCGGTGAAGAAATTTTTCCTAATATCCAATCTAAACCTCCCCTGGCACAGCTTGAGTCTGTTACCTCTTGTCCTATTGCTTGTTACTCAGGAGAAGAGACCAACTCCACCTCACTACAACCTCCTTTTAGGTAGTCGCAGAGAGTGATAAGGTCCCCCCCAAGCCTTCTCTTCTCCAGATTAAACTCCCACAGGTCCCTCTGCTGTTCCTCATAAGATTCGTGCTTCAGACCCTTCACTACCTTTGTTGCTCTATCCTGGACCTGCTTCAGCACCTCAATGTCTTTCTTGTAGTGAGGGCCCTAGAACTGAACACGGTGTTTGAGGTGTGGCCTCCCCAGTGCCAAGTACAGGGGGATGATCACTTGGTAAGGTTCCCCCTGAGCCTTCTCTTTTTCAGACTAAACCACCCCAAGTGACAAAGCCATGAACAGAAGAAAGAATAAAGGGAGAATAAAGAGAAACTGGGCTTTGCAAAAGGAGGCTGACAAAACAACTGATCCCAAATTTGCTAATAATCCTTACTAACAACAACAACAAAAGTACTAATGCATATTCTTTTGTAGTGAGAGGTGTCTTGTGACTTCAGCTGAGAAAATACCTTTTCTAGCTGGTTTATAATGATAATTGAAGGATCTATGCAAACCCAAGATATTGAGGAGTAGCTGAAGAACACTTATCACAACTTGAGCCTGGACATAAGTTGCAAAAACTTGTGGAGTAAACATACAGAAAAGATTGATGTTAATCCTATCATTCATACGTTATTATTGTAACACTCTAGATTAGGCTGATATTTTGTGATTGAATATGCAGTTTAAAAGCAATATGGTGACATCTTCCACGATATTAATTATGATGTTTAGCATCTACTGGGCATTTAGAACACTATTTTTACTGAAGACAGCATCTGTATGACACAATTAAAAATTATTGGGATATCACTGCCTGAAGATGATGATGTTTAAGTATGAGGTGAGGAGTATGTGCCTGGAAAAAGTTTCCTGTTTGAATTTCAGATGTCAGTGTCACAGTACCAAAGGCCATGTGGCAACAGTACATTCTGTCAGCTCATCCAGTGGCACACTGATGCTGCATGCGATTTTTCAGGAATAAATATTTTAATATTTCCTATTTTACATTGTAATATGACAAGACATTTCCATTAGGAGAAAACTCAGAAGCAAATACAGAAGTGTATAGATTTCCAGAGATCATTTACAGGTATTTTTTTTACAAAATGTTGGCTATCAACAGATGAGAAGGATGGAGCATTTCTCCAGAGAAATGCACTTCAGTGCAGCCTAACCTGTACATCAGTCTTTGAAATGTCATTTTCTCTGACACACCAGTGACATGAATTTGCTGAAAACTGAAAAAACAATAGGAAGGAGAATGTTTAGCTGTAGAAGAGTAAAATTTGCCTTAAAAAAAAAACCCTGGCAAATTTCCATATGCATTATTAACCTACTCCAACACAATCCACATTCACAAATATGCAGCCTTCCAGTATCTGAAGGGGCCTACAGAGATGCTGGTGTGGGACTATTCATTAGGGACTGTACTGATAGGACAAGGGGTAAAGGGTTCAAACTTAAACAGCAGAGGTTTAGACTGGATATAAGGAAGAAATTCTTTACTGTGAGGATGGTGAGGTACTGGAATGGGTTGCCCAGGGAGGTTGTGAATGCTCCATCCCTGGCAGTGTTCAAGGCCAGATTGGATGAAGCCTTGGGTGATATGGTTTAGTGTGAGGTGTCCCTGCCCATGGCAGAGAGGTTGGAACTAGATGGTCTTAAAGTCCTTTCCAACCCTAACTATTCTATGATTCTATGAAGGCATGAACAGCTGGCTAGATTGTGAGTTCCCTCATGTAAAAATTTCATTACTTCTAACCAGCTAAAGAAGAGGGATTTTTTTTTTTTTATTGGAAGATATCAGAATCTGATCTACTTGGTTTATAAACCAGTAAAAGTACTCTTAAGTATCTTGGTCTTCTGGTAGAGTTTTAGTTTAGTATTCTTTGTATCAAATTGAAATGGTTTAAACTTTTGCTGGTTTAAACTTTTGCTAGTTTAAAACTAAACCCTCAGTCTGCCGTATAAAATAATTGAATTCAACAATTGAATGCAACACTGTGAGATCTGGGGAGATTAATTTTCTATGTTTAGGATGAAATGGAACAAAAATGGTTTTGAGAAACAATAGGATCAAATTATGCATTGCTGTCTAGCAAACAGAAACTTTTGATTAAAGAAAGTCTTTGAAGTCTGGATCAACATTTATCGTTGAATATTGTAAATGTTTTCTAAGTAGGTAGATACACACTCACACAGACTTCCAATCTATATTGTAAATTTAATGGAAAATTATTCCACTTTGTCCTTATGCATAAGTGCTAGGTTTTATAATTATAGCTGCATTCAAAATCTAATAAAATTAATGAAAGGCTTGTTTAAGTTCCTATTCTTAGCACCTTATTCAGATACTTGTATATTTTACATATGCTATAATATAGACCTGCATTCTAAGTGTTAGTTAACCCTCTTACATGGTTTGTATCACAGCTAGATTTGTCTTAGTACCATTATAGTTGAAAGAACAGCATTAAGGAAGCCTTTCTTTTTAGTTCCTGATTGTGATTGCTAGCATATCAAATTTATTCCGTTGTAATCCAGATCATTTTCCAGAAGCTTTGAGAACTATATGTAGTAGTTTGTTAGAGAGCTCACAAGAAACCCTATACTGACAGAACAAAAAGCCCTTCGACTGTCACTTTATGTCATTAACAATTTCTAAACCCATTACAGATGGGATGGACTGATTAAAATTGAGGAGGGAGGATCTTTTTCCCAGCCAGAAATATCCCCTGAGACTTTTCCTGAATGTGAAGTTTCTAATGATTAATGGGAGAAAAATAGGACAGCCTGCCCCACAGTTGCCGCACACTTTATTTAGGAAAGATGTTATTTGGTGATGTGCTTGCATTGGATGTCTTTAGAAGTTAAATATTAATTGGATAATTTTTAAGAACAGTCTACAGTCTAATTGCTCTTTTTTTTCTTATTTTTCAATGTTCACTTTTTATAGCTTCCCTGTAATTTCTGTAAATGGTGCTAAAAGACTAAAATGTTTATCTTCGACCCCCCACACCTTCCTTCCATTCTGATGTTTTATTTCTGTAAATGAAAACTACAGCTGGAATATTGTTTTACTACAAATCTTGTGCCAGCACTGTTGGTTGTGATGTGACAGCAGAGATTCATATCTGTAGGCTGGGTTGGAATTATTAAACATTCTCACATTGTGCAAAGTGTTGAGGATGAACAGCAGTGCAGTGAGGTGCATCCAACACTTCTGTGCTTCCCACCTGATCCTTGAAATATGACTCCTTTAAAAGGCTAATATTTACTTTATATAGAAGTGACAATATTCAAGCACTAACATGTACTAGAATTATTGCTGAATTCTGTGTTCCTCTAAGTTCTTTTCTGAAGAGAAAAATTGAGGAGGAAGAAAGAATGAAAATCATTGAAATAAAAAGAAGGAAAATGTATTATTTCTACCAAAAGTATCAGCAGTGTTTTTATAAGAGGAGAATTTCTAGCTAACTCAAAGTGATCAGTTTTCTTTGAGATATAATATTCTATCTTCTCTAAAAATAAGGAACTAAAAAGGGAAGAAAACTACTTTTCTGAATGGCTGATTTTTTAAATATATTTTTATTTTTTGTCTGACAAATATTATAATATTAATAATGTCTTTTTGTGAGATTATTTAAATGAAAGCACTAACAGGATCATGGTTTTAAGACCAGATTAGCTATTTGATTAACAAATCTGCACTGCTTTTATGGAAATATCAGCATGAGGTATAGAAAGGGAGTGACAGTATACTTAAAATGCATGAACTAAAGTTAGCTTTCTATTTTAATTCTACTGAGTAGCTGTAGACCACATCACATGGATCAGATCTTACAAGACAAAAGGTCTATGATAATGTGATTGCTATGGATGTGGAAGTCTGGCAAAACACCTAGATGCTCTGTGAATGCCTAACACAGATGAGATTTATTTCACTTTGTGTTATAATAAGGTAATTCAGAGAGAGGATATAGGGACAAAAGAGACATAGGAATCAGTCCAGAACTACCCTGGCTTTTCTTATAATATTGCTAGGAAGTAGTTGCCTGAAGGAGAAGAATGAAGACTGCATTAAGAGGGAGAGCCCAATCCCAATTACTGTCTGGTTGAGATGTGTAATTTTATTCCTGCAAAAACAATCAATGAAATGGAAGTTTTCTTCAGTGTTTTCTTCATATTTTTTGTGAGTTGTTTGTTGGGATTTTTTTTTTGTGGTGGTTTTGTTCTTTTTTTCTTTTCCATTTTCTATTTGTATTGTTACAAGACATAGTAGAACTACAGAATTACATTAGGGTATAATGTGTTTTCTGTTGCACATATATTAGCATTGCTACCTCACCCAAAATATACATGTAATTGCACAGTGCCTTCTAACCTGGATCAGATGGGAATGGCTAGGAATACAAAGTTTACTGTAACATAATTTTGAGGAGAATAAATATTAGACATGAAAACTGAGAGTTCAAAACACAACGGACTACAAAGTTTATGTTCTCTGTTTCCAAAATCAGTCTTGTAAAAAAACAGCCACTTGTTAATTTTGGACACAGGGTTGTTTTCGTTTTGTTGGTATTTTGTTGGGGGTTTTTTCATTATATGATTGTTGTCATGGCAATGGGAAATTTTTATTTTTTGTAATGCTGAGCCATGCTCAAGTTTAAATCAGTAGGAAGAGCAAGTGCTCAGCACCTTTGAAATTAAGTTTGGTGGACAATAGCATTTGTAGTCAAGTTAGTTTTTTGATGATGTAAATCTGAGCATAGTGAATGCAGATGTTTGTTCCATGCTGAAACTTTTCCTCGTTTATTGAGTTCATCACTCCTTGAGCTTTACCATTCTGTGTCACAAATCTTATTCTGATTAGTGTTCCTGAGTGGGTGGTAGGGTTCAATTTGTTCTTCACACTAGTATCAATACTGCTGTTTGAACATGCTTTTGTCAGCTTAATAGTTTTGTTTTCATAAACAGTTGGTGCCATAATACTACAATTGGTCTACTGAATTTGTCCATGTAAACTGGGAATACTTCAAACATATTGAACACTGAGGTAAAGAAAATCTACAAAAGCAGATTTTCACAATTAGTTCTTTTCTAAACCTCAGGAAAACTGTCTTAAAAATAATAAAAAAATATTATACAGCCAAGTTCTGTCTTCTAATATAACTTCAGAAATATACCTTTCAAAGAATTATTTATTGTATGTACTCATTAATGTATATAGAAGAGCTATCAAAGACCACAAAAGGAATATATATGGTAAGTTAGTCTTTTGATGCCACAAAACCAAGCCTGTTGTTCTGTTACAAACAGTGAGAATGTTTCAAGAAAAATGGTTGAAACTTATAAATTAAAGGTTCTTCAATATTGCATCTGACTGTAACATCTAATTAACACTTTAAAGGCTACAGTTTAATTTAAATGAATGGCAGGCCTTTGACTGCACAAGACAGCTCATGAACATGATTACAACAAAGTAATTTCCCTTTGTCAGATACAGACTTCCAGTAATAGTGTTCTCTTAGCTTAATAAAGTTAAGCACCACTTACAATCGGCACTTCATTTTGCTTCTTTCTATTATATAGAATGGTGGTTGTTCAGTTCTTATAGCAGCCATCTGCGTAGGTGTTCATTTGTACTCTCCTGCTGTGTGGGTACTCTGTCTAATTCCCAAGCTTCTAGCTTTATAATAGTTTCACAAAATGCTGTTTGAATTTTTATAAGCTAGTTTTCATTATCATTAGTTGAATGTTCCAAAGCTTTATACTGCCCAATATGGTTCTATTTTGACTCATGTTTGTATGCATTGATAATGTTTCTGTGCTGTAATTTTAGTGTTATAATATCCACTGGAAAAACTTGTTGTATAAGTAAGTTGAAATTTATAACGCTATAATTTATTCTATAATCTTCCCTTTCCACCGAATATTAAATAAAATTATAGATATATTTAAAATCATGATATAATTTTCATTTAAAAGTTTGATTCCTTTTCAATGCAGCTGCAAAATTTGTGCAGGTTAAAGATATCCTAATGGGTAATGCGTAATCTAATAAATTGGAACATTCTGATACTAGTTTGTCACTAAGACCCCTTGTTGCTGTTAGTTCCTGTAATTCTGCCTCAGACAAAAGGAAAAGATGTGATGGAATGGTATTCTGTCATTTTTTCTGTATTAATTTGCCCTCCTCTCTCAAAGTGAATTCAGCCATTATTACCCCTTTACTTAAAGCCTGTTAGAGCATTCTACAATAGAGGGTCCCCTTGTGTTCTTCAAACATGTCTTATGTTCCCTTGGAGAGGCATATTTGGAAGAGCAATTAAGCATTGTTGTTTGCAGAAGAAAGCAAGACATCTACTAGTTTTCTATACGTATATGAGGCCCTCCTTCTTAGGATCTCAGAATGCTTTACAAGTATTCATTAAAATTATAGCACTAACTGAAGCTTGTACTTTCCACATGTACATTACAGTTATGGTGTGGATGATTAAACAGAGTCCTGCAAAGGAAAAATTAAAATTACTTGCTAAGTGTTTTTTTAAAAAAACCCAAGTCAGTGGCAGAAATGGAGTGCAGCTATTATGGTTCTTAATTTATTTTTTTGTAGTTTGGAAGGTGTTTCAATGAAGGAAACATATTTTGCCTTAGTTATTTACTGTTCAGGGAATAGTTGTTTCAAAATACATTACTGCTCAGTATAGCCTTTTAAAACTTGTTTTAAATACACACAAAATTAAGAAAAATAAGAATTAAAGCACTTTATTCTCAGTGTCTAGTCTATTGAATAGATATAGACATCTACCTAATTTAGCTTTTCTACCCCATATTAAAGGACTAATTAAAAAATAAGTCATAGCTATACTGCAGTACAAAATACATTATTGAATATTATTTTTTAGATTAAAATTTTCATAAATATTCATCAAGCTTTTATATTCTAAAAGTTTAAAACAAAAATGGATGAAGCTTGAAATTAAATTTTAAAAATAAAATAGCAAAGAATTATAGAATAAGCTCTTAAGTATTTGCCAGGAATATATTAAAACAATAATCTAATTTTTAGATGTCTTGTCATTTGCCTATGATATCTCAGGCAAAGATTTCCTATTTTGCAGTGCAAGAAATTTGTACTTTCAGATTCACAACATCATCCTTAGAACTGACGATGGTGTTACGAAGAGCGTCCTTTGTCAGATGGGAAGAACAGATAACTCTTTTGGAATTTGGGTATGAGTATCAGTCATGAATGCTACATCTTTGCTGAGAAATTATTTTATTAGTCAGTGTGTACTGTGCATCAGAAAAACTAATGGAAACAGAAGAAATACATTTGTCTGGATGAATCTGAATGGAGAAGATACTCCTGAATCTTTGTTTTTTAATTCTCAAGAGTTACTATTTCACTCTACGACCATAGCAAAAATCCCGTTGAGTAGCTGTACCTATATGCCTTGATGCAGCATATTAATTACTGATAGAAAATGGTGCTTAATTTTTTTCGCATTTTCAGAACATTAAATTTGCTTTGCCTTAAAATTCATGGTAGAAATGCCAATCCAATTAGGTCAAAGAGAGTTGTGTTTTTTTTCACTGTAGCCAAAATTTTGTGTTCTGCTCTTCATTTAAATGTCTGAACATCAGGGTGTCTTTGAATTTGCATGTGGCAATAAGCAGTATTCAGTTTATTCTGAGGTAAGGTGTTCTGCTAAAATTGGTTCTCCAGTGGTCTGTTTTTCATAAAGTAAACAGGATTGTAAATTCTTCTGTAAATCAGCCTGAAAGTGTAAGATTATTTTTTCCCCTCTAGTTCTGGATTCAGTACATGCTCACTAATCTAAAAAGCACTGCATGAGTCTGAGCCTAATTAATTCAATGATCTGCAAACTCCATAAGTCTTATCATGGCAACAGCAACAGATGATGCTTCTTAAATTTACATCCTCTAGAGTGCACTTAATAGGATCAGAGCAGTCACAGAGAAGAATACTCAGTTATGGAATTTGTTCTGCCAGTAATTGAACTGAGTATAATTCTTTCCACTTGCAGACACCCTCACTCAGAAGAATATTTTCTTGTTGAGCACTAAATTTGTCCTAAAATATGTACAAAATGATCATACAAATAATAAGACTGCAGTGGGAGGAACTGTAGTTTTGCTGTTGTTATGACTGGGGCTTTTTGTACAAGACAATTTATGTTAATAGCTTCAGGAAGAATGATGGGCATTTTGAAAATGCATGTGGAAATATATATTACAGCAACCTAAATGCCTTGAAATAAAGTGAAAAACCCGGGGTCTTTGTGAGCTATTTTGTGATTCAACTGAATTTTTATTTCAGTCCTTCTAATTAATTCTTAAGCATTAATTCATAATAAGAAAGCAAGTTATGCTTTTTATTTATTTTTTTCAGTGTTAGCTGAAAAGGACTAGGACTGCATCCAAATTTTTAAAGTACCAATGAACCGAATACACTTTTTCATCTTAGAATCTTCTCACAAAAAGTGCAGATGGCATCACCAATAAATGACTGTCATGGACCAAGATCTTTTCTATGCAAATGACTAATGCATCACCACAAATTCTGTCAGAGCAACAGAAAGAGACTGCCAAAAAAAATCATATCATAATCAGTGAGTGTTCCTGATTGTTCACTGTTTGTAGCACATATGGATCCTCTGAAATACAGAACACCTACCTAAAAGAAATACTGAAATCATTATGCATCATGAACTTTTGCATGTGTTTAGAATGTTTTAAAGAAACTATTTGGTCTACAATAAACAGACATATTTTCCCAGTGTCATTACAGCAATAGCTGTGTTAAAAAAAAAAGAAACAAAAAAACAAAACAAAACAAAACAAAACCCCGAACAAAACAAAAAAAAGCAACACACTAGAATCTATGACTTAATATACAAAGCAATAATCAGGACACAGTTTGAAACTAAGCTGTCTCAAGCCTTTCTCATGCTTTTAGGAATGGATTTGTGGTGTGAAAAGTAGATATATAAAAACATTGTGGAATGGAAAAGGGGAAGGAGATTATAATTTTACTTGTAAAATTTTTTATTGTATTGATCGTGGAACACAGCTGACTTCTAGCAGTCTGGTGGCCATTGTGAGAGAGGACTAGAACACAATGCCTATACAGCAATTAAAAATGTATCATTTTGTATAAAACCCAAATGTTTCATAGAAACTTTAAAAGCATCAAACACTACATGCAGAAGAAACCAACTCAAAGAGAAATTAATTCAAAGACTGTTTGAAAAGTTACAAAATAAAGTAAAAAAAGAGAAAAATCTAGTTGTCTTGATAACCACTGACATATTCAGAAGCAGAGGCTCAATGCAAAGATCAGATAAAATCAGAGTATTTCTTGAACACTTCTTTGAAATGGAAATATGTGCTTAAATCAGTTCTTTATATGAGTCCCTGTAGCACTTTGGGAAGAGCTTGACACTCTTCCTCATCAGAGCTCTACTAGAAAGATTATAGTCCAGAAAAAAATTATAGGAAAAAAAATGTAGATATTTGCTTATTCCAGAAGCAGTGAGCATAAAGGACTTAAGAGGAAAGCATCTACTGCTAGGAGAATACACGTCTTGATAGCTCAGATGCATTTACTGTACATTAGGCTGCCCCTGGAACAAAGGCCATTTTTCTGTTAATCATGTTATAGTTTGAGTCATCTGAAGATATTTGCCATCTAAGATTTTGCAATTAGGCAGGCCTCCAACATGGAAGAGATTTTAAGCAAAATTAGACCCCTACATAATTTTGTCTGTTGGAACAAGACCAGAGGAGGGCCATGAGGATGATCAGGGCACTGGAGCAGCTCCTGTATTAAGATAGGCTAAGAAAGTTGGGGCTGTTCAGCCTAGAGAAGAGAAGGCTGCGTGGAGACCTCATAGCAGCCTTCCAGTATTTGAAGGGGGCCTATAAGGATGCTGGGGATGGACTATTCATTAGGGACTGCAGTGACAGGACAAGGGGTAATAGATTCAAACTTAAACAGGGGAAGTTTAGACTGGATATAAGAAAGAAATTCTTTCCTGTTAGGGTGGTGAAGCACTGTAATGGTTTGCCCAGGGAAGTTGTGAATGCTCCATCCCTGGTGGTGTTCAAGGCCAGATTGGACAGAACCTTGGGTGACATGGTTTAGTATGAGGTGTCCCTGCCCATGGCAGAGGGGTTGGAGCTGGATGATCTTAAGCTCCTTTCCAACTCTAACTATTTGTCCTGGTTTGAGCAGTACCAGTCATTTTTCTCCTTCTTGGTAGCTGGTGCAGTGCTGTGTTTTGACTTTTGGGCTGAGAATGATTGTTGATAGCAAGCATGTTTTGAGTTACTGCTCAAATGTTTGGTTTGTCCAAGGCCTTTTGTGAGCTCATGCTCTGCCAGGGAGGAGGGGAAGCCGGGAGGAAGGAGAGACAGGACACCTGACCCAGGCTAGCCAAAGAGGTATTCCATACCATAGCACGTCATACCCAGGATGTAACCGGGAGAGACCCGGGAAGGGCTGGAGCTCTGGGGGGGAATGGAGGAGGTATCGGTCGGTGCTCGGTCGGGCAGGTTGGGGTGAGTTATGGGTCGGTGGCTGGTGAGGTGTTGTATTCTCTTCACTTGTTGTTTGCTTTATCATTATTACTTGTAGTAGTAGTAGCAGGAATGATTTGTGTTATACCTTAGCAATTAAACCATTCTTATCTCAATCTGTGTGGGCCCCATTCTTTGGATTCTCCTTCCTAACTCTCTGGGAGTTGGGGGAGCAAGGGGGGGAGTGAGTGAGCGAACTGTGCGGATTTGGTTTAAAACCCGACACTATTCTATGATTCTATGAAGTAACCTACTTGGGTTATACCATACTCTTCAAAAAGTTATCCCATCTTTCTCTAAATATTTGAAATTATAAAGAAGTTCTTTGTTCCAGTTGTGCTGTCATGTTCATTGTAGAATTTATGTTTTGTCTGAATATGTCTAGTTCTTTATTTTTCATATGTAAATCATGTTGGATTTTGGTTTTTTAAAGTTACAAATCATCTAATATTTATTTTACATATTCTTATTCCCTTAACAAATCCTTTTAAAATCTGCTTTTAAATAGATGAAACAGATATCGTAGCTTTACATCTGAATGGAAAATACCTCTGTATCTTAACCTGTGCAGCTGCTTGAATTCTTTCCTTAAATAAATTTATTAACTCCCCTAGCAAATAGTGTTTCACTCCTGCCTTCATTATGGCCATGTAGCAAAATTGTTTTCCTATTCATACCACCTAACATTGCTCAATGTAAGAATATGTATCTATTCTGAGCTGGTCAGGGTTCCCTCTTTAATTAAAGGAGAAAGAAAAGTAATTTTACAATGTCAGTCATCTTAAGAAGGATGACTCATCCTCTGGAATATTTCTGTCTCTCTCTTAACTCTACAGGAAGCCCAGACTTCTGGTTAGATTAGATTTCTACTTTTCAGGCAGCTACAACATGTGAAAAGATTCCCAAATATGTAGTGAGTTATTTCCATTCCTTCACATCAGACTTGGTTTGATTAAATGAATTAAATCTGACAGGTAAAACAGATGGGAAAAATCCTGCTTTGAAAACTTTTGTGAGACCAGCTCTAACCACTTTGCAGCCTCAGGACTTCAGGAGTTGTGCATACCAATACGTATTGAAGTGCTGGGGCACTTTACTCGAGAGCACATGTGCAGATAGCTTTGTGAGTTTATTCCACAAGGAGTTATGCGAAATAATTATTTAAAGCCTTCACAACACAGATTTAGGTACTAATTTTCTCATAGCTTAGTTTGTCATCAGGAAAACAGAGATAATATTTCTCATTTGTGGTGTTTGCTTGCTAACTGTATTCTTTCGCTTGGTTTATAATGTTTCTTGAACTAAAGCCATGTCTGCTCTGTTTCTGTAGCACCTGAAGGTTGTGGTCTGTAGACATCCTTACAATGCTAATAATTACTGTTTATATTCTTTGACTATGTAGACTTTGACATACGTCTTTTACAACATCTAGACCAACAGAGCTCCAATCACCTTTGATACTTTCAAGTTTGTTGTAATACAAATAAAAATAGCTTGGAGGAGGTTTGTTTAGAGGTTTAAAGAGATTTAAATACATGCATCAATAGTGCTGCCACGTGATCTGCTCACCCAAATTTGTTAGTGGTGTTCCTCTTTACATACTAATATGTGTCTGTGTGTTTCTTTCTAATTATAATTGTCTGGGTGCATGGATATCAGCTTCTTAGAGTGCATTAGTAAAACTACTGTCTAAAGTTATGCTCTGGCCACGAACTGCATTTAAACACTTGCATTAGCCATTTCCTCTTTACCAGATTTCATTGCAGACCTGCATGTGTACGTTGTTAATTTATGCATGTTAATCTGAATGCTTTATTGTGGAATATATTTTGGTCTTTGTGGAACAGAAATGAGAAACACCAGTCTTCCTTTTTGGTGTATAGCAACCAGGTTTAAGTATCCAAGTTCTCAAGTAGTCAAGGGTGGGATCAGCATGGATCTGTACGTATTCATGGCATTATGACATACCAAACTAAAAGAAAAAAAAGGTAAACCCAAAACATTCCTATTATAACTAGTGCTGAATGCTTTAATTTCTTAAAAATTAATTTGGAAAAATTCCCAGATCATACATCTGTCAGGCTAATTTACAGAGGCTGAAGTCTAAGGAAGAAGCACTGAAGAGGATCATTCTTCCTTTCTCCTTCCTCCGTTCAGCATGATTACTCCTCTACTCAAACAGTTCCTGGCTACCTGGCAATTTTAAGCATGAACATCTGTATTCTAGTTAGAATTTGCTGTATGCTGTTAGGTGTCATTGTCAGTCCATCTATCCAACATTTTTCTTGCACTTTGTCTGACTTTTCATGGGCTAGTATTTGTAGCTGGAGCCTGTGACAAAGAAGAAAACAGACAAAATATTCGTTCCACCACCATCTTGGTTACTCCTCTTAAAGTGTCTGCTATACTTTGGTTTATTTTTTTTCTTCTGTTAAAATGCAGCTGTGGTACTGCAAATGACAAGTCATACTCAGTCATCTTGAAATCACTGGGGTTTAACTCTCATTTCATTTTCACAGACTCTGTGTCAAATATGAGCTATTCTTGATGTCCTCCAGTTTCTGTGGCCAGAATCAGACACATAGTTTTAGACATATATGATTCTACTAATGCACAGAAGCTGCCAGATTATTATTTTTTTTCATCAATATCAAATCTTGCTGGTAATTATTTAATATAAAAAGAACTAGTAATTTTTCAATTTGCCATTTTTGGGGGGTTTATACATAAATTTGTCTTTAGGAAAGCTGAGGTAGTCATTGAGATAGATTTAGTAAGTATCAAGATACCATAAAAATGTTCTAACTTCTACTACAATATATACTAATGTTCCATCTTAACACAAAATTAATTGCATTGCCTTGGCTGACACTTAAATCTGACTTTTGTGTCATTCTGTTGTCAGTCTAGTTCTGCAGAGTCAGAAGTATCTAAAATGAGGATGTATGAAAAGTTTGGAGCTTCAATAGTAAATTTAATCTTCGTATTTCAAATGTTTATAACCTAGTTCTTAAGAAGGCTCAGAAAGATTCTTCTTTTTCTTACATTTTACAATTGCTTATAATATTGTGGTAACACAAGTTGCAAAACTAATGTGAGCCAAAGAGCTTTACTTCTAAAACAGTGAGCTGTGCTGGACTCAGAGCTTCAAATCTGACCAACACAGTTTTTGCAGCATTGTGTAATGCTAGAATCAAAGGATAGTTTTTATAATTCAGTTAAGTCACTTAGGAAAATACACTATTTTTTATAAGGCATCGTTAGAAAACTCTGGAGACATATCTGGTTTCAATGTCTCTAGTCCAAGAGCTTTAAAGGGGACCAGTTGGCCTCTGTAGAATGATTTGAGAAAACAAACTTACTTTCAAGTGTCTATGCTTCCTATACAGCAATATGTATATATCTATAAATACATATCTAAACCCCACACACTGAGTGCTGCCAACAGTCACTATGAATGAAATGCAGTGAGAACAAGCAAAGAAAGCCTGGTTGCTGTCTTATGGTTAACCATTTTGTTACACCTATTTTTTTTTTAAATTCACAGATGTATACTTTCCCTTTCATGATAAATTCCCTTTAGTGGCACACATTAAAAGAATTTGGATATTTAATTCCAAAGCTGTATTACTGAAATTTCTATTCAAATCCAATGTAGTAAAGGAACTTGTATTTCAAGTATGCTGTAATCTGACCACAGATTTCCTTTGTACATGCAGCTCCATTTTATAAATTGGCATCTACGTCATTTTTAATAAGATAAATGAGCTTGCTACTTATGCATCTGCTCTGAGAAATTTAAACCAGTGGAACATGCCTAAAGCTGACATACTGCATTGGGATTCACACAAATCTCTTTGGTGTTATTCTTTCACCAAATGGTTGTAGGCCTCTTTACAGGAGTGGAGCACCTGAGCTTACTTTCACCATAATTTTTGATTAATCCTTCTGTTATTGAGGAACTGTTGTCTTAGTAAGTGTGATTAAATGAAAGCTGACATTGGTAAGAGGATTTCTATGTGTATCAAAAGATTCCAACTGAGTAACTAGATGGAGAGCCATTTTAGACGTCATTTCAATACAGTCAATATTTTTGATTACCTTTTAGTTACTAAGAATTCCTACCTGCAAAATAACAGTGAAGTGACTCTTTAGAGATGTTCTTCAGAAGCTCTAAGAATGTTAGAAAAATCCTAGCACTAACAATATGCTGGCATTTAAAAATCCACTCTCCAAACAGAGCCATTACTATTTTAATGTTTCTTTATAGGTATTTCAATAGAACATGTAACCACAAAAAAACCCCATACATAAATAATAATACAAAAGGACTGTGTTCATTACCAATAGAATGAGTGAGTGGATGTTTGCAATGTTCTGCTTTGTATGTAACTTTACTTGGCAACAGAGGCAATATTTATAGTAAAGTCTATCACCGCTTATTAATGCTATACATCAGAGTATTTTGCTACTTCAGAAAATTATATGTTAAAATATGCTGAAACATTTTCAAATAAACCAAGAAAAATGATCTAACAACTTATTAATTGTATTTCATTGTTTAAATGCTAAAGCATGATAAACCATTGAATGAAGAAATGTAAATATATTGATTTCTTCTAATTGTTGTAAGCATTTAATAAAGCCTTAATGAAGCCTCAGGGGAACAATTTCCATCTTGTTCTTTAAAAATTGCTAAAAAAACCTAATCCACAATTTTCAATTAATTTATATAAAAGCAGAGGACTAAAGCAATTAGTTTGTGATTCCTGATATTGAAATATACATCTTATTAGGAATTTTCTGTTTGATGCATTTTAAAAATGTTTGGAGATACGATGTTGCTTGCTTTTAAAGGTATAGTAGGAAAACACTTTTTCCAAACATTATTTATTAGATTTCAGGTATTGAACTGACAATTTGATTTTCCTTTAAGTGGATACATTAAGCAAAGAAATTGTATACACAAAAAATTTACTCAAACCAGAAGTTTTAAAACAGCTGAGTATATTTCGTGGAAATATAATCAATTGTGGAATTTAAATATGAAATAGTTATACAATAGCAGTGAATTTTCATTGGAAAAATGTTAAGGTTCGGTTCTGAGAAGTCTTCCATATAAAAGTTGAAACAATTCTACTTTGAAGAGTTGTTCTTCCTATTTTTTTCATTAAGGAATTGACAGTTTTTGGACAGCTGCACACAAGCCGGCTAGTGAGCATTTTTCCTGGACAAAAACTGTAAAGTTCAGATATGCAAAGTAAGCAAGATTTATACGTACTGCGGATTGCAGGGGAGCCCCGAATCATTCAGTCCATCACTTTCACTCAAATGTTTGATTTATACTCTCTGTGGAATCCACTCAAGCTTCACAGGGAATAACTTACCTTATAACCCAGCAGGATTTTTCGTTTACAAGCTTCCTAAGGTTCCATTTT
This sequence comes from Melopsittacus undulatus, assembly GCF_012275295.1. Lineage (NCBI taxonomy): Eukaryota > Metazoa > Chordata > Aves > Psittaciformes > Psittaculidae > Melopsittacus > Melopsittacus undulatus. The sequence continues at coordinate 41,343,174 of NC_047530.1, read as the reverse complement.
TGCGACATGGCCACTCAGGTCATTTGTGAAGATAAAATTTTAGTTGTTGGTGAACAAGATGTAGGTTCTTGCAGCTAGAATAGAGGTGGAAGAAAAAGAAGAATGGTTAGTCGTTTTGGAGGATGTGCTTGGACAAACTGATATATTACAGATTCTGTACAGAGATCTTCAAATTTAAAATGCCATCATTTAGTTGTACCCTGTAGAATAGCTACTTACAACTATTATTGGGAAATTTTGTGTTATTTCTTCATGTTTGCAAGACTAAATCTGTCTGTTTTTAGACATGCACTTGAAAGCCAGCTAATATAAAATTCTGGAAGGAGCATACACACCAATAGAAAATAAAGATGTTGTCCCTAAGATACATGTTCAGAGTCTGCAAGGATATCTGCCTTATGGATCCCTATGAAGATGCAAATTTTCCTTGAGAAATAGGACCTTAGTAGACGACTTTGCTGATGAAGTGGAAGATGGAATATAATTCAAATATTTCCTGTGGCTCTTCAGTGCTAACAATGAAGTAAAAATAGTAGAAACAAAATAAGCAGAACTGATTGAGAACACAAACAAGGTTTAATTTTCCTTTCATTTACCCTTTTGTTGCTAATTTAGTTTAACAGGCAAATACTATTTTAATTTAGTAAATAATTAATGACATTAAAAAATTTTCTATGTGGCTTTATAAATCCCTTACTTTTCAATAAAAACATTTTTATGATCTGAAGGAAATAAAAATATCTTTGAATTAATTTCAATAACTTTTAATCTTCTGTGATGTTGTTCTGATAATGATTTTTCCCAAGGTAAAACTGTCTTGCTTTTTAGGTTGATAAATTTTACTATTTATAGATTCTTTGTAACTCATAACCTAACCAGAACTGGGTATGGTATTTTTAATTGCTAGATCAGGAAATACTCAATTTAATTGTGTAAATTAAAGATGTCTTTACATATATTTATTGAAGTTCTTAATTTTTGCATTATTTCTCTTAGAAAAACAATGAGCTTAATAATTTTTTTAGTCTGGTTTTGAGTGAAGTTAATTTTGTACAGAAATTTGAAAACAGTTAAATGCAAAAATTAAGAAGTTAGTTAAAATTTGCTTAAGCAGAACTACTATTAATTGTATTGGTTAAATAAGAAAACTATTCAGGAAAGCATTGTTTGTGTATAAACAAAGAGCCTGCTAGTAAAAGTGACATAAGCAAGTAGTCACCACTGTGTTCCCTGGAAATCTGCTATCACAGGCAATTGCTTATCTCTTGCCTTGAGATACTTCTGAACTGGTTTATTTAACAAAATAAGAATTATCCATAGTTAATGAAAATAATTGAGAGTTTTTCTATAAAAATTTTAGAATCTGTAGATCTCATCCTTTCAGAAATAATTTCTTTACCTCTGAGTTTCTCATCCTGAGTGAATTAGAAATCAAAGAATCACTGAACTGCATCATTTCATTCCCCATTGTAGTCACAGAAGAAACTGGCTTGCTGCTTCAGTAAACTGTAGGTTCAGGTGTCTATTCAATTTTCTATTTTCCAGTGGTTTATTTTTATTTTTTTAAATGCTGTAAACTAATTTATACCTAATTGAATAATCTTATTTATGTTTATATCAGAAATGGGGATCTTGAGGTATAGTTTTTTTGACTGCAAATAACAAAGAATAGAACAGTAATATAAAAGTTGTTTGTGCCAGGTCTGGTTCTACAAAAGGTGTCCACATGTTTATAAAGTCAGATTATCTATTGTTTTTATATCATTTGAATCCTGGATGAAACAAAATAGCTTATATTCAAAGTTCTTAGCCACATGCTGAGCTTCACTTTACTCTGAGATGCTGAATGTTCCCTTGATGTGTTTTAAACCATAATGACATTTAAGAAAGCTGAGATATTTCAACTCTCAAAAGGATTAAAGTAAATCTTCTGTTTTGGTCAAGAACCTAAGCATAGACAGCATGTGCCAGAAAGGAATGTCTCCTCCTTTGTACTTAGCTGGTTTTGCCTAGTAGTGAAAGCCTGTGCATTTAGAGCTCAGCCTCTTATGAAATCCATATCAACTGCAAGTCTAATAGGCTCTGGAAATTCTCCAAAAACATTTACATAGGGACTGAGGTTGGAAAACTCAGGAACCTATGAGAAATATTGAGTTACAGATTAAAATTAGTAAGAAATAATGATAAATATGAAGAGTTATATAATACGTGACGCTTTGCTGGTGACTGGTAAATAATCTTCAACATTCAGTTTTAGTTGATTTTATTTTGATACGTCAGGAGAGCACCTATTTTGCTTTCATTCAAAAATTAATAGCAATTGAATATCCTCAGTCTCTCTAAACCAGTTTTTAATACGAAAAACTATCATTATCAAACAAGGACAGCTAGTGCTTAGAAACAACCAAACAAGAATCCCTAGCTAGCCTAACAATATCTCCCTGAACATTTCAAAGAATGAAATCCTCTTCCCTTGAAGCAGAGCCTTATGAGTTCTCCATGTGTTTTTTAACGTATTTTATTTGATCAGAGCTCTCCACGACTCCTTCTGATTTCTATTGCATTTTACACAGGTATATTTTTGGGTGTTTTCATGTCTGGGATCTCTGTACAAAAACTAGAGTAGACCTAATAAGCTGCATGAATCCTACTGTTATTTTCCAAAGCAGATCAGAATGGATCAATGGTATGTGCTCACAAAAGTTCTGCTGTCCTTATTGTACTAAAAACCAGGTCTTTTCCCATCTTGGCAGAAACACAATTGAGCTCCCACTTTCTAAGGATGACAATTACTCTGAGTCAGGTATATTTTAGGCCTGAAATGTAGGCCCAGACTCACCCCATCTAGCATGAAATTATGTGATGTAAGAAAGTCATAGTTGAAATTGTCTGATGTTAAAGTAAGACAGAAGCACCTCCAAGTCTGGACAGCTGCAAAACTGTAGTTGCAACCAGAAGTCAGACAAATTCAGGCTCAAGATAAAACACCCATTTTAAATAATTGGAATAAGTAACTACTGGAACAATTTGATCATGATAGCAGTGGTTTTGTAGTGCAGTGGATTATTCGGATCATTTTCATGAATATACTTGGATATTTTCCTGAGCAATAAATTTTTAGCTCAAATACATTGATTCAGAGAAGTGAGCTAGTATTTATATCAAAGTTCAGAGAAGAGGGTCAAGGTGGTTCTTTTCTGTCTTACACTTCCCTCTAAAAGGTTCAAATTGCTCTGACTTTATCACTGTACCAAGTTTTGTTTCACCTGGAAATTTTATTGTGGTGACATATTAGTTAAATATCTCTTATGAAAAGCTTTGGGACTTATTCCAGTCCCTGGGGAAACACACTTCATATTAAAATGTTAGTGGCCTATTTTAGTCTGGCTTGTTCCATTTCCCCTTGTCACACTGTTTTAATACTCCTGCACTTCCTGAATTTCCATTCTGTCAAAAGAAAGTTTTAGCAAGAGGCTATGCTTTCAGATGATGAATATAATTTGTATATGCTGACAAATAAATACTATTCCTTGAAGGTTTTCTCTTGTATGAATTTCTAGCACAGCAGATTAGAAATACTTTATTATTGCTTTATGAAAAAAGTCAGTTAATTTCTTTCCAAAACATTAGAAATATTAATTTAGATATTTTCTGTAATCTTAATATTTTAATCAGCAATGTCTAGTAGTATATCTGCAGCATTTATATAGTTTATTTTGTTAATAGCATTCTTAATCTTCATATTGAAGGCAGCTATGCTGGGTATGGAATCTTCCGTGATGTTTCTTGCTCGTTTCACATTTTTTTACACCTTTCAACTTAAAATTTACATTAATTGCATTTATTTCCATTTATTTTCCATTTGCTTTATTATTGATAATTCATAAACCAATATAGATTTTTTTTCAGCACATATTAGAAATATTACCCAAAGCTATTTTCATTCTTGAATATGGAACTCATTTTTTGTCATATATTTCTGTCTTAACTTTTCCTTCCACTCAGCTTCCCTCATAACTTATCCCAGCTTTGAGAGGTAAACCTTAAATACATATATATGTTATTAATTGGGACTGTTGTCTGTGGGTGGTGCCTAATGTAAAGTGACATCTTTAGAGATCTTTTCCCAGTCCATCTGGGCATCTGTGCTTCTAACATTCCAGTCATGTAGACTGCCCACTAGCTCTTGGTAATCCCAATTTAACCAAATTCACTTTCATTAGTATCACCCAGATGCACAACATAGGAACAATTTATGAACATGTTTGAGAGAATAATTTGTAATCTTCACCCAAAGAAAAGTTATAGTCCTGTATAAAGACACTTGGTCTTTAATATAAAATTTGGTGTTAGAAAGTCTATAAACTTTTAAAGAAGCAACAAGTCTTTAACAAACATCTCATCTGCAGTCTGTTTTTGAAAAGCATGACAGAAACATTTTGATTGCTGTCCATTCAGCTGTGTAAGTACAAAAAAAGGTGTCATGACCATGGATTTTGCATGTGGGCTTTGCACTCTTCTATGACCAAAATTTTAGTATATTCAATGTTACTCACAGTAATCAGCAAAAAAGACAACTACCTTACATTTAAAATCCCTTTGTTTATTTAGTAGCAAGAAACACCTCAATTAACAGTGAAAAGTCTTGATTACTCTTCTTTATGGGAAGGGCAGGTACATAGGTGATTTACATCAAAAATAGAGAAAATTTAAAATGTTTAAGTTTTGTAATTTTTTCCTATCACCATAAACTGGAAATTGCTGTACTAAGGTGTAAATCCCCAGCTTTAGATTGAAACTTTGAGGGACTGAATCTGATATAGCAGGGTATTTTGCACTTGTTGGTACAAAAGTCTGTAGTTAGTACTCATATATTTCCGTCTTTTTTGCTAATTAAGCTGAGTACACCTCTGACATGGATTAGTATGAACATAATTGCTTTGAAATAAATGGAGCCATATTAATCTGTCTGTAACAACTGTGGTTCTTATTTTTCGTTACTTTCATTTTAAATAATCCACTAGATAAAGTGCGTACAATATGCAACAATCAGAATGGTACCGTTGTGCATACACTCTATACAGATACAGTAACTGCACAAGAAACAAGACAGGAAATAATCAGACCTGTTCACTTTTACTAAACCTTTTATCTTTAAAAGAATTGAAACCAGGCTGGCATCCCAATTGATCACAAACCTCGGCACAGTGAAGAATAAGATGCCTAAAACAGAAAACAGATTAATCTTTATAAAGAAGATATATAAGCAAATAAATCACTCAGTACTATCACAGTTCATGTTCTGTTTTAAAGAAAACAACATTATGTTTATGAAGGGCTTCATATCCTTGGGTCCAAAATGAGTGTCTTTAATAGGAAGCACTAGGGTATATAGAGTGACTTCTTCATCGTTTTACATCCCAGAAAAAGTGAGTCTGCAGCTCATGTCTATGAGAATCATTGATGACAGTGAGATAAGTTCTCAGCAGAACATACTATTTTATGGGAATCATTTATTTAAAGGCAACCAACCAGAAAGATTTTTACGTATATCCACAGATTTCAATTTACTGCAATGCAATGTAAAGACAAGAAATAATCACCTTGGAGTTTTTCTTCTGCATTTAAATGCACTATTTCTCCAAAATTCTATTGTTAGACTATTGCATATGAGGGAAAAAAATAGTTTACAACTCTATTTACCACATTATCCTATGTTTTATCATAATTAAATATAACTGCAATATATTTACAATTAACACAGCATATTGGATACAAACTTTACATAGTGTATGAAGAGAAGATGCACATCAAATTAGAGAGAATGTTAAATTAGAATGCTAAATTACATCTAAATTTTGACAAGAAAAGCCTTATAAGCAAATATATCTTATAAGTTCACAAATATGTATTTTTGAGAAAGAGCAAGCTAAAATGTAGAAACAACATATTGGACAAGATTATAAAAAGAAATAACTGTACAAAACTTCAAGATGTGAAATGAAGATAAGAAAAAGGCATTTTGACTACATATTCAAGTGCTAGTCTTTAAAAAATTTGTAAGAAAGATTTAAATTTATCCTTATTACTAAAGAATCTTTGACCCATTTTATTTATTCTTGTCCACATTAGGTCATTTGGCTTTCTTTTGTCAATTCTCACTTGAATGCTGCAAACTTAGAAAGTGCTAAACTAATATTCTTTATGTAGTGTTGCACATGCCATAAGACAATATTATTTTACCATGTCAAAGATGTTTTCACCATTTGGAGCACGTCTATCATCAAAACTCAATTAGATAGTACCTTTCTATCTTCAGCTAAAGCAAACTGTTTACTTATATTTGCTCAGTGTTTACTTCACAAGAGGTAGAAGACCCAAATACAACAGTAAAATAGGTGTTTCAGGATAAAGCATGGGTCAAAAAATTTAACCCAAAGAAGAAGGTCTAATCTTTTGGCTGCAAGAGAAGACCTTTTTCCCTTTGCCAAGTAAAAGGCAGCATTATAATGTTATTCATACCTCACGTGGTGTCCTAACAATTCCTCTATTCAAGCTGAAAGGGCTATATTCCCTTTGTTGCAAAGTATTACATTTGTCCCTTGAGATTAGTGTGTAGGCAGTTTTAAAGGATGAAACAGGATTAGATAAGGTTTCTTACTAAGAAAGAGTTCTGAAACTGTGCTGTAAAAACCTCTAGTATTACATGCGCTGAAAAAATGTCCTTTGTTTTAACACTTCAAATCACAAGTCAAGTTTTAAAAATTATTAGTTGACAAAATGTTTCTTTACAGGGTTTTATGAAAGGCAAATAAAGTACGAATGGGGAGAAAATGACACTTGATTTAATTGTATTTGCATTTTTATATGAAATTTCTTTGCCAGTTGTAATTTGAAATATATTCCAAAAGGTTGATATAAAAAATTATAGTAATCCTACTTAGTTTCTAAAATATTCAGTACATTTCTGCATTTCCTGCTGTGATTTAGAGAAAAAAATATTGTACCTTTATAACTTATGAACTAAGTCAAACAATTTTAGTCTAAAAAGCATCAAAAGCCGAATGTCAAGGACAGTCCTAAGAGTCAGTATTTCAGCTGTGCTCCACTCACTTATATATAATTAAGGCAATTGTGTACCACATGAAGACTTTCATGAATTTGATTGCTGCATATTCAGTGAGCACAGTTTAAGCACTTCTACTTTTTTAAAAAAAAATCCACTTTTGAGGAATGAAACCATTCCTAACTTATATGAAGAGAATTATTTGCATATGTATAATTAAAAAGTGGGACAGGTTATATAGACTATATGTTGGCTTTACCTAATGAGTTGACAAGAAAAGGCAGTTCCTTTCCTTTATCCCCCAAATTTACACAAGTCACATGGCCTTTGACCCCATCCTTCCTCAAATCCCTGTTCCTGATTAGCTTTCCTAGAAAACAGATTATACAGATCCACTTTGGTAGCCGTCAATGGTCTTCCTCTAGTACTGAGAATAAAAAATGCCACTGAAAAATGATAAAGTCTCATCCAAGAGTGAAGTGTACCACATTACACAGAGAACAACTTTGCTGGCTTATAACTACAGTTACGTGACTATGGAAGCCTCATCATTCCTGCGTCTCCCACTGCACAGTTCTTCTCCATTCATGTAGTTTACTATGCTCATCCTGAACACAATGTTTGCATTCCGAAAAGCTGTGGAAAGTGTCAAGACTATTCTCAGTGTCACTGTAGAGTTCACTTGAAGAGTGGACTGTAAGGTGCATAGGAATTCTTATTTCTCCAGCATGAAAATATCTCTTACCCTCAGCTGTGGAGTACTTCATTCCTGAATATAAATGCCTGAATGCCTGGCATGACCAAATGGATTTTTACAGCTTCATTGGTATAATTGCTCAATATTGTTAATATGCATAGGATCTCAAAGAGCTATTTTGACATTGTGATATGACTATTTAATCTGTTTCTTTTCCCCTTTTAAATGATAATTAAAAAAAATAACTCCAGCAGACTGACATAAAAAGAACAACATCACCTGCAAGTTTTTCTGCACCTACGCAAGAGAAGATGGTGTACTGCAGCCAGCTCTGAGACTGCTGTTGAGATATGTTCTTCACAATATATACCCAATATAAGTTAAACTATACATATTAAAACGAAGATTGCAGAGGAAAAGTTGTTTTGTTGATTAGTGTTACACGCATTCAACAAAATTGGTGTGCTTTAATATCGGATGACTTGCCCCTTATTCCTTTAGGTCAGACACAGCAAGATGTGACTCCTCACACAAGGCTACTGGATCATAAAAATGTACATCATTAATGAAGTTAAGTGGCGCTAGGTTTGTAATTTTCAATGCACAGACAGAAATGATATGCTGTTATAATTCATGGACCATTATAATAGATATATTACTTTAATGTAATGTTCTGAAATTACTATCTTCATTTTCTATAGCTTAAAAAATCTCACCTTAAAAAAAAAGTCACCTACAGAATGTTTTTAAGTATATTGGAATTGGGAACTTTGCCTATCACTGAGATGACATAACATCATTAAAAGGGACTGTCCAATGTGCTCACAAGCATTGTATAGCCATATGTTAAAGTGAAAGGAAATGGGATCTTGTTAAACTGTGTTGTGGTTTATGCCCAGCCGGTAATTCAGAACCATGCAGCCACTCTCTCACTTCCCCTCCTTCCTTCCCCCAGCTCCCAGAGGGATGGGGAGGAGAGTCGAAAGAAATTCCCATGGGGTGAGATAAGAACAGTCCAGTAACTAAGATATAACACAAATCATTACTTCTACCACCAATAATAATAATGATAAGGGAAATAACAAGGGGAGAGAATACAACAACTCACCACCCACTGACCGATACCCAGCCCTACCCGAGCAGTGATCTAACCCTTACAGGTAACTGCCCCCAGTTTATATAATGGGCATGACATGCTGCAGTATGGAATACTTCTTGGGCTAGCTTGGGCCAGGTGTCCTGTCTCTGCTTCTTCCCAGCTTCCCCTCCTCCCTGGCAGAGCATGAGACTCAGAAAGCCCTTGGTCAGACTAAACATTACTGAGAAACAACTAAAAACATTGGTGTTATCAGCGCTGTTCCCATGCTGAAAGTCAAAACCACAGCACTGTACCAGCTACTAAGAAGGAGAAAAATGACTGCTACTGCTGAACCCAGGACAAACTGCTACCATACATTTTAGCATTATAGTCTCTATGCATATCTACTGACCACTGCATCCAGATCTAAGTCAGAAGGTTTCCAAACCTATGTGCAGACTCATCTAGTTCTGTAGGAGTTTTGAAGTATCGTGAAAAACATATTATGATCGTTATCACAAGGTATTTTTCAGAGACTATTTTCTCAGAACATTTAGAACCAAAAAGTGCTATAAATTGCAATGGTGGCAGGAATTATGAGATAAGTGGCAGCTGTATTGAAGACCCAGACCCAAACTCTCATGGTTTGCATCATTTGTTATACAATGATCAGTAAATATATTCCTCCAGCACTGGCAGTCTTTGCATTTCAAGGTGAATCAGTCCATCAGACTAATTCTCTCTGTATCCTCTGGGACTTTTCATTATAGCTGCAGGGGTATTTTTGATGCCTTATCTCAGTTCTTCAAAACGAGGCAGGAAATGGTGTGTTAATAGGAAAAAATGCCCCAAATATACTCTTCTTCTCATTGCAAATGCTTATAGAACAAGACAAAGTTAGTTGATATTCACGCTATAAATGTCTGTGCTACTGTCATACAGTGCAGTATGTGAACAAAATAATAAAAGATTATCTGTCAACAAGCTGCTCTCTTAAGTTGGTAATTATTTTGAATGACATCGTATCACATCGAAAATAAATTTAAACAGTATCAGCAAAGTACAAATACAACAATATCACACAGTTAAGATTAACAGCAATAGCTCTCATTCTAGGCAGTACCTTTTTTGCAATATTTAGTTATTGTTTGGAAGAAACCCACTACCACCCAACAGTTCACATTAAATATAGACAAATAGTTTAAACTAAACATATGATATTCCATCATTTTACACAGGAAGTCATATTTATATATTTAGGTATTTAATTTCTTGAATTACAGGACACAATGGAAGTAAAGATATTCCTATATTTTCAAGTTCTCTTTTGATTGGTAAGGGACAGTAGAGGCCCATCTGTTTTGCAGCAAAGAAAGCCCCAAACCATCTGTGTAGAACCACATGCCAGCTAAAACACAGAGATATGCACAGTTTTTTGTTATGAAAAATTTTGCAGTATTTTTTTCCTGTATTAGTGTGAATAAATTAGCAACAACTAAATTAAAGAAATCTTCTGAGAACATATTAACTTTCTAGTGCACACTGGAAAATGTATCCATTTAGAAGTCATGAAACATTCATTGGCAGAATTTGTTCTGAATTTCTTTTTTTTTACTATTAAGACAGAGAAATCTTTATGTGTTAATGTAAGCATTTTTATTAACATGTAATAAGAATTTACATGAATTTTAGTATTTGCTTGTGGAGTTTTCTTCAGAGAAAAACCCACATAATTACAACCATGTTTATATATTGGCCTAATAATAGCATTTAAAAACTTGGGCCCATATGTTTCTTTTCCATCTTAAAAAAAACAACCGCCAGAAGAAGGGAAACTCACCCATAAATGACTACAGCTTTGGCTAACTTGCAGGTTTATGTCAGCTACTATTTAAATGGTTTTAAAAAGAAAAACTGTATATGGAGAATAGTCTCTGAAATGAATACACAGCTACAATTGTGTGGATTTCTGTCCCTCACTTGCCCTTACACAGGCAGTATATTCTGTGTCAAGCAGAAGTAGCACTGTGAGCTCTGTTGACAGTTCCTTAATATTAAATATTTTCTTGACATTAGATCAACCTTAGCCAAGCAGGCAGCAGTGGTCCTGAGAACTTTTGAGAGTCCTTGAAATAACTGAAAAACCCCAGGCAAAATGCACAAATAAACAACCCTGTGTAGTTTCTGGGTATATTAGTTGTCACACACTGGCAAGGTAGTAGCTGCCTTTCAATTGTTTTCAGAACCTAAATAACATATTGTTTTTTGTTTTTTTAATATAAGGATAAAATTATGATTTTGCAAAAGGATTGGGCTGTTTCTATATAAATGTTCACTTACCAGTTCTGAACACTGGGGAACTAAAAGACAGTCCCTGGATTTTATCCAGAACATCTTTCAGCTAAAGACAGTTGAGCTATTAAGTCTAGAACACAAAATTTGATCAGGACAAAGCTTTCAAAAGCATGTTTTGGAGGATGATACATGATATAAAGAGCAGACATTTTTTAAGTTAAGAAAGCCTCACATCCTTTTGCTTGGATTCACGATGACAAGCCAGATGTCAGAAGCTGCAAGCAAAGCTTCTAGTCTTGTTAAACTGTTAAAACATTTACTTGGATTTAAACCTTCTAGCTTGGACAGTATGAGGACCAAGGAAAAGACCCAACAGTTAATGTTTTCAATCTTTTTAGAAACGTTGTTTGATTTTTTTTGATTTTTTTTTTTTAAATTCTGTTTTTACCATGGGCTGATAACGATCAGCTTTCGGCAAACACTTCATTAAGAAGTCATCCCCCAGATTTGATTGAAAAGAGCTAACTTGTAATATTTATAAGATTTTTGTGTCTTTAACTAGGATTTAGATGATGCCTATGCAAGCAAGACAGCGTTTCCAATAATACAAAGTCTAATACTTGTGGTTTTCATGGTTACTACATTACAATCATAGTACCCTTACTAAATGAGAAAATATTGTTATGTCTTTACTCTTTTTCTCCATGTATGGAGAAATGGATGCTGTCAACATTTATCTTTTTGCTGCCTGAATCCCTATTCTAGAACTACTTGTTTTACTGAAGTAATTGTTACATAACTAGTTAAATATTTATGATAATGGGGGTGCATTTGCTACATTTTGTGAAGAGAAACGATTGCTAAAATAAAAAACTAGGGAACAACAACTACTTTCTAAGAGAGAACATTGATATGGAATTTCTGCTGGTGTATGTGGGGGTAACTCCTCAGAAAGTCCAGATGTCTTCTGTGGATACTTTAGCAGAGAATTTTATCTTTTAATAGAATCAAAAGTATCTGTCTTCTCACAGGCCATACTGTAACTTGTTTCTAACCAGAACTGACTGATTGTGAAAGTTGTGGTTGCAGTTGCCTTTTGCACAATCTACATTCGGGTAGGCAGCACTTAGCAAATGCATGCAGTTATATGTTTGATAGCTGGTATTAATTCCCAAGCTTTATCAAAGATTCCAGCTTTAAGTAGATTCATGCAGTGGTTGCCTAATGGCCTACTTGAAGATCATTTAACTTTTACACAATATTAGCACATTATTTCTGCTACGATCACTGAAGCAATGTTTGGATTGCAATGGTATACACATTTTTTTTCAATACAGCAAGCAGTTCTGGAGATTTAAACGATACTGAACTTGTTGTTTTATTGCATTTGGTTATTCCATTAATTTAGAAGTCAAAAGTCCTACTGTAACTTTATTTTGCTTCAAGGTAAAGATTAATTCAGATTAATAACTTATTTTGAACAGCAAGAAATCATAAAAAAAAAGAAAAATATCCTCAAATCTTCAGTCTGTTGGCATAGTTTAAACATACTTCAATAACAGAAATATTGTGATTGGGATTTTAATATTTTATTTGTTCTAGTTTTTCTACACTGGAAAACTCATTCCAGCATATATTACCTTTACATTAAACATGTCCATGAATTTTTTTAAGTATTTATGTTGTAGTGCTGCAAATATTATCAGGTACTGAATTAGTTGATTTTCATGCTAATAGGCTCAGATAATATTGCTTTAGGCTTCAAATAAACATTTTGTGTCAGTGAAAAGTAAAGGAAATGTAAACACAAGTGATGGTAGCTACATATATTTAGGGTAAAGGTAGAATAACCGGCTTCTACATCCAATAGCACCAATTTGCAGGTCAGAGTCCATAGACAAACATAAAGTGTATAACTTCTGCCATCAGTTACATTTGCTACTCTACTCCAAGTGAATTACTATGGATGAAAAAAACTCAGAATGAACCTCAGTATTTGCAGTTCATGAGAAGGATAAATTGATCAATTCAAACACGATAAACTAAACTGAACAGATTTCAGAAAAGTAACGTCTTTCAACTAAGAGATACAGCATTATCTTCTTGTCTAACACTTCTCATTATGCTATACAAGATAACTTTGTGATCATATTATTACTTTCACATTCATTATTTTAGAGTGTGTAGAATTTCCCCCCTCTTGCTAAATAATGAATGACCTGTTTTGAACTATACAAGAGTTTTGAAAGGAGAAACTATTCACACATGAAGGAGTTTGGAAAAGCTGTGATTTTCTGCTTGACTTAAAATCAGTTTATGATTCAGTTTTAAGAAGGTTAATCAATCTGAACTAAAATGGAAGAGAATATACATAAAAATGCAAAAAGAGATCATTATTGTTTTCAAATAATAAATTTAAATGCATACAAAGTGATGAGACATTTTCTGTTTGTTCCTGTTGTGAAACCTTTAATAGTTTTATATTTACCATCTTTGGTTACCCATAACTGAGGAACACTGCTTTCAAATGAGACCCTGATTTGCAATATGGCAGCTCCTAAGACATTCTTACACAAAAACATATGAGTTAAATAAGGAATCCATCTAGTTCTTGACAATATTGCTTTTTTAAAAAAATAGAAACTAGTTTAATGCAATAGCAATTAGCAAGCTTGATATAAGAAATAATAAGCAGGCAGACAAAATGTTTCTCTTTTAAAAAGCAAACTTATTTCAAATTTCAGCTTCCATTAAGGTTAGTTCTCCTATATAAAAGAAATATAATTAGGTTTCCTTTTCAAGGAAGAATATAATGTCATATCTAAAAAAAAAAAAAGAAATAAAAATCTCAGGAGTTCCTTACAAAACACAAAAGTCTAATGAGATATTTACCTGTATTCGTCAAGACTATACCCACATACCCACAGTGTATGTGCTTGTTAAAGACTTCCAGTCATTCTAGGCTTAAGGAAATAGTGTCCAAATGTACCATATTTAGCTTCTATCTCAAATTCTCCCGAGCTGTCAATTTAGGTGTTAAAGAGACCATTTGCAAAGCTTGGCTGGGAATTGCCATTATTGACTGGAATGTGTGTTTATCATTACATTCAATGATGAAAGTGGAACATGTAGCATATGAATAAATGTCAGCAGATGTTTCTTTTAAATGGCCTGATTTCAACCTCCTGTTGTTTGTCTTGAATACAAATATTAAAAAAGAGAAAAAGGCAGAATTTTTTATGACATAAGTGCAAGGGTAGTTATATTAAAAAACAACAAAAATAATGATGAAAGTCACAGAGGAACGAGGAAAGTATAATTAATAAGAATTATGTTGATGCTCTCATGCTACTGTCTGGCTTGGTATTATAAAAGACACAAGAACAGCAGTTCAATGTGGGCTATATCACTTCATAGTCACTCCATAAGAAGTAAGGAAGACCTACGGTCTATTCTCAGGAGCATATTACATAAGGTTCAACAATAATTCTGTAGTATCATTACAAAAACTCCTTGCTTAAACTCAAAGCACCAAGAAAAAGAGTCTCACAGAAAAGAGGTCTCTACATACATTATTATTGTTGCAAAAGTGAATATTCTCTTTAAAATAGTAATGATTCTTTAAGCCTTTGGAAGATTCTTACCAGTTCCAACAGGTAATACTCACCACTGCAAAATTAAAACTTGAATATGTAAATTCTTATGCAGTGTGTGGAAATGCAAATACAGGATTTACATAGAGCTATTTTTTTTTCTCCTTATTTCTCTTTTTTTTCAGAACAATTAAGTAAAATTGCTATAAAAACCAGTATACAGTTGCCTGCTACCAGCACCATATTCTGCTACTCTGCCTCACATGGTGGTGTCCCATTGCGCTCCATGGGACTACCCTGAGAGTAAAATTATGCTCAGTGTGAGCAGTGAAGGCAGAATCTGGCAAGAATTAGTATGCAGCACTGTAAACTCAGCAGTATTCCAACTAAATCAATAAAGTGAACAGAGACAAAATTAAATCAGCATTGTGTTTACTGGAATGTGTTGCATTTTGTATCTATCTAAATTACAATATGCTATTGAGGTGTTGAATATCTGAGGCTCTCTCTTTACCAAGAGATGCAAGTGCTCAATGCAATTGTAAATGCCATTTTCAGTAAACAAGATATCTTTACTATGATTATAGTCCATATTTGGGTGTTACTACAAATCTACTGGTTAGAAGAAGGCATTTGGGAATAAAACTCCACCTTCTTTTGATGCAAAACATTTTTTCAATCTGTCCTTAAAATACTAAATATATGGTATATTTTTATAATACTATACCTAATGACTGTAAAAGATAATATTTTGTAATTACATACTGAGGACTATCTACAATTCCTATCTTGAAATATATTATGCATTTAACAAAGGTTTTAAGAAAATCATGTGTGTATTTTGAATTAAGATAGAAAGGCTGGTTAATGTGTTACCCCTTTGTAATGCATTCTTTTCTGATGACCTTTCATATTGATTGTGTACTGATTACAGCAAGTGGAAAAGAGCATTCCATATCACCTAGACAAGATAATGATTTTTACAAATAAAACTGTACAGATAGCTAACTGTTAACAGAGGGGTAATATATGCCTTTAGTAGTGCAAGACTACAACCTGATTATCAATATCTTCACATATCTTCAAGGATATGTCCTTTATCAGTTTGTTTAGTAATAGCAATATTGGCTAGTTGCTTATTGGATCTAGTAATAGTAATTTTGGCCAGCTGCTTACTGGAACTAAGGGAAAATTATTCTACATTTATTCACTTTTCCTTTTGATAGGAAGCTTTAAAAATATGTTTTAAAACATATGCAATATCACAGTTAGAAGTAAAACCAAGTTTACAAAAGAAAGACAATATAAGAAATAATAGTTTTTAGACCTATGATATTTCAAAGATAATCACTAAACCAGTGAAATCTTATTTAAATTGAGTGAGGAATTATTTAGTGCTACCAAGTATGAGTGAACTGCTCCACCTCCATCTTATTTTAGTGCAATACACTCAAACAGTGATGCACTCAAAATTCACTTCAAGGAAATTTATTTCTTCTCCTAAAGTAGTGGACCAGGAACCACAAGATTACAGCATATATTCAATGGCTGTCATTTGCCAGTGGTGGCGATGAGCTGAGATCAGCACAGAGTAATAGACAAATATGATACAGGAACACCTGAGTAAATATAAAATATAATAACAAATTTTTAGTAAAAAAAATATATATAGTTGATAATAGTTATGACTTATTGAATAGAAGTGTTGCCTAACTTCAAGTAACAAGTGAGAAAACAGAGCAAGAATTGCAATTTAATTATCTTGGTCTCTGTTATGGAATTTAATAAGCAGATCAATAATATTATCTCTATAATTGCATTCCAAGAATATCATGCTAGTTGTTTTTGCACTTCATACACTACAACATTTCCTCTTAAGATGTTTTCAGAATGTTTACAGTAATTTCTCTTCTTAGGCCTGGATTCATCAAAACACAGAGCGTATACTTAGCATTATTTCCACAGCATGAGTAGTATATTTATATGTATGTATAAATGTTTTCTGGAATAGGGTTGGTTATAAACATGTGAGATGATTTGATGAATTTGAAACAAAAACAAAATATAAATTGACAAAACATGCTTTTACTTTTGGAGTATCCTCAAATAAGAATGTCTTCATTATGATTTAAAGTCATGATATAAACATATATGAAATAGGATATGGCCTCTATCTTTAGAAAATAATTTAATATTATCAACAGTATCAAATGTAGGCTTCTTTCCACCCTTCAAAAATTTATAGGTAGTGTTGACATTCAACAATCAGAAAGCAAGGAAGATATCTAAGAGGAGAGCTGCATTTTCCCTGTCTTAGATCTTGACAAATTCACTCTTCAATTGCTCCTTACCCTCCAGATAAGCTTGAAACCATACTTGAGCCTTTCAGCACTATGCACACTTCACATATTCCTTCATTTCAGCAGCTAGCTCTTACTTGAACCAAACCAAAACACCTACACAAAAATCCTTCCATCTTCTCACTTCTAAAGAAGCAATAACTGCAGGTCAAGGTAACTTCAGAATGGCTTAAATTTATCTTTATTATTTCTCTCCTGTAGGCTATTTAATTTCCTCTTTTGCTACAGAGGTTTTGGAAATGTTTGCCTCCTCCCTTCTTCCCCCAGTAATATTTTAGACTGATAAATATAATTCTGAAGAATTTGGAGGGATTTTCTTTTTTTTCCATAGAATATCGGAAGTGACAGGAAGTGTCTTGTGGAGTTGCAGAATCTGTCAGAGGAATTTTCTGATGTGACATGTAGTGTAAGAATACATAGAAGAAAGCACCACCTTTGCAGGAGACTTCATTGTGTTGCACTGATTAGGTACACTAGTTTCTCATTTAAGCAGTTTTAGATATAAACGAACAAAGTTTTTGGTGGTTGGTTTGAATATTAATTAACAGCTTGTTAATTGGCACAGTTCCAGGAAATCTCCTTCCTCTGTTACCCTGCCTCTGCCTTACTGAAAGGACACTGGCAGCAGAAAATCCCATTAAATCTGCTGATTTTCCCATTTATTTTCACAAACTACTCCTAGATAGTGTTTAGCATATTTATTCTTAATTTTCTAGTCCAACAAGTGTTTGTATGCATTTTTGTGGAAATTATACATAATACTTAAATTTTATATGTAAGAATAGCTTGCTGTTTATTATTTCTGATCTTTGTCCAAATCCTCTTATATCTCAAACTTTTAAAATCTTTTCCCAAAGAGTAACCTTTCTATTTTGAGTATGTACAGTTGTATTTTTTTTCCCCCCAAAAAATAGCGTCTGACATATTACTTAATACTCAAGATGCATGCTGTTCTTGCTCTTGGCCTCTTCTTATAACTGTGGCAGCTTTAAATAAGTGTGGTAAAGCTAATGCAAAAAGCCAAAAATAAAAGATGAGGGTGTTCACTCCTTTTTGTTGTCAACAATTATCAGTTTGTGGCTGATGCCAGTTGCGGCTGTAATGCTTATAATTGCTTCTGCTGAGACTCCCAGTCTGTTATAATTTAGCTGGAAGTTGCAAAAGTCTCCTTTATTCCTACAGGATACCTATTGTTCAGGGCTGAGATCTAGAACTAGATAGTATCCTTTGAAAGTCTGGGGACAATTGCAAAGAGGGACTATTGTATGATATTACCAGAGCTCAGTGTCCTGGGTTAGACTCTCTATACACCCAAAGCCTATGATTAAATTTCTTTTCTAAGGTGATGGAGCCATGGATGAAAACCCATTTTCCAGCTAAGTGTTCTAATCAATACATTAGTACAGAAAATATGGGTGATGTTTCCTCCCTTTCCACGTCCACTTTTAGAAGATTGAGACCCCTCAGGAATCCTACCTCAGGAGAAACCTTTGTAGACAGAAGTCACCCAAATAATTGGAAGCAGCCCACTGCTTCCCACAGCACCACCACTGAGGTGCCTACACATATATAGAGAGGTTTGGTTTTCTTTGTCTCTCATTTGTCATTCTGTTTAATATTTCTTATGAACTACCCCAGGCAGCTCCATGACATGTGAGTGGGAAGTACCAAAGACATGTTTATGTTTTAGTCACGGAAAACCCCACACTATTGCAATAAGCAAGCAGTCTAATTCTTATTGTTACATATGTTAAGTGAGTTGGACCAAAGGAATGAAGGTCTAGATAGAACAGAAACAGGGATATAACTTTCCAACATCTCTGTAACAAGCAGAACTGAAGATAGTGTAGCCCATATTTGTGCAAGTCTGAAGGTGTTTTGCTGTGAATCAGAATGCTTCTGTTTCTGTCTGCAATTAACTATATCTTCTATTGGCCCAAGACACATATTTATCAGTTTCATTCTTTAACTGGATGCATGAATATATCTTTCATAGTACCTCTCAAAGTAAAAATATGACTACCATGCAGCATCTCTGTACAGATAAACTGAACACTAACGCTACAGGAATTTTTATGCTATTATGGATTTACAATAATTTCCCTGATTTGGTTGACCTGAATTACAACTTTTCTTTCATATTCTTTTCAAACTTCTCCTTCTATGCATTGGGGCTTTTTCATCTTTGCAAGGTACCTGACTTGCAAGTAACTTTTATGCCATCATCCCATTTCTTATTTCTAGATGCATGTTTTACTCCCCTTGACAATGCACTCATACTGAAGAAAGAACAGACACCTTAATCCCGCTTGGCAAGATTTCCCTTTTAAACTTTAGTCCCAACCAGGCATGTGAAGTGTTTGTTGACCTTTTGCACCAGACCAATCTGTCCATTGTGGTCCAAAGTAAGACTTCCTTTTCTTGGCAGGCAGCAGGGCAGAGTTTGATGACAAAGCCTTTGAAATTTAGCATCTGAAGCCCCTGGTCTAAAAGCTCCTTGAACAGGCATGTCAGTAATAAAGGTTGTTATAACATTTTTTTAAATTGTAGCATTATTGCAAATAATTTGAAAAATTCTGAATGTTTAAAATTTGCTGTTATAGAGAAGGATTAATGAACAAGTCTCAAAGTGTAAATCTCTATTTCCATTAGACCTGACTGTCTCCATGTTGAATTCAGCAATAAAATGTCAGTGACTTCAACATGGTCAGGATAAGATGGAATGCTATCCTTGTGTCAACATGTGACGAACATACTCTTTTTAAAGTAAATTTAATTTGTCAAAGTATCTTAGGAGGAAGAGATCTGGGGTGTTTAAATGTCATTAATGTTAATAAGGCTTACCCGTTTCTTTTAACAGTGTGCACTAATAGAACAGAGATCTTAGTAATTTAGGAGACAAAAAGGAATAATACATTGTTATATCTTTTCCAAATTCATCATTATAAACGCCTATCCACCTCTGGGTGGAGGTGGGGTGAAGTGATATTTGAAATTTCAGCATGGTATATTATATAAATTATAAAAATGGTTCCAAGTATTCACAACCTTTATAAATCAAGTGACCATAGAGAGAAAAGAAAAATGCTAATTTATATCATATTTCCTGAAAGAATCGGACAGTTATTATAGTTTGTTGGACATTCAGTAAGTACATTAGTTATGATCAGTTTTTAAAATATGTTTAGAAAAAAAGTATTTTAATATGCTTAACAACACAAAGCACTATTAGCCACAGGTATGAATTAAAACTGTACAGATAAAAAGAACGAGAGTTGTGTTTCCAGTCAATGGACAGCTTGTGATATAAGAACCAGAACAAACCAGCTGTGGTTTCTGCTGTACTCTAACTTACAGCACCCGAGTGTGGAGCAAGAATCTCTAATAGTTGTATAGTATGGTTTTGTAACAGCAATTTTTCATTTTGTTATTTTTCCATTTTGACTTCTACCTTTCTCATCTTTCTTTGGTGATGATTATACAGTAGAAAACTCCACTACTTTCAATTAAGTATTATTCTATGGATACTTCTTGCTCTTTGGTCATGTGGTTTATCTCTGTGACCTTAAAGGGAAGCCTTTAAGCTCTAGTTATTCTGCATGAGGAAGGAATGAGATATAGGAAAAGGGATTAAAAAAAGTCAAGACAGTACAGAGCTCATGCTGTCATGCTTATAACATGACAACATCAAAAAAGATATTGGTTGAGTGGTAGGAGCCTCTTGGTCTCTTCCACTTTTATAAGGAGCTCTGAATGCACTGTCCTAATTACAAAATAGACTCCTGCCAAGGTCATAATAGAGAAAAATGATACCAAGATTTCCCATAAGCTTCTTCTGTGTTTTATTTGACTAATGAGATGTTAGGGTCTTTAGTTAGCTTTCTACACCACACATTAAGGGAGTAATCTGGTGCAGCTAACAATATAAAGTTCATGAGTTTGCACGAAAAGGATGCAATTTACGCTACTGTAAACAGCACTGTGGTACTCTCAGGTGTGAATAGTCTGTTCCATGTGCTTTGTGCACACGTGTCATATGGAATTACATTGGCTCTCTACCCACACTGTGACTTGATGTTCACATGCCTGTAAAGGCAGGGCACTTTAATTGACGCTCCTTGCATCAAGTCATGATCATAAAATAAATGATCAACTTTCTTGAACATCCACACATGCCTTTAAAGTTACATCAAGCTCTAATGAAAAGACAACTTGTCAGTTAAAAAGAATGGCCAGTGTAATGTAAACTCTGAAAAATCCAGACTGGTTTATTACTTTGTTTACTACACTAGTCCCTGTGGGCTTTTTTACTATGAAATAGAATTGTTCCTTCTCATCTTCGATTTTTATTTGGTTATTTGATATTCTTTTATTTATTTTTTCAAAGACGAGAACTTTTAATTCTTCCTACTTTGTTTCTCTTAGGAAACTATTTTTATTGTTCTACATAGTCAGTATTTTTCATTGTCCTATCTCACTTGCCTAGAGCCATTGGAAATGGACTATGTTCCCTTTTTTTTACCCCTCTGCTCAAAAAAAGAAATTGACTGAGGATGATAATTGCACAATTGCAACAGCACAGCCAGCATTAATACATTTGTAAATTTAAGGATCTAGTGCAATACGTAGGACCTAATGCAATAAAAAAGGGAAATTTTCTGCATAGGCCCAGATTATATTGAAAGATGTACTGCTTTGGGCTTGTGATGATTTGTATTGCACAACACAATGCAGAATGAAAGGACTTGACCTTCGTGACATAAATAGGAATATATGAGTTTGCATTTCACATCAGAGCTAGCAGGGTCTGAAGATCTGCTACAAAAAATGTGCTTTTCCACCATCTTACATGAATATTTTTAAATTAAACATTACACCATAATACATGGTAAGTTACTCTGTCATGTTTAACATGTTTAACACATACTGGCAGAATGTTAGAGATTATTTTAAACCCTTATTTCTATGAGTTATCATGAAAAGCCTACCATATTTTACCAGATGAATGGCACACTCAGTTTCAGTTTTGATGGACAGGAGGATTGAAGAGAGGGAAAAGAAAGTGGAGTTAAACACAGTCTTTCCATAAACTCATATAGAATGCAATTTTCTGGTATTCTGTAAATAGATATTTTCCTATCAACCTTTCATGTTTATGGCTATAAAGATATGTTTTTCATACAATAACATATTTTCTAACAATAATAATAATGTGATCCTCTGATCATTTTCCTCCCTATTATTGGACAGCAGTTCCAACAACTGTGCAAACACATTTGACTACCCCGGGACCCTGATGCCAAGTTGTGGAGGATATTCTTGTAGCAGTGACAAATAGCTTGCTGGTGGGCTGTGCAGAGTGTTGTTCTGGCAGCAATGAAGTTGTCTGTGTGTCTGTCACTTGGTTAGGCTACAGAAAGTCTAGGTGGTTTGACTTTCCTTTTTTTTTTTCTTCGCCTTTAGAGAACTTTGTTTTAAACTTGCATTTTTTTTCTGGTGAATTAGTTCATTTGACTGCAAGGTTCTTAGCAGACCCCTCACAAGTGTTACATGTGAGTACCTATATGATGAAAGAGAGAAAAAAATCTTCACAGTGCCATACTTGTTTTCCATACAAACCTACATGCTGCCATTACAGCCACCCACATATCGTTTGACAACTCACTTACGCATCAAGCATCTTAATGAATCAGTACTAAAAAACACAGTGTCCCTGTGTAAAGCCAGACATTTTAAATGTTATTCTGACTTTATGCCTTTCTGGTGAAAAATTGTGGTAAACTGTGTGATCTGTAAATAAGAAATCAGGGACAGGTTCTACTTTACTGCTCATACTTCTCATAATGACAGCATTCTAAGTTATTGATTTAATTTTAAAAACACAATTAGTAAAGTCTGCTGATTACAAAAAACCCCTCACAACTCTTAGTAGATAAATTAGCTTGTAGACATGCACAAACAATCCCTACAGTGTCTTTTTTGCTACCTAAGAAAGTATATAATTTAAAGCTTCTAGATAATTTATGAGTAAAATACAAACTAGCTGACACTGCTGGCTAAAAAATAAATACTCCTCCTATTTTACTTCTGAGTTTATAATTAAGGGTAAATGTGAAATTTAAATAAAAACCAAAACCAAACAAATATATGGGTTATTGTATTTAAAAACAGGAAACAAAGATTTCAATATTTGTAAAAAGATGGAGGAATAATTTAAAATTCTTTGGAATGATAACAGCTCTACTATATAAAAGCTCTGCTGAATGATGTAAGTCTAGATTAAGTAAAAGGAAGTAAACTCTATTTTCATGAAAGTCAATATACAATGGCAGTGTTTTAAAAGGCTCTAACAGGCGTTTAATCTTATAAAGGACAAATGTTTATTTTTGTTCTTTCTGTATATATAGATGTATTTGCTGATTTGATTATCCATATTGGTAGATCAGGTTAAATGGACTTTGAAACAGTCTTACATTCTTTAGCAGATTAAGTCACTGTACTGGTTTTACATTCACAAAAATGTTTCTAATTTTTTTTCCTTTTTAAATTCCCAGTATAAAAAGAAAGAAAGAAAAATCCTACTGTGGGTAATTAGAAAAATAATCAAAGAACTCTAAGTATAAGGACTTGGAAGAGATGTTGAAAGGTATTTTAGCATTGTAAATCAAGGGTACAAAGAGGAAATTTCAGCTAAAAGTGATGTTTGAGTCAGTTTGTTTTCATTGTGACTGGTGATGGTACTTAAGTTAGCCTTCTAGACTACATGGGTATTACTAAACTAAACTCATCAAATTTGCAACTATATCTTTGCCAGAAACATTTTTGAAAAGAGCCGACAGCAGAGATTTTCTAGCTTTCATCACTTAGAAGCACAGAGTGAGGCTATTGATCCTTAAATTGCTGGGATTTTCGAAGGAGACTGCTTGTTTGTTCTGTGCTGTTGTCACTGAAGTGGTTAAAGCTTTGTTTGTTTGTTTTGGTTCTGAATGGCTCTTAATGGATTAAGCTTTCCAGCTTTCACCAAAGCTGAAACTGTTTATTAAAGTATCAAGATATAAACTAACCTCTGAGAATTTTAGCTAACTATATGAGGCCATGCAGTCCGAATGACTTATCCATATGGATCCTTTTGAAGGCTTTGGTGTGTTTGTTTTTGCAACTCATACCAGACTGAATTATTTTAGTTGTTTTGTGAAAAACAAGTCTATGTGAAGTTGGACATTATAATGAAATAAGGATTCTTTTCCCTCAATGGATTTTATATAGGTGCTTTAAGTGTTTCATCAAATCATCATTATCATGTGTACAAAATAGAGGAATGAAATATTTGTAGTGTTTTATTTGCATTTATTGTTTTATTAGTTACGATATTTACTACAAAAGTGACCAAAAGAAATCCTCAGTGGTGATTAACCCATCATCAATATAAAAAGCCAGAGAAGACATGGATTGGGATACTCCAGAGCCTTTATGATTAACATCAAATATATTTATAGAGTATGTTATATTTGCCATTTCTACAATCAGATTTAACCAAGTTTTCAACAGAAAATTTTAAAAGCCTGTCTCAGAATAGCACAATAACCTACTGGACAAAGAGCTGATAGAGAATATAATTCACAAAATAATTGATTATGTGACATCAAGCAGAATCCTTTAATTTTCAAATTTTAGTACGTCCACATTTTTATTGTGCTATCAAGGATTATTCTCATTTCTATGTCAGGAACAGGTTACCTTGCTGTAGGACCAGCTGTTTATTCAAACAGTTAAAAACTCTTCCAAAACTTTTGAAGAAGGGCTTCAACTTCAAAGTTCTCAATAAAAAAAAATTAAAATCAAATTACTGGTTTGGTTTTGGTTGGATTTTATTTGTTTGGGGGTTGTTTTTTGTTTTTTTTTGTTTTTTTTTTTATGGAGATACCTACCCTCACAAGATATTAAAACACCATCATTCTATTCAAAAAGGTTGCCATTAGACTTTTTCATTATAGTTTTTTGTACAGTATATGTTATGTGAAGTCTAAAAAGGGGAATAATAGGAAATCTGAATCTTAACACCTATTGTTATTTTAAAGATTTGCATTGCTGTCTAGTCCCAGCTAGAGGTAGTCTTATACCAGGCAACATTCAGATCTACAGTATCTGTCTTAGAAAATTTCAGTATAAGGAGAAGTTAAAAAGATCCTGCCAAGATAAGAAGAGATGCTTGTGCATGGGAAAACTTATTTGATATCAGGTACTGAATGAGACTATAATTATTTTCAAAAAGTACTCCACCCTGCTGGGTGTATATGATTCTAATGTCTTATATCTTTTAATACTGCCTATGTATATGCTTAGTGATGAACAAACAAATTCAACTTCTGTTTCTCCTTATTTTTCTAGTTGTTCCTTAACAACTAGTGTTCTAATTCAGAGCTCAATAGATAATGCCTACCGATATTTGGAAACTACATTTTTTTTATATGTACAGAAGCTTTGGAATTCTGGAGAAACCCTCAAAAGTCCTTTTATTAACTAGTTTTAATTGAAATAAATAAGAAAATTATGGAAACCTGGCATAAGCAAAACTGCTTATGAGATTATATTTGATGAGTCATTGATTTCAGTATTTTGGCTTTATGGTGCCTCTTATATTTTAGATAAAATATCACACATTCATTGGAGAAATAATTACCACTAATATTTGAGATTCCAGTAAGAGATGTTGTTTGGTTAAGTGCAATACATTGATGTTGCACAATTATTTTTTTTGCTTGTGTAAAAGTGCAAGAAAAAAATTCATTACTCCTCAACATTATAAAAGCTTCTGGAGGAAAAGTGTGAAACTGATGTAAGCTTTATTATCTAGTTTATGGAAAATACATACACTGAAACCTCCATAAATATTTGCAAGAGTCATGCAGCTCAAGCAGTAAAAACAGGCTCAGCAGCTGAGGGCTCTAAAGAAGCAATTTTCCATATGAACCATCATAAATTCAACATTGAATGGCCCCACATCCACAAATGGTTCAAAGAATTGAAGAAAGTGTTTAGAAACAAAAGTTTTCTAAGCATTATTATCAAAACAAACTGACTCCAGTGAGACAAAAATTATGTATAGTTAAAGGACTGGCACTGGGATGTTACATTATCAGAAAAATAGATTTCAGTCACTTCATTTTTTTCCTGTGATAGAAGGTTATTCTGTTTTTAAGACCTTTTTGTGTAATTTTACTAAGGCAAAAAGTGCAACTACCACTAAAGGGTGGTCCTATAACTTATTTTCCTTCATATAATTCTAACCTACTTTCTGAGAATATAAATATAAGTTGTTTTATTAATTTTATTTCATTAATCCACAGAAAAGGATGGAAACACTAGTGTTAACATTATCAGTGACAGTGAGAATGTTTTAAGCACCTATGTATGTTTAAATACCTTTCTCTTTTTTGCCACATTTAGTAGGCAAATTTGCCACAATTTTTATCTCGACTAAATTTAAAGTTTTTTGAGAGAAATGTTTATCAGAGAGTAACCATAATCTAGAAAAGGGAGTAGAATGAAGGAGTGAAGAAAGAAGTAGAGTTATGACCTATAGTTCAGACAAAATGTTACAAGCATTCATTTTTCTTTCTCTTGCTTCACAGAATCATAGAATGGTGTAGGTTGGAAGGGACCCCTGTAGGTCATCTTGTCCAGTCCCCATGCAGAATCCTTGTTGCTCAGGCACATGTTCTGATGGCTTTAGAATATCTCCCAGCATAGAAACTCTACAACCTCTCTAGGTAACTTTCATATGAAAGTTTTAAATTAAAAAAATACATTTAATATACTAATATAGCCCTTCATATTAATTTTCTAGAGGATTTCCTAGCAAATTATGCAGTGTTGGAGTTTGTTACTGTAAGTCAGTCAGCCCTCAAACTCTATCAGCCTTTTATTTGAGGTATGACTCCATTGTAGATGGATAACATTCTTATTGGGATAGAGTTCAACAAACAATTAAGAAGCTTCTAAAGAGATTGGTTCAGATATGTAGTATGTGTAGTCTGACTACTTCTAGAATGTGTATTGATACTTCTGGAATCATAGAATCAAACAGATTGGAAAAGATCTTTAAGATCAAGTCTAACCATTACCCTAGGACTGCTAAGACCACCAATAAAAATATCACCAAGGGCCTAATCCACATGGTTTTTGAACACTTCCAGGGACAGTGGTTCTACAACTTCCCTGGGCAGCCTGTTCGAATACCTGATTACCCTCTCTGTGAAGAAATTTTTCCTAATATCCAATCTAAACTTCCCCTGGCACAGCTTGAGGCCATATCACTTGCCATATCACTTGTTACTTGAGAGACCAACCCCTACCTCTCCATCCTCCTTTCAGGTAGTTGCAGAGTGCAATACGGTTGCCCCTGAGCCTTCTCTTTTCCAGATTAAACAACCCCAGTTCCCTCAGCCGCTCCTCATAAGACTTGTGCCCCAGACCCTTCACCAGCTTTGTTACTCTTTTCTGGACATGCTCCAGCACCTCAGTGTCTGTCTTGCTGTGAGGGCCCCAGAACTGAACACAGTATTTGAGGTGCAGCCTCACCAGTGCCAAGTATAGGGAGATGATCACTTCCTTGACCTGCTGGCTGAGCTATTGCTGATGCCACTGGCCTCCTTGGCTGCCTGGGCACAGGCTGACCTATGTTCAGCAGCTGTCAATCAGCACCCCCAGGTCGTTTTCCACCTAGCAGCTTTCCAGCCACTCTTCCCACTCAACTCCAGTGTTGCATGGAGTTGTGGCCCAAATGCAGGACCTGGCACTTTGCCTTGTTGAACATCATATTATTGGCCACTGCCCCCCAATCCAGCCTGTCCGGATCTCTCTGCAGAGCCTTCCTACCCTCCAGCAGATCAACATTCCCAGCCAATTTAGTGTCATCTGCAAATTTATTGAGGGTGCACTCAATCACATCATCCAGATCATCAATGAAGATACTGAACAGCTCTGGGCCTAACACAATGCCCCAAGGGTCACCACTAGTGACTGGTTGCCAACTAGATGTTATGCCCATTTACTTAAATCTTTTAATTCCAGAACACTTTTTCATAATCAGCTATGAAAAGAAACTACTCGACCACCACAGTCAGTAGAAACTGCTTGTCATTCCATGGTACATTGATGCTTATAAACAGCTGGGCATTCTTACAAATATCACCAGTGTCAGCTGATATTTTGCTAAAAAAAAACACAGGTAGAAGAAATCTGGAAGCAACCAAAGTGAAGTTGCATTTACCTTTTAAGCTGCACTTATAGCTGAAGTAAAAAATCTAAAAGTGAAGAGCATTTCGATGTTACCTAAAATTTTACTGATCATAGTAGCCCAAATTTACAACTTTGCTGAAGGTAACGTATCTGTTTCTATTTGTACCAATCTGAAGCGGTGTATTTATGTGATAGCAAATTGTCCAGGATATAGGAATACTTTCACCACTGCCCCCTCTCCAGTACATGGCAGATGTATCAGAGGGTGAGGAATATCTGAGTGATGTGCAGATGTTATTCTTTATACATGATTTAGTCAACCTCTTTATATATAAGCCTGTATTAGATTAATTGTGCCTCTTTGACTGTTTTCAAATTTGTGTACTGGCACATGTTATGCTCAAAATTGTGGAAAAATAAAAAGAATGAAATTCTTCTTTGTATTTTTTGCTTCTTAGAGATTCTTAATTTCTGGTAAAGAACTGAATTGGGAGCTCAGAATCCTGACATCTACAAGCGTTATTGTCTTCTGAGCTTTTCCACTATATTAGTGCAAGTGACAGTGAAAGTGGCTGTGTATCAGTTCTTCAGCTCTGTGGCTCACAACTGAAAGTACCACATTAAGCCAGTCTTGATCCTATACTTTTATGGTCTACATTAGACATTGATCTGCAGTTCCCTGGCATTAGTACCCAACATGATCTACCTCTGTTTGCAATTTTTACTGCAAAACCATTTTTACTTCATGGAAGTCCTATATATTGAGTATTTCGGATTAAATTGAAATTAGCACTTGCAATAAATTCAGGTTATGTGATAATATGTAGAAATTCAGATAATACAAACTCTAACCATATCATACAAAAACCTTTATCTGGGATATTGATGTCAAAATTGAAAAGTCTTGGTTTTCAGTATTTATATAAACTTGGAAGGTGAAAGTCTATTGTTCCAGAAAAACACAGAAAAAATTTGATGGCTGAGGTGAGGAGGGTGTTGGCTTTACTGTGCATACTCCTGGTTTTCTTCTCAGTATTCAAATTGGAAGACATTCCAGTCTCAGGTGGTGTATCAAAAGCTAAATTATTTTTCTTTATTTGTGCGATCTAACAACACAGTTATATTTGGGGGGAGGGGGTGGGAGGAGAAGAGAGGCAGGGGGGATAAAAAAAAGAAAAAGACAGGAATAGTTCTGCCTTGAAACAGACTTCCCAGAGCTGTGTGTGTCATAAAGTGAGTTGGATTTCAATTTGGTAATTAAGCAAAGAGTCTTTTCTTCAAGGCTGTACAATGCATTAATGATATCCAGACAGATATTTGATTGAGTTGTTTCCTCTCTCAGAGAGCTGTCAATGTTCATTTTAGCTATATTCCTGTTGCCCACTACAACATCTGCCTTGCTCCCTGAAAAAAATCCCTTTATACACTGCTAGGCTTCTTTGTTTTGTTTAATATTCCTACCTAACCAATTGCAATCAATCAGGTAGCTGTTTCCTAGCTTATGAGTCTAAAAGTTCTACTTCATTTATTGTCCTTGCTTAGCATATACAAGGATAAGAATATTACTCTGGCAAATAAGATGCATAACAATCTTGATTTTCTGAGATAAATTTTCTGTGTTTCTTATTAGGGACACCAGAAATTCTTAAGCTAGTTTCTTAGACAATAGAAATTCTGTTTTATTTTGCTGAGAGTATGCGCTTCCTGTGCTCATGGGACTTGACTGGGACACATGGGAGAGAGAAACAGCGAAAAACAATAAAGGTGATCTACCCCGATTTCATCATCACATATGAAGGAAGCCAGTTAATACTGCTTTCCAGATCACCAATTTTGTCAAAAAACATAAGTCCTCATAAGCAGAAATCAGCACTGGAAATGGAGAGACGTCAATTTGATAGATGGACCACTCAGCGGATAAAGAACTGGCTGGATGGCTGCACGCAAAGAATTGTGGTCAATGGCTCAGTGTCCAGCTGGAGACCAGTAACGAGTGGTGTCCCTCAGGGATCAGTGTTTGGATCAGTCTGGTTCAACATCTTTGTCAGTGACATGGACAGTGGGATTGAATGTGCTCTCAGCAAGTTTGCCAATGACACCAAGCTGTGTGGTTCAGTTGATACGCTGGAGGGAAGGAATGCCATCCAGAGGGACCTTGACACACTTGTGAGGTGGGCTGATGCCAACATTATGAAGTTTAACCATGACAAGTGCAAGGTCCTACAGCTGAGTTGGAGCAATCATAGGCACAGCTCCAGGTTGGGCAGAGAAGAGATTCAGTGCAGCCCTGCGGAGAAGGACTTGGGGGTGTTGGTTGATGAGAAAATGAACATGAGCAGGCTTCAGTGTGGGCTCACAGCCCAGAAAGCCAACTGTATCCTGGGCTGCATCAAAAGGAGCATGACCAGCAGGTCGAAGGAGGTGATCCTGCCCCTCTAGTCTGCTGTTGTGAGACCTCACTTGGAGTGCTGTGTGCAGTTCTGGTGCCCTCAACATAAAAAGGACATGGAACTGTTAGAACAAGTCCAGAGGAGGGCCACAAGGATGATGAGGGGACTGGAGCACCTCCCATATGAAGACAGACTGAGAAAGTTGGGGCTGTTCAGCCTGGAGAAGAGAAGGCTGTGTGGAGACCCCATAGCAGCCTTCCAGTATCTGAAGAGGGGCTGTAGGGATGCTGGGAAGGAATGATTCATTAGGGACTGCAGTGATAGGACAAGGGGTAATGGGTTCAAACTTCAACAGAGGAAGTTTAGATTGGATATAAGGAGGAAGTTCTTTACAGTGAGGGTGGTAAGGCACTGGAATGGGTTGCCCAAGGAAGCTGTGAATGCTCCGTCCCTGGCAGTGTTCAAGACAGGGTTGGACGAAGCCTTGGGTGACATGGTGTAATGTAAGGTGTCCCTGCCGATGGCAAGGGGGCTGGAACTTGATGATCTTCAGGTTCTTTCCAACCCTAACCTATGATTCTATTCTAAAGTTCACGACTGTGTCGTAAAGAACAACTAGACGAATTTTTGTCTATAAAGTCAACTAGTGTGACTCTCCACATAAGGGAAGAAATTAATTAAATTATAAAGCAGAGGAAACACCATGAGAATGTTTAACCTTAAAGACTGAAAATCAGTGGTGATTTGGAGAAAACTCCAGGAACAAACTCACCAACAGAGTTTCAAGTTCACAAGCAGGTGTTCTTTATTGCAGCGCCGGGAGACAAGGGGGATAGTTCCTCCTAACTTGTGTTCCCGTATTGCTCTACAGGCCATCCTTATATGGTCACTGGGCATATTGCATTCATACAAGGATGTGATGGTGGTCTTTAAGGGTCGTTTACTTTTCCCAGCTTAATTAACATTACAGACATAGCAATCATCCTGTCCTTCTATTTATCAGTTAAAGTGCTCCTATCCTGGCCATCACCTAGTCCCAGATACTCCCCATCCCCAGGTCCTGTTTTCCATTCTGCTTTTCTCACACCTTTTGACTAAGGTTCTGAGGACCTGAAACTATGTCAACTACCTTCACGCACCACGGTTATTTTCCATTACAAAGCCATCAAACTTATCATTACGTAGAACTGATTACATTTTGTGCTTTTGTGCCTCTTTGTATCAGTGGAGACACACCAGTAACTGTACTTCATGTTGAGACAGTTTTGTCCTGTCAAGGACAAGCATAATCTGTAAATTTTGAGGGTTGCAGTCTATGAGTTCAGGTCTTCAGTGGAGTAAGTGCAGAAATGCATGTGAAGGTTTTGTTCTTAGTGTTATCTGGCCATGGCAGCAGTTCATGTCTATGTATATACACCTATTTATTTCTTTCTTAGTTTTCTGAAGAAACTAAGAAAAATTAAACTATCAAAGGTATGTTTTTATGAGCATTACACAACTAGTGTAATGTAGGTATAGATAAGTAACTCTGGGACTCATCCTATTATATTTTTTTTAATATACTCTCCCCAACAGATCAGGCATAACTTTAATTGTATCACTGTGTTAACATAACTTTAACTATATGACTCTATGTCAATACCTATATTTAATCCTTTCAAATGGTTACTCCTCTGTGACACTGACTATTGCTGGCATTGGTCTGAGGTTAAAGAGTACATGTAAGCTCATAGCTGCCTTTTAATTTTGTGGCCTTGAGCCTTCGACCCAGTGTGGCGCCTGTTGCTCGATAGGCTGGGATTAAATAGACCAAGCACTTGTACATAACACCCAGCCCTGACCTTAAATATATAAAATGAATTGCCTACTAGCTGTCGTATTGTTATGACCAGACAGTATCTCCTGAGTAGAATGAGTAGCAAGAAAAGGTAAATCACATGTTATAAACATTCATGTGTGTCTAACAGCTTCATTTTCTATAGAAGGGTTTCCCTTTGTACTTTTAAAATTATTATCTTTATTCAAACACATTATTTCTTTGACTTTCAATAATTGCAATAAAATTTGATTGCATTCTTTGGCTCTCAGAAAACAATTACAGGTCACTGTAGGAACCTCATGTCATTTGTTCTTCATGTGGAAAAGGATAGTTTAAGGACTTGTTTCTGCCAAGTTCTTTTTCATCAATCTCTCTCCACCACCCCCTCCCCCTCCCACCCTTGTTTTCACCCTCCCCAAGTATTTTCACAGCAAAGTAAAAACACCGGGTTATAATATAAAATAAAATTAGAAGTGATATAAGGGTTGCATTTTATAGCTGTATTTTGAGTACATTTCAAATGAATGTTTGTTAAACAGGGGGAAAAATCAGACTAGCATTGTCATGATTCTAAGAGAATTAGGTGATGAAGGAACAGGAAGAATCTGAGTAGCTTGCATTTAATTAGCACTTACTGGTACAAAATAAATTAGACAGATTTGTCTTGTTTTATGAGCAAGATCCTGTTTTTCTATTTCGTTTTCTTTGTGCTTTTGGTAAGGACAGATCTGGCTCTTTGGATACTAAATAGGCAACTAATTCAATTGGTGCTTTCTCCTAGGGTCTGCTTGCAAACCAGTGCCAGGCTCACAGGCTCTTTGTGTACTGCCCTCCCTGCATGTGTCTGTGCTCCCCTGGCTAGTCAGTTTTTTTGTCTCTGACGGTTAATAAGCTTTGAGCCTAGTAGTCAAATGTGGTGGGAACGGGGACAAGACGAGGGTCCTTAGTGAAGGTGTTTGTTGTTAAATAGAACAATTCAGCTGTCTCTTTAGAAAACTTGACAAAAGGAAATGCTCCCTGCTGAAAATTTTCTTAGCCTGTTGCACAAAAGATGAAGTTTGTTTAAGAAATTGCTGCTAAAGAAAGCGTCAACCCATTAAGGTAATTATATGGAACCTGTGCCGTATAACAGCTTAATTGATGTTAATGTTTGTCTAATTGGTGATTGGGAGAGTGCAAAGGACTAAAGGTCTTCATAGCACTTTCAGTCATGGCTCTGAAAAGGGTTCTTCTGGTTTTCACAGTTATAACAATGCCTGCGCGTCTTTCTCAGATTACGCCTTGTTTTCAGCCCCTTACAGCATTCTGCTCCAGTACTTAAAGCGTAAAATAAGGGTGAAGAGCCATTGTCTAATGCAGCCTTTTTCAAAGAGTGTTTCTGACAGGGATTGTTCTAGGAATCAGGCAGGAGAGAAGGGAGTGCGAGAGGTGAAAGCCACTATCACCCACTTGTGTCACATCCCCAATGAGCGGCAAGAGCCGCCTAATTGCTGCGTGTTGGGGTTTTTTTTTGGTGTTTTTCTTTTTTTTTTTTTTTTTTTTTTACCTCCAAACGCCCATTCTCTTAAACAAAATCCTTGCACCAGTGCCACATGTTCCTGTGGAATCTATCAAACAAAACAAAACAAAAAAGCCACCCCAACCTTGCTGACAACCTAAAAAAAATGACATAAAGAGAACTGTTACGGAAACTTATATAATCCACTGAAAACCAAAAAAAGAAACCAAACCAAACCCACCCCCCAAAAACACCCCAAACAAACCCAACCAACCAAAAACCAAATAAACAAATAAACAAACAAAAAAAAAAACACACCAAAAAGAAAAAGAAAACAAAACAAAGAAAAAAACCAAAAACCCCGGGCCCTCTAATCCAGAGTATGTGTGTTTCAGATTGCATACGTCAGTACCACACAATTCTCATATGACATAAACTGAAGACTATTAACCAGAGAATCAGTAGGTGTAAACTGCCTGTTAAAAAAGAAGTCTCTTGTAACCTGCCTCTCTACCTTGTTCCTCCAGGCAAAATGTCATGTTAACAAGCCAGTGGCAGTCCTTGTTGTGGGGCTCAAAGGCTGTCTATATTTTACCTATGCAGATAAAATGAGAAAGTGAAGCACCCAGTAAAGTCCTTTCCCTTTGCTTTTATTGTGTTTGCATATGCATAGACACACACACGATAATTTCCTTTCTTCCCTACCCCAGAGTTTTATTCCAGGCACCTCTGTTTTAATCTTTTACATTCCTACGTTTTTAAGAGAGCACTATTTTTACATTTTTTCCTTTCTTTTCTAAACACTAGCACTCAGAGTATATTCATCCACTGTCCTAATGAGGAAATGACAACTTTTATCAACCTTATTAAACATACACCCAGAAGATATCCATTTTAATAAGCGGCCAATTACTAAGTGTGTCTTCAGTTAGAAGGAACGTAGCTTTTACCTTGTTCTTTGGCTCTCCATGTCTCTAATTAATTGAATCTTGAAATCGTTGGACTTTCAGCTTAAGAGAAGACTGAAGAAGGGAACTTAACAACACTGCCTATTCCTTTATGTCTAGAAAGGGCTATAAAAAAAAAACCACCAAAAAAACCCCCAACCAACACCTGTAATGCTAAAAGACTCAGGCTTTTGTCTGTTTCTAATATTACTTTTCTGCCTAATTGCCATCACTGCCACGTACATTAGGCCCTTTTTCAGCAGGGTTAAAACAGGGCCAGTGATGAATGGAAAACTGATTGTACTGCTGTCAAACTTGAATGTGAGGCTTATTCTGGAGATAGAAGTATGAGGAAAAGGACAGAGAATTGCACTTCATTAAAGCTCTACCAAGCTGATTGGAGTGGAGGAGGTAATTGAGATTTAAAGTGGCATTCCCATCACACTGTCCCTTTTTCAACTTAACAACTGTCATTCAAGCCACATAGGGCAACAATTGGCCAGATTTCCCAGCTCTTCTGAGTAATAAAACAGACACTCACCTTCTGGCTATTCGTTTTACTTACTTTGTTCTAATTTCCAATTCATGTGTCATTAGTGAACGAAGATTGACAAGAAATAGCTTTGACCTCACAGATTTGACCTTCAACCTCAGAGACCCAACTCTAGACTGAACATAGGTTGGAATATGCTAAGAAACACCTTTCCTTTGCACAAGAATGAATGGCAGTTTTTTTCATCATTGTACCACCCCCTGCTTGCCACTACATTTAGACTATGAGACATGTCAACTGCCTGTCACAATTACAATAGACACAGCAAACCAGAATTTTACCCAAATCCAAGGGGAACTTCCTGAACAAAGAGTAAATTTTACTGCACAGATTTTGGAGACCTCCAATTTGTGCTGGCATAATGAATGCAGCCTACAGACAAATAGGTAGTTGTTAATTATCCCAGCAATTTCTTTTTTTAATGTGCTAACAACACAGCGTGCTAAGCCTTCATATCTTACACTGTTACCTGATGATCTCATCACATTTGAAAAGATGGTAATCTGAAGGAAGGCATTATTACTGCAAGTGTTCATGACAATAAGTTACATCGGAATAGTCCTTATATTTTTTTATCATTTAATTGCATGTGTCAGAATAAAAGACAGATTCTGCATCTTTCACAGTGAACTGAAGTTTCTTACCTATATTATAGTACACCTTTTGGAGTAACTTAATCTTTTTATTGTCTTTACACAATTATCCCAAGGCTTGTGTATACTAATTTAGTGTCATATTACTTATCAGAGCATTTTGTGATGAATAATAACCACAGGGCAAGACCTATGACCTTAATAAGAACCTTCAATGAATTTTAGAGTAATGTATGCCTTTTACATAGGGGTCTTTTAGAGCTCTACTGTTCTGAACAGAAACTTGATCCCAGTATGTCTATTGTATTTAGAACATTGTTTTTCTTCCTTCATGTTTAGTGAATAAATATTTGGATGGTCCTGGTATTAAGCACCAATAAACACAACAATTGAATAAACCAGTTTATTATTGCTAGTGTTTATGAAGTTGATTGTGGTTTTGGGTTTTTTGTTTTGTTTTGGTTTGTTTCATTTTCTAAGATGAAACATTTTGAAAACACAGGCAGGCTTCCTTACTGCATTGACTTCACTTTAATGAGATGTACAGTCATTTGTCTTTTTCCTTTTCTCCTGTGTAATATTCATTCTCCTATGTAAAGAAAACAACATGGAAAGGTTACTGCATTGACTTCACTCAAATGGGAGACACAGTCATTTTGTTTTCTTCTATAATATTCTTTCTTCTATTATAAAATATATTTGCATAGCTCATTGTGTTGCTCTGTGTTTTCTGAATTCCCCATTCATGTTGCTGAAGAAAAAAAGAATAAAATGTACTCTATTTTCTAACAGAAGGAGGTATAAACTTTTGTGAAATCTCACAGTTGTCACCACGCCATTTATAAATACTGTTACAATCCTCTACCTTCCTAAAATTTAAATACAATTCAAAGAACTGGCTTCCATTGAAAGGATACTATTAGCATATAAATAAAACAGAATCAGTTTGGAATAGTATGCATATCCAGAGTATGACATGGTAAAGAATTTACTCATAATTATAAAACCCATGAACTCTATTGAGTGTATAGTACTGGTCTTTGTTGAAACCATGTTACAATTGTGTGAGAAACATGCTTTTGTGTTGATGAAAATAAATTACTTTACCATCACTCTGCTTTGTTTGTCAACTTAATTATTACACAAATATTGCTTTGCATTAGTCAGAACAGACTATTTTCTTTTTATATAGTTTCCTTTTCCCAGGGGTAAATTTTAATGCCCTGAAAGGTCAACAGAGGTCAGGACTTCTTGACTATATCTCAACAGTGCATTTCTGGTCATCAAAAGAAATAAGCCTCTGACCAGTAGTAGCTGCTGTAGGGGTTTCTTTTATCCTGCACCTGTGACAATTACCCTGTGTTAGTGAAGCTAACAGGAGTCAGGTTGTAGGTTAAGGGTCAGGGCACTGTCAAGAGGAAGTTATTCTTCAGTCCACTAAATCTGTTATCATTTTCATCTAATGTGACATCCATCTGTCAATCAGGGAATTTAGGCAATTGTCTTATTCTAAGTGCTGCACTTTATGTCTCAACCAGCTCACATTTTACGGCTTGTCCTATAATTACATTTTTCTACCTCTGAAAACCTATCGGTAAAATAAACAGGGAAATTTTTACTCAATCATTTTGAAGATCCAGGCTTTTTATGCTAAAAGCTGTTTCACTTTCAAAATTGAGTGATTTCTCTGCAAAGTTTTATATTCATTTAATTTTCATTGTTATGGGTTTTTAACACACAGAAGGAGAATAAAGATCCTGTAACTACACAGATATCAAAATAAGTTTTCATGTAAAGCTGCCTAATGCATACCAGTCAAGAGGGTATGCCTCATGCAATTTAGATGCTGTACTTCTCCAAGACCATGAAAATGACATGCTATGGTTATGAATAAAAAGGTTAAGTTTTTATAACGGATTTTTAAGAATTAGAAGCTAGTGTGTAGTTGAATTGACTACAAATGAGCAAAGACTCTGACTAACTCTGTGTACAGCATCACAGAATGAAGTTCCAAACTTTTTTAACTCTAATTCAGCACTGCTCTTAAAGATGTGCTTAATTTCAAGAACACGAACAATGCCAGCCAGTTACCAAAACACTTATATAAATGGGAAAGCACATAAAACCTAAGTGTAAAGGTAAATGTTCTACTGAATATCCGTGAGATTACTCATATGCTTCATTTATAAACACTTTTAATTGCTTTGATGAACAAGAATCTTAATACTTTGCCAAGCATAAAAATCGTGGTGTGGTTATATGATGCGGTTGAGCCAATCTAACAGCTTGTTACCACTGAAAAGGATGGTCCTGCTCCCCCTTTTTCCTCCCCCTGCCTTCCCACCCCAGATTAGTTTTCTGCTGGGTTAGCAAATTTAATTGCCTCACCAAGTGGCTAGGCAAGCGTGCAAGCCAGTGTATGGACAGTGACAAGAGTATGTGGCTGGAGAGAAAGTTATTGGAAAGCCATTACATATATACACTCATATAATTAAACTCTAGTTTCTCCATTTAATTTCACTAAAATTCCCAATTTAAAATTTAAAGGTAACTGATTTTTAGTTATTAGCAACAATTTTTCCAGGACCTATGCTGTTACAATTTCACTGATAGCAAAGGTGGTAGGTATGAGATGCTCTTACAAATTCTAGAGAAGAACTTACCTCAGTATAGCAGCAATAATATTAACAACAACTGGCTTTTAGTATATTTTATTAGAAGTGTTTGAAAGAAGGCTAGGTTCTTTCTTTCTGTTTTACAAATGGGGAAACTGAGGTCCCATGCAGATTCATTAGCAGAAATAGAAAAGGACTGCAGTATCCTTAAATCCAGATCAAGATTCTGTGCTCTAGGCCATAGTATTCTTCCTACCAACTGTGTGGACTTGTCTATATATTATTAGTATCAGATGTTTAACCGCTCCAGAGCAAACTGGGTTCCTTGAAGCACTCATGAATTCTTGTACTTTTCTACCCTTACCAGCATGTTTTCCTGTAGTCCATAGTCAGTGACATTTCTGTTTAAGGGTTTTTCTTCAATTATTCAAGTTCTTCCTTTTCATAGGATTTACTGCACTTGTTTCCACTTAATTTCTCCTGGTATGAGTTAGATATGCTTCCTTTCCTGCCACACCCCATCTTTAACTCTTCCTGATTTCTGATTTTCATTAAAAAAATCATAGGGTTTTGTTAATTCTATAAGTGCTTTTTCTTTTACTTGCCTGTTGCGATACATGAAAGTCTTCACGTATGTTAAATTTTCATAGCAGTTGTTTTTATAAAACCTTGCTTCACCCAGCCATCTAATTGTCTTTCTTGAAGAAGGCACAACTGCAGATTCCATTGCAGTCCCAGAGTGGGGATACCAAAAAAATATTCCTGCAATAAAGAAGTTGTGCAAAGCTGGGTGCAGAGAGGTGTTATTAATTTCAATATCTTGTTCTGACATGGTGATCAGGCTTTGATGGGTCATATTCCTAGATGTGGAAGTAGAGACACACTTCCCATTTTCTTGGTAGAGATATGACTGTCTAAAAATTTCAAGATAAATAGTAATTGTCAAATTACTTATCTATGTTCATTTATGTTGGCAGAAAGTTTCCTATGCTTCACCCTCCCAAGATACAAGTAATCTGTGATCCAAAGGTGTGTAATTATGTCTAGAATGGTCCTCTGCTCAAGACACTAAGGTCTCAGTAGCTAACTGTGGCTGTACAGCCCTCTTGAAGCTGCTCCACTAGAGCACAGTCACCTTCTCACTTCAGAGCATTACACATAATTACTTTCTAGACTGAGTTAACTACTATAAACAAAATTTGTCCCCAGTATTTGACATGCTGACATAGAATTTATGGATGAATAATAGGGGACTTTTAGGTACCATTTACAGCATGAAAATATATGTTGTAAAATTGTGGTAGAATTTTTTTTTTTAATAATTACAAGCTTCAGTTTCTGTATTCAAGGCCACAGGAACAACTATCCACGAAATGTCTTGTTTCACACTTTGTTAACTGCTAGTCATATTCAGTGGAACATTTCAGAAGGAATAAGTCTAATTTTTATAAGGGGATTCTGGTAATAATAAGACCATTCCCTTTTAACACTGTGTTCTGTTTACAGAAAAATGTTTACAGAAAAATATTTTGGTACCCAGCCTACTACCTCTTAAGTGCTACATGTACTACCGAAGTACAAATAAAGCTATAGTTTCTTTGTACGTTTGGATGGTAATAGTTTTCCATTAAATTTCTGTGAAATTTTAGTATTCCATATCCCTGAAATACCATTCTGACATCTTCTTGTTCCACTTCTCTTTAGTATTTATGGATAAATTAAAACCATGCCCATTTATGTCTCTTACTGTAACTCCTTTGGAAATGCATAAATGCTATAGAGATACCATTAAGGCAGAGCATTGCTGAGCAAACCCAATTAGGCAAATATAATAGTTTCCTGTGCTGAGGAAGTAACAGTGTTTATTAAAGAAGGAAGCATATGAATTATTCTGGTTTTGTTGGTTTTGATTATCTGTAATTTAAGTTTAGTTCAAGTATGTTGACCTTTCAAATAGCAAAGAGAAAGGCCAACAATTAGAAAGGAAGCTGCATTGGTTTCAGTGCCCAAGTTCTGCATAGTTGCAGAGAAAAATATGGAATATTTTTAAAATTTAAATAGGAAATAATTCCTGTAAAATGAAAGTATACAATTCACAGTGGTCTAGAAACTGCATTCTCCTAAGTTTTCAACATAGAAACTTTCTTATTAGAGTCAATTGCTGGAGCAAGACATACTAAAAGCTAGTTTTCAGAAATCAGTTATAGACAGCTGTAAAATCAAGCTGTCAGTAATCTCTCTGCTGTTACATTATAAAGAAAGGCAGAGGAAAATAAAGATTTGTTTTGAAAATATGCAAAAACATGATGATATTTTCTGTTACTTATCTAATCAACCTATGGAGGCTGCTATTGTAAAATCTTGGTTTAGTCTTAGGAATATAACAGAACAGAGTATTTCAGTTAGAAGGGACCAACAGCAATCATCTGCTGCAAGTGCCTGGCCACTTCAAGGATGACCAAAAGTTAAAGAATTTATTAAGGACATTTTACAAATAACTTTTAAACTCTGACAGGCTTGGGGTATAAAACAACTCTCTAGGAAGCCTGCTCTAGTGTTTGACCACCCTCTCAGTAAAGAAGTGCTTCCTAATGTCCAATCTAAACATCCCTTTGAGAAGCTGTGAACCATTCCCACATCTTGTCAATGGATCGAAGGGCGAAGAGATCAGCACCTCCCTTTCCACCTCCCCTTCTCAGGAAGCTGTAGAGAACAAGAAGGTTACCCTCAGCCTCCTTGTCTCAAAACTAGACAAACCCAGAGCCCTCAGCCTCTCCTGGTATGACATGCCTTCCAGTGCTTTCATCAGCTTTATATTTTTTCTCTTCTTTCTGTTTTTTTTTTTTCTTTTTTTTCTTTCTGTTTTTTTTGGGTTGGTTTTCTTTCTTGTCCATTTTAAGACATAAGAAGTTAGGTACAACAAAATAACCACAACAACTTCACTAATAACAAAGAAAAAACCACTAATCCAGAAACACAGGTATTGTTTCTGTTTGTAATTTCAAAATTATCGCATATCTTCTGTACATTTTTGGATCATATTTTAATGGATCTAACTTTAATAAAAGACTGATATTTTGTAAACTAGTTAATTGTGTGAGTAATTCTGAAAGAAAAATTTGCAAGAGATCATTCAAACTATCTTAACTTTCAGAACTTGGCAGCTGGCTGCTGAAGCATAATAGCTTATAAACACGCATATATTCTATTACATGTGTCTTTATATAAAAGTGTAATTGAAAAGAAGATCTATGGTAGATCTTAGTGACTATGAAGTTATAAAAATAACTTTTCCGGTGATATGTTAAACTGAGAAAGTGAAAAAGCATGTAACTAATATGATACCAGTTCAGGAAGAAATCATATGCTTAGCTTTGGCATTTTGAGACTCTATATAGGTCTAGTAATTTCTATGGCTTGATGGAAAATTCTCCTGCCTGTTTTCAGAGCCTGAATTAAAAAAAAAAAAAAAAACAACAAAAAAAGTAGAAATTTGTATGCATTATATTTCAGGACCATATTTTAATTGTCAGAGCAAGAATATTTAAAATAGCGTTGATTTGGCTTTGTTCTTGCCACCTCACTGCCATAAGATAACAGCTATATAGGCAGCCATTTGTGTCTGCTTATATCTATTGTATCTGGGAAACTAGGTGGGGAATACCTGGCTTCATTTAGCCATTAGAAAATTTGGGCCCACTGCATTTCCAAATAATTGTCAGTTTAATACAATGGCTTTTAAAACTGTGTCTACCATGGATTTACAGAACCTTGTCTCAGGTTCTGTACTAAAAATAGGTTCAAAAAAGAAGTAAGATTTCAAGTATAAATTCTTAATGGAAGTTGTTGGTGACAATCCTGTCATTGTGAATGATTGCCCTCACTGTTTTTGATTTTCTACCTTGAGCTGCTATTTAGAAGTCCTTTAAGGCAGAGGCTGTGTCTTTTTAGTTCACTGATAGTGCATTGCCTAGTCATTAGGTACCAATAATAAGAATTAAAAATTATAATTCTCTCTGGCATAAAAAGATAATATTTATTCTCATATGTTTGGCTGAAGTGAAATTTAAATAAGATAGTATTAGTGTACACTTTAATGACTATCTTCATAACAAATAGTAAGAGGTTGGATTTCTAAGAAGCAAGGCTAAGTAGTCAGAAAACAGTAGAAATTGCACCCAGGCATTGAAATAGCTGAATCTTCAATGTTTTGTGATTACAGGTTCCCATCAGCCCAGCAGAAAACCATCAAATTAGATGGAAATAAGATATGATATCAGCTGCAAGTAGTCATCTTTTTATTAGCTCTGCAACAACCAATCAGTCACACCACAGTGTGCAACTGTAATAAAATATAGATACTTACTTTTTTTTTTGCTAGATAGAAAACCCTTCCATTTCATGAATCTACACAGCCTTTTGGTAAGCAATAGATGCTGTTGCCAACAGCATTCTGTTTATTATTTTTTCAAGTTTCTTCAGAGGACCAGAGTGTTAGGTATGTGAGGCCTGGAAACAAAGTCCTCTATTTATTCACAGAATGGTTGCACTATGTGTCTGATTTTTCTTTCTTGTCATGATTGTGTGCTGGAGTCAAAATCTGGTAATGTAAGGGTAAGACATATTTTTCCCAATAAATGTCTCTGTTGAGACTACAAGCAATTACAACAGTCATTATCTATTGTAATGATATCTTTTTAATTTTGCAAACACCCAGCTATTAAAACAGGACTGAAACAAAAAGTACTCATTTTACATATGTCTGCTAGTGGTTGTCCAGAGATAAAAATCTTGAGGGAAAGGATTTTAAAATTACATGAGAAATAATGGGTTTCAATGGCTTGAAATTTTTGTATCTAAGAAATGAACTAACACTGCAAACAAGGAAGAATTTAGGCTACTCCAGCACAACATGGGCAGCTTAACTTCAGGAGCTTCAAGCTGCAAGGTGGCTAGACGCATGGGTTTCAGAAATCAGTAAGGAAAACCTAGACAACCAGAAATCTTGTAAGTCCTCTGAGGCTTATTATGACAATTCATTCCTTTTGATTTCTGGTGGGATGTGACATGCATCCCATTTCTGTGGCTCATTAGTATGACTTTTCAGTTTAGGTACAGTATAAGCACACTGATGAGGCTGATGATCCCTCCTGTTAATTTGGAGTGGACATTAAAGTAGCCTAAAACTTCTCTGGAATCCAACAGGTAGGAATCATTTCATTTCCCTTTACTATATTCAATGTGCAATTTACAAAAAACCATTTAGGCTCTTTCTGTAATCACTGGAGAATAAAATTATTTTAAAGAATAATTGATTCATCTGGCTTAGATCCTGCATGGGGAAAGACTGATATGTTCTCTAGAGATTTGTGGCCCTGCATTTCTGTGGAGGGAGAGCTGACAAATTGCTTAGACAATTTAAAGTAAAGTGAGATGAATCCTGCCTATCACTCCTGACACATACCCTCAAAAGATAAATTTCAGCTCCTTGA
The DNA here is from genome assembly GCF_012275295.1 of Melopsittacus undulatus. Classification (NCBI taxonomy): domain Eukaryota; kingdom Metazoa; phylum Chordata; class Aves; order Psittaciformes; family Psittaculidae; genus Melopsittacus; species Melopsittacus undulatus. Next base: position 41,298,937 of record NC_047530.1, on the reverse strand, counting down.
ACTCAGTAGGATTCAAGCATCTAAATAATTTTTAGAATTTTGTCATTCATCTTAAACTCTACTAGCTCTTCATTTGTATGAACAATTGCACTTTTTTTATCTCACAAAGGCACTATGAATTTAAATGCATAAACACTGTGAAGCAGACAGTAATCATTGCAACTGAAGTCAGATAACTTGCATAAATTCTTAATCACTGGTATCTGGAAGCAATAAAAATAAGGTTATATCTTTTAGTGATTAGTGAATAACAGAAGTAAGTTGCTTTTAGTCAGTGGCTTCATAAATCAAGCCTGTGTGCATTTAAAAGATTTAATCCTTTCAGGTCTGGGCAACGGTAGTTTACATGCTGTGGTAAGGAGACTATATTAATACAGCCTTACTTGGAGATTTTTTGATTATTTTCTAATGACTCTATGACTCATGACTGGAGGCTTTTCTGCACAGCTGATAGATATATATTAAGCATTTACTCGTAGACAGTGTGCTACTTCTCATTATTAAATCAATGCTTAAAAACTGACTTGTGAGTGCACCAGCAGAAATAATTTCCACCTATACAAAGATGTCACTTTAGAGGGAAAGTTCCTATTAAGTCAAAATTTTCTCTGTTGTCCCGATTATTTTTGCTGAAGAGTAAAATTCAGTGTCATCTTCATCCAAACCAAAATGGGATTTGATTTTTAATACTGAAAAGAATACAGAAAATGTGAGTGGTAGTCAGGAACTCTAGTCTGTCAGGAGTCCAGAGACACAAAGTTTGTTTGTAAAGTTTTAGAGTCCATTTTCTCCTTTCCCTGTCATCATTTACTGCTCTATTACTGACTATTTTCGATGAAATCCTAGTAACCCATCTTCTTAAGAGACACTTAAAATTTATCTAGGCTGTCCAAGTACTGGAAGTCTGGTAGGTAAGGAACCTGAACCTGGGTCCTCTGTATAACATTTGGGTTGTCTGACATGCAACTTACCACTTATTCTCTTCCTTAATTTCATACACACTTTACAAAGATTCTAATTTGTTCCTAAGGCACAATAAGGAAAATAACTGAAATCCTGTAAAATTTCAGGGGACAAAAACCTCCAATTATGACCAGCTTCAACACCGATTAATTCAAGTCATTAAATCTGAAGGGGTTATTTTTTTTTCATTCAGTAACCTTCACATGACTGTCATGTTATCCTCACATCATTCTTGAAAACAAACAGTACTTTCCGTAGCCACTAATATGTTATTTTCATGTGTTGAATCAAGATTATTGTTCATTAGGGGAGGGAAATGCTAATTTGAAGTCTGCTCTGAGCAACATTGTCTCTAGGAGACACCTGCAGAGCACTTCAAGCATTACTCCATAACATGTGCAAGTTTCATTCTGAATTTAGGCATGAATATACCTTGGTTATTATTTGCTGAACAAAGCTCTACAGTCATTACATCTCTTTCGAACTCACATTGATTAAAAAGAGAATAAATAAATTTCCTACACAAAAAGGATACACTTCCATATTTCAACCTTTCATAAATTTAACTTTACTTACAATGTAGAAAATATAGTTCCAATTTTAAATAAATGGACTTGTTTGTTAGTTAAAAAAAGAATTCAATTTATCCTTCCACTTTGTTCCTCTCTATCTTGGCTGAATCCTTTTTTCAAGTTCAGTACATGCTCTTCATAATCCTACTGGAATTCCACTGCTATTGCATTTACAACCATAGCACACTTGCAGAATTCCAAAAGGTCTATTTTCTTCCATTTAATGTAGCAAAAAGAAATCTTGCCTGAATACAAAACATATCTGTTTTGATTATGCAAACTGTTGTGTGTAATTTTGCATCTTCTTTTTATATCATCATGTCCATTGAATCCATTTTAAAGGGAAATCATTTTCTAGACTAAAATGTTATCCTAAGAGCAGCTCCACTTTTGCTGACATGATTATGATTAGGAAATGTAGATCACTGCATATGAATACATTAGAAAGAATTTTTCTGATCTAAACTCTACAAGAGAACAAAATACACCACAAATAAATAATCAAGCAGCTTTTATAAGTTTAAAAATAAGTCATGTATTGCAAAGTTTAAAAAAAAACTAGCCAGTTTGATCTGAAAAATAACATATCTATTTTACAACAGAAAGAATCCAGCAACATCATTTTTAATTGGGTAGTAGAAGTGCTAAGGTGACAGGACTGAGAACAGGTAAATCATCTAGGAATAGAAATGCTCTAAGACAGAAAGCCAGCTGGTGTAGTGCTTCCTTTGTGTCAGTGATCCATGTTGCATTCTGTAATAGGGACTGTTCAGACAGTCTGTTGCACAGCTGTTCTTCCTTAGAAACAAACAGCCAGGTCTGTTAGTGGTATCGCTCTGCAGGTATTATAATGACAGTAGGGTTTTTTGGTTTTGTTTTGTTTAAGTTTTGTTGGTTTTTTTTGAAAGTGGTATTCATCTCTACTGAGGAGGAGCAGCTTCACAGGAATATAAATTAGAATTGCTTTATGTTGCCATCCATGTTAGATTAAGTACTTGTAATGTGGCTGTAGAGGAAAACTGTTGGGGGCTATTTCTTTATGTATTTTTATGTAGCTATGATTTTGTTCTATAGGAGGCATAGGAGGGTTATTTTGGTGATAAATATTATCTAATATTAGAAATAGTCACAAAACACCTGCACATTCACAACTATCTCAAGAGTTTCATTTTCAAAGCCCAAATTTTGTTTCTGCTCCACTTACTGACTTACTGTTGCAGTGGTGTAAGGAGATGGGGAATTCCCAAAAGACACATTATAATGTGTTTCAAACATACCAAGCATATCCAGAAGAAGAAGATGCAGCTAGGACAGTTGCATTTTCTGACTCTTCCTTTGCATATGACTGATCTGTATTGTGAACTGGTAACTAATAGGGCAGGTTTAGTCCAGCAGTCCAAATCTTTTTAAGAAAATTGGCAATGATCTACACTCTAAACGCTGTAAAGTTATTTTCCTCCAAAGCATAGAATCAAAACGTAAAGGATCATAAATATTTTTAAAGTCACAAATGAACTATGTCACACCACTAATTAGCTGATTATTTTAAAAACAAACACAAAATTAATTATGCCTGCTAGTGAGAGATTCTCCCCCCCCCCCCCCCACCCCCCCCCCCCCCCCCCGCCCAGTCCTTATGGAAGGAATCTGGAGAAACAAATTGTGAAGATATTGAATAATGGTATTCTGGAGCTGGGTTGACACTGAGCTAGTCATAGCTGTGTGTAAAATAAAGTTTAAAATGATGCTGCAATTTTGGTCTATGCTGGGGATGAAATATGAATGTATTAAGTTGAAATACAAGGTGACAGGGGTGATACTGTCTTTAAATTGATCTGGAGGCAGAAATAGCTCAGATGCTGTTAGGACTAAAAGGAGTTATGGAGTAATAGAGATTAGGGATGCTATTCCCAGCAGAAAATACCAGGGTTTATCTACAACTAGGCAAAGTTGCTGTATACTGGAGGACTTTCTTCTTGGCTTCCACATCACTAGTGCAGGCAGGGCACCTCTGCTGCTTTTCTTTTTCTCACCACTTCTGGGCAAAAGAAAGTGATCATGTGGCCTTGGTGCCAGGTTTCTCCCTCCTCAGTAAGGGAGGAAATATAGTTGCCACAGTCTAATCCAGCTAAACTGGAGGTGTCACAATAAATGAGAACAGTTGCCAGCACAAGCTGACAGAAGATTGCCAGTCCTTACTCTATATTGTTATCCTATTACCCCAGCATGTATGTTTAACTTGTTGAACAGAATTTTTGAGTGCTAGAATTTATACCACAGCACATCCAGAATCACAGAATCACAGAATGGTTGAGATTGTAAATAGGCTTCTGGAGTCTAACTTCCCTGCTAAAGCAGGTTCACCTAGAGCAGGTTACACAGGATGGTGTCCAAATGAGTTTTGAATATCTCCAGGGAAGAAGACTCCACAACCTCTCTGGGTAACCTGTTCTATTGCTCTGTCAGCCTCAAAGTAAAGTTCTTCCCCTCTGACTACTATCCGCTGCTGGTTTTTCAGGTTGGCAGTGATGAAATTATTACAAGGAGGGCAAGGGCAATGGAGAGAGACTTCAGGGCCCTGGGACGGCTGGTTAGAGGGTCTGGAGCACAAGTGGTGTTTGCCTCTATACCTGTTGCAAGCAAGGGTGAAGAGATAAATAGGAAGAGTCTGCAGATTAATGTATGGCTACGTGACTGGTGCCAAAGGCAGGGTTTTGGGTTTTTCAATCATGGACTGCTGTATGAGACACCTGGTTTGCTGGTGGCAGGTGGGATACACCAGTCCCTGAGGGAGAAAAGGGTTTTGGGGCAGGGGTTAGCAGGGCTTATTGACAGGGCTTTAAACTAGACATGAAGGGGGAAGGGGATTTAACTGGACCTGTTAGGGACAAGCCCAAGAGAAACATGCTAGGGCTTGAAGGATGGTGGACTAGGGAGGACTCTCAATCTATTTTTTCTTTTGAGGGAAAGGATAGTTGTTTAGACCCTGTCCTGCAGGGGAAAAAGTGTACTAGGACAAGAGTTAGCAGAGCTAACTCACAGTTTCATGTTAGATTCAAAGTGCGAGGGGGTTGTAGCTGGGTTTGAACTAGTGGGGCATTGTTCTAGTATTAATGAAGACAGAAGGCCTCCTGCCTGCCAAGGGTGCCATCAGTGTGCTCTGCTCGCTCCCTGAAATGCCTGTACACCAATGCACACAGCATGGGGAATAAACAGGAGGAGTTAGAAGTCTGTGTGCAAGCTAAAGGTTATGATCTGGTGGCAATTACAGAGACATGGTGGGACAGCTCCCATGATTGGAATGTGGTCATGGATGGCTGTGTCCTTTTTAGGAAAGATAAGTCAGCAAAGTGAGCTGGTGGAGTTGCTCTTTATGTGAGAGAGCGACCAGAATGTATTGAGTTCTGTCTGGGGGCAGATGAGGAGCAAGTGAAAAGTCTGTGGATACAAATTAAGGGACAGGCTGGTATGGGTGATATAGTTGTGGGGGTCTATTATAGACCTCCTGCTCAGGACAAAGGAGTTGATGAGGCTTTTTAGAGGCAACTGAAAGCAGCCTTGTGACTACATGCCTTGGTCCTCATGGAGGATTTTAACTACCTCGATATTTGCTGGAAGACTCACACAGCCGATCGTTCACAGTCTAGGAGGTTCCTCCAGTGCATTGATTATAACTTCTTAATGCAAATGGTGGACAAACCAACTAGGAGAGGAGCGCTGCTAGATTTAGTACTCACCAACTGGTTGAAGTGGCAATGGTCAATGGCAGCCTTGGCTGCAGTGACCAGGAGATGGTGGAGTTTAGGATCCTGTGTGGAAGGAATAGAATACTTAGCAAGGCCACAGTTCTGGATTTCCGAAGGGCCAACTTTGGCCTGTTCAATCAATTGCTAAGGGAAGGCTCATGGGAAAGGGTACTAGGTGGTAAAGGGGCTCAAGATAGTTGGTCAGCACTCAAAGACCACTTCTTCCAAGCTCAGGATCAGAGTGTCCCAATGGGTAGGAAATCAAGTAAGGGAGCTAGGAGACCAGCATGGTTAAACAAGGAACTGCTGGGCAAATTCATGTGGAAAAAGAGAACCTATTTATTATGGAAGGAGGAGCTGGCCACCTGGGAGGAATACAGGACAGTTGTTAGAGGATGTAGGGAGGCAGTTAGGACAGCTAAGGCCTCCTTGGAACTTAATCTTGCTGGTCGGGTTAAGGACAACAGAAAGGGCTTCTTCAAATACATAGCAGGTAAAACTAACACAAGAGGCAATATAGGCCCACTGCTGAACGAGGTGGGTGCCCTGGAGACAGAGGATATAAGGAAGGCAAAGGTGTTGAATGCCTTCTTTGCCTCTGTCTTTACTCCTGCAGACTCTCCCCGGGGGTCCCAGATTCCTATAGCCCCAGAAGGAGTCAGGATAAAGGAGGAGTTTGCTTTGGTAGATGAGGATTGGGTTAGGGGTCAGCTATGCAATCTGGACATCTATAAATTGATGGGTCCAGATGGAATACAACCATGAGTGCTGAGGGAGCTGGCGGAGGTCATTGCTAGCCCACTCTCCATCATCTTTGGAAAGTCGTGGGAAATGGGAGAGGTGCCTGAGGACTGGAGGATGGCAAATGTCACGCCAGACTATAAGAAGGACAAGAAGGAGGACCCAGGTAATTATAGACTGGTCAGCCTTACCTCCGTCCCTGGAAAGGTGATGGAACAACTTATTCTTGATGCCATCTCTAGACATATCAAGGATGAGGGAGACATTAAGAACAGCCAACATGGTTTTACCAGAGGGAAGTCATGTCTGACCAACCTTACAGCCTTCTATGAGGAAGCAACTAGGTGGAGGGATGATGGTAGAGTGGTAGATGTGGTTTTTCTTGATTTCAGTAAGGCATTTGATACTGTCTCCCACAGCATCCTCATAGATAAGCTAAGGAAGTGTGGGCTTGATGATCAGGTAGTGAGGTGGATCAAGAACTGGTTGAAAAGAAGAAGGCAGAGAGTTGTGGTCAATGGGGCAGAATCTAGCTGGAGATCTGTGACTAGTGGAGTCCCTCAGGGGTCGGTGCTGGGACCAGTGCTGTTTAATATTTTCATCAATGACCTGGATGAGGGAACTGAGTGTACCCTCAGCAAGTTCGCTGAAAACACTAAATTGGGAGGAGTAGCTGACACACTAGAAGGCTGTGTTGTCATTCAGTGAGACCTGGACAGGCTGGAGAGTTGGGTGGGGAGATACTTGATGAAATTCAACAAGGGCAAGTGTAGAGTCTTGCATCTGGGGAAGAACAATCCCATGTACCAGTACAGGTTGGGGGTTGACCTGGTGGAAAGTAGTGAAGGGGAAAGGGACCTGGGGGTCCTGGTGGATAGGAGGATGACCATGAGCCAGCAATGTGCCCTTGTGGCCAAGAAGGCAAATGGCATCCAGGGGTGCATTAGAAGGGGTGTGGTTAGTAGGGCAAGAGAGGTTCTCCTCCCTCTCTACTCTGCCTTGGTGAGGTCACATCTGGAATATTGCATCCAGTTCTGGGCCCCCCAGTTCAAGAAGGACAGGGAATTGCTTGAAAGAGTCCAGCGCAGAGCCACAAAGATGATGAAGGGAGTGGAACACCTCCCTTATGAGGAGAGGCTGAGGGAGCTGGGTCTCTTTAGCTTGGAGAAGAGGAGACTGAGGGGTGATGTCATCAATGTTTACAAATATGTAAAGGGTGGGTGTCAGGATGATGGAGCTAGGCTTTTTTCAGTGATATCCAGTGGTAGGACAAGGGGCAGTGGGTGTAAACTGGAGCATAGGAGGTTCCATGTGAACATCAGGAAGAACTTCTTTACTGTAAGAGTGACAGAGATCTGGAACAGATTGCCCAGGGGGGTTGCGGTGTCTCTTACATTGGAGATATTCAAGGCCCACCTGGACAAGTTCCTGTGTGATGTTCTCTAGGTTACCCTGCTCTTGCAGGGCGGTTGGACTAGATGATCTTTCGAGGTCCCTTCCAACTCTTGGGATTCTGTGATTCCTCATATTCATATGGAACTTTCTGTGATTTAGTTTATGTCCATTGTCTGTCTTCCTGTAGCCTGGCACCATATTTAGAAGAGTCTTGAAACCATTCCTTCAGATACTTATATACATTGGTCAAATCCCTCCAAGCTTCTTAGTTGCCAGCTAAACAGGTCCAGTTTTCTCACTTTCCTCACATGAGAGATGCTTCAGTATCTTAATCATTCTACTGGCCCTTCACTGGGCTTGCTCCATGTCTCTCTGGGGAGCCCAGAACTGTACACAGTACTGCAGAGGAGGCCTCACCAGGGTTGAGTAGAGAGGGAGGATTATTCCCTCAACCTGCTGGCCACCTTTTTCCTGATGCACCCCAGGACACCACTGGCTTTGTTGTCCACAAAGCACGTTGCTGGCTTATGGAAAGCTTGTTAACCAGGACTCTTCTCCTCAGAGCTGCTTTCCAGCAGGTCTGCCCTTAGCTAGTACTGGTGCATAGGGTTATTCTTCCCAAGATGCAGGACTCTGCTCTTGCTTTTTTTGACTTCAAAGGGTTCCTCTGTCCCCATTTTTCCAGCCAGTCTAGATCTCTCTGAACAACAGCACAGCATTGTGGCAAATCAGCCACTCCTCACAGTTTTGTATCATCAGCAATCTTGCTGAGGGTATACTCAGTCCCTTCACCCAAGTCGTTAATGTATAAGTTGAACAAGACTGATGCCTGTGAAACACCGCTAGCTGCAGGTCTCCAACTCGATTCTGCACCTCTGATCACAACCCTTTGAGTTCTGCCATTCAGACAGTTCTCTATCCACTTCACTGTCTACTTGTCCAGCCCATGCTTCCTTGTTAGGTGTTCACAACATCACTGCTGGCCAGAGACCACATCTATCCAGAGAGTTGTCTCATCATAGAAGGCTATCAGATTGGTCAAACATGATTTCCTTTCTTGAAACCATATTCATTACTCCTGATCACCTTTTCCTTCACATGCCTAGAGATGACATCCAGTATGAGTTGTGTCATCTTTCCAGGGATGGAGGTGAGGCTGGCAAGGCTATAGTTTCCTGGGTCCTTTCTCATGATTTTTTGCAGACTGGGGTGGCACTAGCTTTCCTTCAGTCCTTAGATGCCTTTCCTATTCTCCATGACCTTTCAAAGATGAACAACAGTGGCCTAGGAATGGTGCCCAAGAGCTCCCTCGGCATTTGCTGTTTCATCCTGTTTGATGCACCGCTGTCTGGATCCAAATTCTGGGGCTCGGTACTAAGCATACAGGAAACAATTTCCTGGGAGAAATACTAGGTAGAACACACTCGCTATGTGACTGCAAAACTTTCCCCTCAGTTTCCACCTCCATGTAATATACATGTCCCCGCTTTCATTATGCTACACTTTATGTACCTCCAAAGTACCTCAGGATCTTGACTTAGGAACCTAAGTGAATGTCATGGTCCAGAAATTCAAAATGTGAGATTAGCAGGACTCTTATTTTTTATTATAACAAATTTCTCTGCAAACAATTTAATTAAAACCAGATTGCTGTTTGTGAAAAGTTGGAGGCTTTAAAGAATCAGTTCCGTGTTCAAAATAAACAGCTGTTAGGTATGCCAAGATAAAAAGAATCCCCTTATTCTATTGCATTTATTATGATAATTTTTTTTGGCAGAAACAGGACAACAAGGATACAATATCTTACATGGTGACAGTCCTAAACTCTCATTAGCCAGATAGGAGAAATCATTGCTGTTACTTTCTGAAGTGAGAAATTAGGGATTTAATCCAAAACCATTGGAGCCTGAAAGATACTATTGTGATCAGCATATAGAAAGAAACTTAAGGTACAAATTATCAGAATGACAACATTTATTTTGCAGATTCAACCAAAACAAGCTATAATATTAGGGAAGTTTTGAATGGTCATGAAGGAAGGGAAGAAGAGAAGGTTGGGTATTTTTTTGTGTGTAAGAAATGTTGTTTTAAGAAGAGAGTGTTGCTACATGACTAGAATTAATTTCTTTCCTTTCTGAAGTAGTCTGCAAAAGTAAGTACCATTGTTTTAAACCACCAAGCTGATCACCAAAGAAAGTAAAACGAAAGAACTAAATATGTGCACCTATGAAGGGTTGCTGATATATAAGAAGAATGTTTATCTCAAGGAACCTCTGATAGTTTAGGGTATTTTAGTTTAGCCATTACGAATTTAGTAAAAGTTGAGAGGGGAGTGTATGAGACACTGATCTTTCCTCCACACCTGGGCACACACCATAGAAGTCTGCAAAAGATACAATATTGTGTTACCCGTAGGTTTGCTAATTTAGTCCGGTATGTGATACACTCTAAATGTTGTTTCTATGACTCATATCTTTTAAGTAAATAATAATGATCCCATACATGGCTGGCAAAACCTATATTATTTGATTAAGAGCTGACCTAGACTCATATGGGATATATATGAAATGGTTTCTATTAGTCACAAGGTGTTAGTAGCAAATAACAAAATATACTTTGAACAAAAATTTCTGCGTTGTTGAGTTAGCTTCACAGTTGACTGGTGGTAGATAAAGACTATTGCATTTCACTCTCAGTACTTCAGGAATAGTCTTATTATGTTTATCAAGAATTAAATGTTTCTGGGGATAATTTTGATAGATGCTGTCAGTTTTCATTTATTGTGTATTTGATTTTTTATATGTAATGCCAAATAGAAAGTAAAAATTCCATAAAAAATATAATCACCTAATAGGTGATTAAATTAGTGCATGTATGTAGAAAATGTAATCTGTGGTAATTATCTATAATTATGTTTTCCTTGCAATTTAAAATAACTTGTCTTTTTCAGTAGGGAACAGCCCTCTTTTTCACTTTTCACCACCTTCCCATAACAGTGATTGCCTTTTTGGCAAGAAAGAATTAACCACTTGAACTAGAAGAAAAATCAGGGAGTTAGTAACTGGTTATAGTTACCCAGAGACAGAAACGGGGAAGGGGAAAAATGTTTATATGAAGGCCGAAAGGGTATTTATTTACAGCTGCCAAATAAAAATCTCAGCAATGTAGATGATTAAAGAAAATCTTCACAATGTTGAGATCATTTGCATCATTCACAAGTGTCCCCTAGGAAAGTGGTAGAATCCTGTGTGTTTAATTCCTAGCGTGAAGTTGGTGCTCCTTTCGTGTGTCTGCTCTCTGACAAACATGACAGTGGAAATGTGATAAAGACATAGCAGAAGAATTAACTTTGACTCATATTCAGGAGACTTCTAAGGCACTTGGGAAAACTTGGAAAAGTTAGTAGGGCACTAAGGTAGATAGATCTGTGGGCAGAATATGCAGAGGGAAAGTAGAACTAGGTTGAAGCCTTGCATTTATCTGAGCCTAATAACACACTAGCACAGTGAAGAATTATTAAAATTCTGCAGGAAGTGTGTGAGAAAATATCAAAATATGAAAAAGGCTGCCCATGAGTACCTATAAAAAGCCTGCATAAACACTTAGAAACGTATACCCCAAATCCTGCATCCACAGATGTGTGGATTGTAGAACATATTACTGAATTCCTATAGCAATGGAAATGTAAATAATTCAGTATTAGAATAAAAAGCTGGAATATCAACATTTTCCCTAGGTTTCAAGTTTAAATTTTCTATTGAATTCATTATTGATGCATTCCTATTTCAACCTGAGATAACCAGAAACATTCCACTTGAATTTACTTTGGTAATAACAGATTATCTTTTTCTTCATATAACATCCCAGTTCTCCCCCCTGAGATACAGCCAGAATCCTGTATTTGAGCATTTAGCCAATCTGAGAAACATGAACATAAAATAGTTTCCATAATACAATATGTTATAGTAGAATTAAACCAATACAAAAAGCAGTTTGAACAAATAGTTACAACAAACGAATAATTTCAAAACAAAGAAAGTTAATTATGTGTTTCCTGATCAGAGACAGATATGTGTGGTTTGGTTATGTTTCTGAAAAATGCACGATTTTCCTTTTAAAAGCTTGATTATGGTAAAAATGTATTTTCTTTCTATTTGATTGTGTTGAAGAGGCACTGCTTGAAATGACCGTGTTCTTGATTCTGTTTGATGTTCGATATGAAGAGAGTTGTTGATGGATTTCTGGTGGCATGGTATAAAATTAGTGTCAGGAAGGTAAAGATAATAACACAAACGCCACAGATGAAGTTTGAGTTTTAATGTTAACTGTGCTGCAGATATTATTAAGATAATACAATATTAAAGGCAGGAATATTCTGTTAGATGATGAATGAAAAAAATATGTATAGCAATAACGAATCATGTATAGTTCACTTAAAACTAACACAGATCAAAATGAAGTAGGGATGGTATCAGCTGTCTCAGAGATTCAGAACAGGGCAGTCATAAGTATAACACCAAACTGGGCCCATTAACATCTCAATGTTTTCATTTACCTCTGTCAGCCAAAGACCAACAGTCAATGAGACAGGCATGTTGAGGCCAGATAATTTGCAAAACATTTCAGCAACTAGCTGAGAGACTGTATTCAGCAAAATCTTGCAGACACACACTCCACAACTTAGGGTTTTTCCTCCCTTCTCTGCCTCTTAATACCCAAGAGAGTAGCCATAGCAGCCTAACTTCACTCTGTTCTCTTTCTTGACACAGTTCTTCACTCTGGTCTCTTTCTTGACACAGTTTTTAGATGGTGCGTACAGCTGAGGCTTTCCTTTTTTCGTTCGTTCCAATACTTTCCTTTCTGCAGCATAGAAGTGTGATTAAGACTCCTACAAAATCCTTTTCTGAAGAATTTGAAACTTTTGCAAGGAGGAGACTTAAGGCTAGGGAAGAAAGTTCTCAAGATATGCCTTTCTGATGAGTTCTTAGGCAACAGCCAGATACAGCTGATACCATCACATAATCACAGAATGGTTGGGGTTGGAAGGGACCTCTGGAGATCACCTAGTCTAATTTTCCTGCTAAAGCAGGTTCACCTAGACCAGGTTAGACAGGATTGTGTCTGGATGAGTTTTGAATATCTCCAGGGAGGAAGACTCCACATCCTCTTTGGGCAACCTGTTCTAGTGCTCTGTCAGCCTCAAAGTAAAGTTCTTTCTCATATTCATATGGGACTTCCTGTGGTTTATTTTATGCCCACTTTCCCTTATCCTGGCACTGGGCACCACTGAAATATTCCAGCTGCATCACCTTGACAACTGCCCTTAAGATATTTGTATGCACTGGTAAGATCCTCTCTCAGTGTTCTCTTCTCCAGCCTAAACAGGACCATCCCTCTCAGCCTTTCATCATAAGGGAGATGAGTCAGGCCCCTTATAGTCCTTGAAGCCCACTGGACCATCTCCAGTAGTTCCTTGCCTCTCTCAAACTGGGTATCCCAGAATCGCACGTGGTATTGCAGAGGAGGTTCTTGCTGAGGATACACTCTGTCCCTTAATCCAAGTCACTGATGTGTAAGTTGAACAAGACTGGACTTAATTTTGACCCCTAGGTCTCCAGCTAGACAGTGCCACTGATAACAACCCTTTGAACTCAGCCACATCTGCCTTCTCAGTCCACTTCACTGTCCACTCATCTAACTCATGCTTCCTGAGCATATCTGTTAGGAATGTTATAGGAGACAGTGTCAAATGCCTTGCTGAAGTCAAAGTAGACAACATCTAGTGCTATTCCCTCATCTATCCAGTCAGTTGTTCAATTGTATGTGGCTATCAGATCGGTCAAGAGTGATTTCCTTGAGCATGAGTTCCCTCAGTACTTCTGAGTTTATCCCATCTGGTCCCATGGATTTGTGGGTATCAAGTTTGCCTAAATGATCTCCACCCCGATTGTCCTCAGCCACAGCAATCTTCCTTTCTCTAGATTTTCTCTCTTACCTTCAGGGTCTGGAATCCCACAGCTGTAAAGGCTGAAGTAAAGAAGGCATTCCATAACTTTACCTTCTCTGTATCTTTTGTCACTGGGGCACCTACCTATTCAGCAGTGGGGCCACATTTTCCCTGGTCTTCCTTTTGCTACTTATGTACTTGAAGAAATCATTCTGTTGTCTTTGATATCCCTTACCAGATACTCTGACAACGTTCTTATATTCCTACTGAGTGGCACCCTGGGATGTCCAGAACTTCAGTAAGGGTTAGAAATCTTATTAACATTTCTAGCATGCATTTACTCATGGCTAGTTAATTTCTGAATGCTCTTTTGCGATATGGCTTAAATAATTAATCTCTTTTTCCTGATATTTGGCTGAAGAATTTAGTGATAGCAATTATCCTCATTTTAACTTTTCATCTGTTAGGTTAGACAAACCAGCAAAGTCTTTCAACACTCTTTAGGCAAAATCAGCTCACTAGTTAGCTGTTCAGACTACTAGCCTCTTTTTGCTCTTTTTCAGTTTGAATTTACCTTTTCTGAATATTGGTGTCCAGAATTACAAAGTTATTTCACATGAGATTTCATACATATATATTCACACTAATTATACTGCACAAATATAAAACCAGGGGAAATGAGGTCAGACTCATGTCCTACATTGGGTGACAGAGAATGTGAAACTCAAATATCAAACCAATATCCATTCTTACTTTCATTTATTCTAGGCACTGTATGTGAGAAACAGAAGTACACCAAAGAAAACATCTTAATTTACAGTGGGATCCTTGTTCACTGAAATTCTCTCTATCTACTTGGAAGTATATTTTTTCTGTTATGCTATGAATATCCGTAAGTATAGCTATGTTCCATTTCATAATTTATTTCTAAAATAGCAGTTCAGTTCCCTGTAAAATTTCAATATTGTGCAGCTCATGTAATTGCATTTAACAATAAATCATGCACCTTTATCATACTACTTATTCCTACTCATTGAATATATAACTGTCAAGAAACAACTATGCCATCATATTTCAGTTTCAGTAAAAAGATCTTATTTTATTGTGGCTTTCACTCATTCCCAGATGTCCTCCCTTCCTTGAAAGAGACAAGCCTGGGTGATGCCAGATTAAGATGAAATATCATCATCGCAACATATTAATTTTCCTTCAAAGATCTTAAAATAGATTTCTTATGCTTTTGCTGGAACATTTTTCATCTTGCTTGAAGGGGAAAAACATGGATATGAAAATCATCATCATAACTTCAAACTGAGTGGTATATCCTCAAAATGTGGGCTGCAAATTTAACTGCAGTGGCACAAACACTGTGTAGAAATAAACAAATATATACTGTTATACTGGAGAAAACATATCCTTTTTTGAGGCTGCACCCTTTATACATAAGTAACAGGCTGAATGTAAATCAGTAATATTTTCTAAGCATATTTATGAGATATATGCAAATAAGATAAAAAGGCAAGCATCTCATGCACATTTGAACGTTATAGGCCTGTCTTCTGAATCAGACATATAATTTTTACTTCCTTAGAGATATATCAGCACAAATTTTGCTTGGAAAATGTGCTTATGAAAAGCACTCAGCTGATATCACTGAAGATATTTTCACCAGTCTAGGATCTGAAAGCATCTACTTAGCTCAAATGAGGGAACAGTGTTAGACTGATAACACATAAGGTATGAAGTATTTACAAGGTAACTGTAAAGAAGTTTTAAAACAATTTAAAGTGCAAATAGAATATCAGTGCTATATATTGCACAGGAAGCTCCTAAGATATATGCATGTATCTGTTTATGATATTTTTGTTCTTGTGAAATACTTAATGAAAAAAGCAAAAAGGCTTCAAAGAGATTGAAATACTAATGAGAGAAAAAGAAAGAATTAAGAAGTATTTTTATTAATCCAGTGTTTTCATTATCAGTCAAGATAACGATCACTTAGCAAAATACTACTAAGACAACATGCAAGTACCAGAAAGCAAGCAGAAAAAACCCATTTCATACTCAGAGAAACACCAAGTTCAGTCACTATAGGCTCTTTGCTTCATTGACAAAGGATGGAAATAGCTTATTGATACGGCCTCTTGATTCATTTCAAGATTTTGTTTTTTCCATACCTCTCCCTGAAGAATCACTCATTTTATTGGGATGATAACCAACCTCAGACTTAATCTAAACACATTTTTGTATTATTCTAATTATTTGCAAGACTGAGGAGCATTTTTTAAAAGAATAATTTAATTGGTTTCAGCTTACTTTTCTTCCATTTTAATCATGAGCATTCTGTACCTTCACACTGTGGTTCTCTTGTGACATTCAAGCTTTAAGCGTGCTTCTGAGTATCTTACTGTAGTTCAGGGAGGTAATTTTTTGTAGTAAGTTCTGTCCCTCCTAATCTCACTGAGGCCAGCTCTTCACCTGGTCTATGCAGCTGAAAAAGGAAGGTTAAGAAATCTGTGCTGTCTAACCTCCCAGTTTAAACATTTGCCATCATCATGTGTGTCGAACAGCTTAATTCACAACTAACTCGTTACGGTCAAGGGCAAATACAAGCATTAATTCATGCCAACCAAAACCAACAACATGGTTGCAAATGTTTATAGAAGACAGATACATATTCATTTTTATATATTATAGAAATGGAATGAAAAAGGCATTCTTCATATGCTTGTATACTAAGGATGCATGAGATGCATTGCTCCATCCTTCTCTTTTGCTCTCTTTCACTTCACTTCAGCTAATTTTATGTTCTTCCTGAAAATGTGGCATTCAGGGCCATAAGGAGAGAAACTTCTCTTTGAGAAAGCTGCTGTCTGAGCCTTCCATCAGGAAACACTTTCAGGAGCACTCCCAAGGAGCCACCTTCAGAGGTATATTCATGTTTTCAGGCTCAGTTCCTGTGGATCATGATATTTAACTGCTCACCAGTGAAAGTGGCAGAAAGAGGGAGAGAAGTGTAAAAGGAAAGGAAAATACTGCTTTTTCCTTTTGGCAGCAGTAATCCGTTATGTCAAGGTAACTGCCTTTGAAATGGTAATTTTATCCCTTATCACCCTGAGATAGCCACATTTGGGAAAAGCATATTTGCTCTTACAGTTCCTCTGTTTTTTTGAGTCCTACCATGATTCCAGAGATTTTTAATTTTCTATAAACTACCACAACTATGACAATGAATAATTCCGTAAAATCTAATATGTAATAAACCTAACATGAGAAGAAAAATCATTAGCAAATTGTGGGTGTAAGCAAGTTTATGTGCCCTGAAATCTTGCATTAAACTTAGGCATGCAACACTTACTTGTATATTGTACTTTTTTCTTTGCGGGTCTAAAATTGTTGTATGTAAACAGAAAGATTTATTCACCTCAAGAGTTTGCTAGACTCAGTCCACATGTTGACTTATGGAGGCAAGAATGGTTATAATGATGAAATTATTAAAGAAAGATATTCAACATAAATATGTAAGCCATTAGAATCTGTTATATTAATACCATATCCATTCTTCTGAGCTGCAGTAATGGCCCTCCCTTGCTACCAAGTTTACCTTCTTGCCCTGACTGTCCAGTTTCTCTTGCCTTTCACTTCTTACTATAAATAATGTCCTCCCACCCACCCATATGTCTGGCCAGGAGATACACATTTCATCGGCTGCTTTCAGCTGAGAGGTTGGTTAAAAGCCCAGCCAGGATGCACACCCTGCTTTTTATAACAGTACACATTGCTATTAAATAGCTGGCATGCTAGAGAAGCTGCTTTGCGGGCTGCATGAAGTCCCTGAGCCGTATGTTGTGCAGGTCTGTTCTCCAACTTAGTTTTGTTTATTTCTCTGTGTGTCAATGGTAGGATATGGAACTGGAATCTCTTTTCTCATTTAAAGATATCAATGTATTTCAAAGGCAGAAGGTTTTTAAAAGCCATTTTTGCATTGCTATAAGTTTTAATATGAATTTTTATATACAGTAGTGTCGTAGTTTAAGCCCAGCTGGCAACTCAGATCCACTCAGCTGCTCTATCACTTCCCCCCTTTCCTCCCCCCAGCTCCTTGAGGGATGGTGAGGAGAATCGAAAGAGTGTAACTCCCACAGGTTGAGATAAGAACAGTTTAGTAACTAAGGTATAACACAAACCACTACTGCTACCACCAATAATAATAATGATAAGGGAAATAACAAGGGGAGAGAATACAACTGCTCACCATCCACCGACAGATACCCAGCCCAACGTGAGCAGGCATCTAGCCCTTCTGGGTAACTGCCCCCAGCTTATATACTGGGCATGACATGCAGCGGTATCTTTGGCTAGTTTTGGTCAGGTGTCCTGTTTCTGCTTCCTCCCAGCTTCCCCTCCTCCCTGGCAGAGCATGAGACCCAGAAAGTCCTTGGTCAGTGTAAACAGAGCAGCAACTAAAACCATTGGTGTTATCAGTGCTGTTCCCATGTTGAAAGTCAAAACCACAGCACTGCACCAGCTACTAAGAAGGACAAAAATGCTGAACCCAGTTGAAATGCTGAAATGAGAAAAACTGCTGAACCCAGGACAAGTAGTTAGTCATCTCAGAGTAAACAACAAATGTAAACACCTATATTATGGTTTAGCACTGATGCTAGTATTAAACAATAATAAGGAAACATGTCAGAAACTTTAATGACTAATAAATGTGACAAGAAGAACAAACACTCAAGTTTCAGTTCTTCTTTCAAAAAATTACTGAAAAAGACACATAATTCTTTTCAGGACATTCTAAAATGACAAAATTCATGGTCAGACATATATAGTTGCTTCTAAAAATGAAAACTAATTTTGCACAGATTTGAGTTTTATTACTATTTTCACACAAACCATGCATTTCCTCTGCTTCTGAAGTAAACAAGGAATAAAAAAATAAATTATTCTTCTAGTATAGCAGCTCCAACTGCCATAAAAGAATATAGCTTTAGTCCTGATTAAAATAAAGGCTTTCAAACACTTGAGGTTAAATTTTATTTGCACTTTAGAAGTTTTAAGTCTTACTAATGCTCAAAAGAATGCCCAGCATTAGCTGTGAGATATCAAATATACATTGCTACCTCTGTTATAGGAGTTGAGTCACTCCAGTCCATGTAAGTAAACCCCAGCAAATGTGTGACTTCAATAAGGAGAAGTAGTGATAATTCAGGCAACAAGGGAGAGAATGGAGCTGATGGGGACGACTGCAGCATCTTTTAAGAAACCAGTGAAAGGCCACAGGACAGACCTGACTGTCTTAGGATATTGAGGGAGATATGTACATGAAGCTTAACATAATAATGAAATTAATTTCTTTTGAACATAGGCATATTGCATTACAGTATCCTGGACAGGAGATAACCAAGGCCATCATCCATTGCAATGAAGCAATTTTTTATAGCTAGCTGGAGAGGATGGAATATATTCCCATAAATTACTGTGTGGTAGTTTCCTGTCAGCAAGATAGTAATGAGTACTTATGACTTCACTTGTTTAATTGTGTGTATCAATCTTCTAAGCAGTGTGACTTAATACTCTACATGTTTTCCTTCTGTTTTCTGTAACCTCCAACAGGAATGTGATTTTTAACTCAACTAGCTGGCCATGACAACTTCTTTATAACTGTACAGTTCTAAAGGAGGATATTGGATAGATAAATATGATTTCTGATAAATTAAAAGGAAGATTAGGAAAAATGTAGTATAGAAAAGCAATGAATCAGCATTTTAAAAAATGTCTCTATATGTCTATATTTACATATAGACAACATAGTTAGTTGACAAAAATTGTAGAGGCATGAAAATGTCTTGATATTCACTTTAGTGAAATGTTTTCCTCATTATAAGCAAGAAAAAAAACTTATTTTTCACTTTGCAACTAACAAACCACAACAGGGGAAGAGTAAGTCTTAAGAAGTGGATAGAAGGAAATCTTAGCTATGGAGAGATGAAAACCACCGTACCAGCAGGGTAGGGTGTTATGAACCTAGTTCTTGTCATCTACCCCAAATCTGTATTCTTTCTAAGTGGCACAATGCAGTGTAAAAGTGTGTTGCAGGCACTTCTTGTGGAGTAATAAGAAATGTAAGTTCAGAGGGTAACTCGTTTATCTGCACACACCCTTAATGCCTCTCAAGTTGTCCAAGTGAAGAATGCTTACAGATAAGACAAGACGGTTATATAAAAGCAAGTCCTATCACATCTGCAGCTGACTGCAGAAAACTTGCAGCCTGGAGCATGAACTAGCGTCCATTTAGAGTAAGACTGGACCACAGAGATGGATCTTTTGAGTAACTGAACACCATCTATGCTTCATGTTCTAAAACACTCTGTGTTTTGTGTGATTTTTCATTATAACTGTGTTCCTCACTGATGGAAGCCAGCTTCCACATATTCCAGGTTTCTAAAGCACAGAAAAGCTTTTAGAATTATACCATAAACATGTATTGATATGTTAATTAAATGAAAACTACAATATTTGATGAATAAGGAAAAAAGATATCGAAGAAGCCATACTTCAGCCTCTCAAGAAGGAAAAATAATTTAAATTGTAAGTAAGTATCAGAACCACAGCATTCTTACCAGTTTTTTAATTTTTTTTTTAATCTACATTTGTCCACTTCCAACTTCTTGGAAAATAGTCACAGAATTCAGGATAATCCTATTGTCCTGAGCTTACATATTGTATACAGTTTGATAATCTGATTCTAAAGCATTTCAACTTTGTATTTTCTCTCTTGTGACCACTTATCCTCCCCCAGCTATTACTAAACTGACTAGTTAATTTTGGGCTCAAATCAAGTTACAAATTCTTTAGTCTGCTAATGCTTATGATGGAACAATGAAATGTCATTCTGCCTCTGGATATGATATTACCACTAGTGAGTGGATGTGATAATATCACTAGTGAGCAAATTACCATTGTTAGAAAATTAAGTCATTTCTTCACAGCTCTTACTCCTTATCAGGAGAATGTGCAGGAAGTAGTTTAGAAAGTGTCAAGTCAAATGCACATTGCCAAAAGAGGCATGACTTCGTGAAGTCATCTTTGTTCACTTGTAATATGTTGTTAGAACATTTCCAATTAATTGTTGAAAAACTTTCAATTCACTCTTCACCTGAGTACTTGATAACTAACTGGCAAAGAGCAGGTCTTGAGCTTATTGAATTTGAGCTTTAAGTGACTTAAGCACTTTGGAGAATTGTACTACACAAATTTAGATTGATTTACAGTTGTGAAAGGAGCTTCTAAGATGATAGAGAACCTTTCAACCTTTGTATACTGAGTCTGAACAAGGGCTATTAAAAACTGCATAAAGTTTGAACATTTTCTGGGGACACATTTTTATATAAACATGGAAGGTAGATTTCAAATTCAGAATGTGAAAAATGTTTTACTATACTTTAAGCAGTTAATTCCATTTTTATATTTCTCAAAATGTGAAATTTTTTTAGGACACTATATGTAAAGAGGTCTAAGTAGCTAATTTACATGTATCTATGCAGCTAATCCAAAGAATATGTGTCTTATCTGCATAAATGTGCACATTTATTAGAAAAGCTAATTATGATATAAAAATTTATTTGAAGCCAGGGAAGGTACAGAGTTAAAGGAAGTCCAAGTAAAAAGTGATGCAAGTAATATATGTATAGAATTATTACAAAATACTGATTTGTAAATCTCATATATATTATTTGCAAAATACTGATTTTAACTACTTAATGAAAGCTAGATGTTTTATAAGCTTTTTCCAGAATGGATGGTTAGGTTATAATGAAATTGGTAAAGATGACTCTCTCACTTAGAAATGTTTCTCCAGAAATAACATGGTTGTGGTTTTCAGGCCCACTTGGTGAGGTACAAGTTAAGGATAACAGGTCACCTAACTTTAGCAGGCTATAGATGGATTCATATTCCAAGCTAAGTGATGGCTTTCCTCTGTGATCGACATCTTCAGAATTCAGTTCACACATCCTTAGATAGCTGGGGGAATTACTCTCCTGGAGGTGGCACCTCTTCCATTGCCTGCAAGGCAAACTTACAAGACATACGCAGACAACATGCCTAATAATATAAAATAAGGTGAAGTAAACTTCATCTTATGTTTTCCTTAATTTTCCACAATAACATAAGAAGTATCTTAACTAAAAGTTTCTTAATAGGCACATTTAAAACAATAGGATGATCCACATCCTTTATGTTACATAGGTGCCCAAATGTTTTGCTTAAACTTGGTTTAAGTCTGCATGGTGTGGGCATTTTTCCTTTCAGTTGTAGTTCTGTAAGCTGAAGTTTACCAACCCCAGACTGCTTTCAGTAGCTGCCATCCACTTAGTTTTCCTGGCTGAGCTGCTGCTGAGATTGCTTTCTAAGCTATTAAAATTAAAATGAGCCAGCATAAACTACTGAAATAATAGATCTTTTTGCTTGCCTGCTTTGCTAAACCAACTCACTTTGAAATAAATTAGGGAACTATCACACAAGTAATTTAACCAGTGGATCTGGCAAGGCAGTGTTCTCTGGCAAGAGGATGGCAACAAACAGTTGGGGGTTGGCTGGGGATGGTAATCTCTTCAGCTGGTCCTGTGGGAGCAGTAATGCAGAAACAATTACACAACGCTCCCAACTGTATCTTCTTTTGAAGGGCATCATTTGTTTTCATCCAATAGTCTTGAGTCCCCTCATTTGCCACCAGGAATAATGCTACGGTTTCCTATTTCTGATGTAAATGTAGGTAAAAGGAAGAACTTCATATTCTAAGTAAATAAACTTCACAGAGTATGTGCTGCATTTAAACCCATTTGTATTAAAAGCATACAACTCTAAACTGTAAGGAAACAATCTTGCAGTTTACAGGCTGATTTTTTTTTTTTTGCTGAAGTTATTTATAGAAACAGAATGTCTAAGAAATTCAAAATATGTGCTGTAGTAAGATATTATAGGAGAACTCCTAGGGCTGACATAGGCTCACAAAAAAGAAATTAAAACAAAACCAAAAAATTCTTTACCACTGTTTTTTGGCATATTCATCTTGGAAGCAGATAAGAAAAGAAGAAGAGCATATTTCTTTCTAATTCCTTAGATCTAACAATGTTTAAATACAGCAGTTTACCCATTAAATGGTTTGGTAGTAAGTCTATTGCTGGGAAACTTGTTGAAAACCAGGAAATCTCTGCAATGTCTATGTTGGTAATCTATGTGTGTAATTACTGCTATTGTTGAAAGGAACCTAATTCTTAGACACAAAAGGATATTCTGCTGCTCAGCTGTCTTCTGCCCTTATGAGTGTCATCCTATGTTGCTGTTTTATGAATTGCAGGAATGTGATTTCTATATGACCTGATCATCTATAATGACAATTTAGGGCTCAAACATTTTTTTTAAAACATGTTTACTCAGGTTTGGAAGTTCATTGAATCTCATCCGTAATTTAAGTTTTTCATGTGCCATTCTTTGTACTTTAGATAATTTGCATTGTTTTATATGACTGCAGCCTTGGATTTTTAAAAAGTATTTCAATATGCAAACCATATTTATACCTTTTAATGACTAAGTATATATGGCAGTATATAAAATTTATTAATTATTACTGCTTTAGACATTTTTACAAAATGGCTGAATTTTTTCAGACATTATGGTTGTTTGGCAAATCTGTAAATGAAATTCTACTTGACAAAAATATGATACTACTTTAAGAAAGTAAATCACTTCCACACTTGCAAGGTCCTTTCTGTTTCACATATTCAAGAATATTCTCATAACTGTATCTAATTACACAGAAAAAATGAGCCATGAGTTTACTAAAGCAAACAATAATTACTTTTTGATAAAAGTTTTAAATTTATATCTTGTGAAGAAAGTTCATACCATATTTTACTATTCTTTTATGATAAAATTTAGAACTATTTCTAATTAATGTGAGCAATCAGAATACCACATTCTTTACTCTCTGTGGTAACTGGTCTTTGCTGGTAATTGAATGGTAGCCTTAAACAAGGTGAGGTCATGAAGCTTATTTATCTAACACGATGAATTCTATGCCTGTGTAAGAGGGAAAAGGATGTTTTTTTGCCCTCAGGGTATTAGTCATGGTCCATAGGTTCGTGGGAAAAATGTAGGAAGTCTCAAAAGTTTGTTCCTATTATTTCAATTTTTCTTAGACTTCATTTGAATCCCAAAGTGAATTTTCTATTATTCCTTTGAAGGGTGCATAGGAGGGTACCAACAGTCTTTGAGGAGCAACACCTGCAGTTGCATTCAAAGGCATGACTTTTCCAAGCAGTTTCTGAGCTGCCTGGTATTGTCCCAGGAAGGATAAAGGCCTAGGTTTTTTACCTGACTGGCAGAACATTCCACCACCAATAGAACTCTAAACATTGTTTTAAAAGTAATGAGTCCTGCTGGTTTCATCCTGCAAGACCTTGAAATCCCACAGGGCAATGTGGTTAGAAATAAAACAGAAGGCTGAGGCTTTTAATGAGTTTCCTATCCACAGATGCCATCAAGCTTTTATACTATTCATTTTATTTTTACAGCTTCAACAAAGGAACCCAGAGTTGTGGGCAACACTCTGACAAGTGCAGTTCACAAACTTGGCAGAAATCTAGACTTTAGACAATAAAAGATCATTGAAAGCAGTAAAAGAAAAAGCAAAATAATAAAAAATGAACTTAAATATGGGATACTTTACTTACAGAAAGTGAACATAGTGCAATTCAGGCAAGCTAAACTGCTTAGAGCAGAGAATGAGGATATGACTGCCTGTTTCCATGATGTTACAGAGGTTATGATGAAAAAGAAAAGTGAACTGAATAGTCCTAGTGAGCATTCAATGTACATTTTAGGAATGTCCTTCAAGCAATGCTAAATTGACCATTCTTAGACTCTTCACTTTGTGTGGATCTTAACTATTTGAAGTCTTCCATACAGTGAGAGAAAATGAAGAGTGTTAACGAAGAAGCAGTTTCTCTCTTAGAAGATGAGGGTGAAAGCATCTGTGCTTACAAACAAGGATGTAGAACATGCCTGTGTGGGTTTGGGAGAAACTACATTTTATATTACTTTTCCCTCATCTTGCCTCTTTCTCATTCACCTTTTTGACCTCTTTCTGGAACTTCCTTAAAGGAAGATCCTGGAACAAATGTGGAATAAGGAAATGCATGGTGTGTGTGGAGCTCCAGTCAAGGTTGGATAGTGTTGTTGCTGGTTGTCCCCCATTCATCCTTAGTAAAATTCAGAAGATTTTGTAACTCTAAGAGTAAACAGACTCCACAGTTTGAAAACCTCACATTATATCTTATCCCCTTACCCCCTGTTCAAATACAAATGAAAGTTATAATTGAGAAGCACATAAATATTTTCTTCTCAATAGTTTCTTCCTCTAGCTTTGATGAACAAGTCCATGTTGAATGCTCTTGAAAGGATGGTTCAAATCAGATCAAATACCAGAATTTACTTTAATTGTAACTGCACCCTATTTCATAAAAAGAGCTATTTTTCAAAGATTTCCCATACAATTTTGCAGTCTTGTGAGCTTTCACCACTATAAAACAAATATCCGCCAAGAACAGTTTTCCAGCTATTCTGAGTTGCGAACCCTGTTTTTCAGATGGCAAAACTATTGCTGACAAAAACCCCCACAAACCCATATTTCTTAAGCAAGTACCAGCAAGAGCTCCTCAGGGAGCTGCAATGCACAGTTGTGCATCTAAATTTTAAGATTTATCTTTGTTTTGGTTTTCATTGGTACAAGAAATTATGCAATCTACAGAAACCTTTACAAGCTGTGGAGATGGCGGAACAAATTATAAGAAGTGAGAATCTTTTCCTGATCAGCATTAAATTCTGAAAATGGTATTTACTTCATATCTAGATTTATATGTCTGTAATTTTAGCTGTGGACTGTAAACATTGAGTCACGCCTAGCCTATTGATTTAGTCATGACCAAAGAAGTTAAAATGAAGAGATGAGATAAAATGCCTTAAAATTCTGTATGCTTTTATTCTAAGAATTTTCCAGGGCTCTCAGTAGTACTTACACAATCAGTATTTCCAGCTCCACATTTTGGCACTTCTCAGACCTGAACACCTCTCAGTCTGTCCTTTGTTAGTATCTTACACTAATTAGCTGTAGAATGTTTAAGTTTTACTATTTAATATTTATTATGGAAGGGAGACAGCCATTCCATCCTCATGTTGTCTTTGAAGTTTTTCTCTTCTTTTTAAAATATACTTAAATACTAAAATACTTAAAATTACTTGTGATGCTGTCATAAAGACAGTATTTAGCAATGGAAGAACTGGCTTTTAAAGAATACATATGTACATATATACTACATAATTTTATAAGCATGCATATACATACACACATAATCATATGCATGATGACTATTACCAGACCTCATTTGTACAGAACAAAACAATGCAGGATTTTAATGTTTTACCTTTTAAATGAAAACTTCAAACCGACTATAAATTAAGCAGTATCTAACATATAACAATGACAGTAATCATTAACTAGACACCCAGTGATCATTCCCAATATTTTTTATGTGTTACAGCTTTTGAAATAAAATGGAAATTACCTAATAAGCAACTGGCATATTAAATATATTAAACATATAGCCTGCAACTACACATTCTTACCACTTCTACCTAAATGTGTACTCCCATATTCCCCTTTGCAGAGCTCAATTCAATGCCTCTTGAAATTAACTGGCACTTTTACAATGAAATTTTGGCATTTCTCAAATCTAAACATCTCTCCTCTGTTAGTATTTCACTAACAATGAGCAAATCATGCTTATTGATTGTAGCATCTAGTTTTGTATCAAAGTTTAAAATTAGATTCCAGCCCTGTAACTGAATGTACAGAAGCATATGTGTCTACTCAGCACTCCAGTCATTTCAAGTAGGCTCTGGTTTGATATGGGAACTTTGAGCACATTTGATTTTGACAGTTTAATATTTGGGGCACATAAATACGTCTGTAGTGCTTACTATAGTTTGGTAATATCCTAAAAAAGCTTCTTAATATTTAGGAATGGGAGCAAAAGGAAAGCAATATTAAAGGAATAATGGTAAATCAATGTTTTCTTTGGTTTAAGTTTAGGTGGCTGTTTATGGTAAAGCTACTAAAAGTTTTTTATTTTGTCTTTCAGTACAGTTTGCACTGAAAAAAATACTAAAGGTAGAATGAATAGTTTCTTAAAAGCATGTTGCAAATAATATGTTGGGTTTTTTTTCTAGTTGAGTGCAAGTTTAAGTGCTAACTAGTATTTTGAATACTTACCATGACATATCAAACAGCATGTGCTTTCTATTTATATTGGTTACCAATCTCAATATTCAGAGGAAGAGCGTATAAAGTTAACAAGCAATTATTTGGCAAATTAGTACTCAACAACCCTGAGTAAATAGGAAGTTTGAAACCTATCTGTTATACAGCTACTTTAATTTGCATAGCACACTGGTGTGTTTGCTTTGCAAATACTTTGCAATGAATCATCATTTGTACTATACAGTCCAAAGAAAAGCAATCAAAATTCACAGCAAGACAATGAAATTAATTATAACTGTTGAATTCTGTGGTGGTAATTCCTCCTCATGCAGGAAGATTAATTGCATTGCACTTTCCTTGCACTCCACTAAATGATCTGATGAATGTATAATCATTTACAGATTTCTCAAATGCTGAAAATTGATTACCTTTGATTAGCTCTGATCTGCACAAAGAGCTCTGACAGAGTATCAGTGAAACATTACAACATTACAGACAAAGTAACAAATGATTTAATTACCAGTGTGCTTATTAATGTTAGATTCCCTGCAGTGATCCTGGCAAATCAGGGGCCTGTAATAGACCTGTGGGTTTCACTGAATTCCATTAGGGTTTAAATAATATTTCTCACTATTTCTCAAATCCTTCTTTTCATGGCTTCTTAATAACTCTAATTAATTCTAATTTGCACAAAAATCCATTGCATCTCCATAAACTTTTAATTAGATGTAAAGTAAGATAGTCACTGCTTTCAGAGACTGGGGAAAATGCAGACAGCGGCTTTATATGCTCCCAAATAAGTTTTTCATTAACAAAAGATATTTCTTTGTAAAGCTATTTAATGAAAGTTTAGAACTAATTTTGAATTAGGCATGTGATCCAGTTATACACTTTTAGTTGCAAACATAATAATACTTGCTTATACATGAAGTGAGTGAAAAAACAGGATGGTAAAATGTTTAGCTAACTAAATGGTAAACATAATTTTAATACTTTTTTATGTATTGCCAATATATACATTCACTCATTTTGTTAATTGTGGTAGATAAAACACTCTGATTAAGCAGCTACACTGTACACTGAAA
Source organism: Melopsittacus undulatus (assembly GCF_012275295.1). Classification (NCBI taxonomy): domain Eukaryota; kingdom Metazoa; phylum Chordata; class Aves; order Psittaciformes; family Psittaculidae; genus Melopsittacus; species Melopsittacus undulatus. The sequence continues at coordinate 41,271,164 of NC_047530.1, read as the reverse complement.
GACGATTTGAAAATGAAATAGCAAGGGAATACTAGCCCAGTTAGAGACCATGCTGAATGTTGTTGGCACAAACAAATCAGGCTTTTCTACGCTTATACTCATGAACACTTAGAACAGTTCAGATTGGCAGCTTCTTTGGTTTTCCCTGGGTTTATGTCATTATATATGACATTAAATTATTATGAAGCAATGACAATGAAAACCCAGATGATCAGAGAAGTCAAACAGAGCTCAAATTAAGCTCTGTTTCTCCAAGTGTTTTCTAGAGAAAAAAAAATAAATGTAGGTAATTAAAAGCTTATTTAGCACTGAAGTACTAATACATAGACAACTTATAATAATATTTTTATATTTCATTTGTGTAGGAAAGGAGTGACTGTAATACTGCAGGTGTTACTTTGTCATTCGTAATGCACAAGAAGGAAAACTTAAAAAATAGAAATATTCAGCCCCCAGTGTGGATGATTACATTTATTACATTCACTGCTGTCAGCAGCTGAAAAGCTATCCATCACACTGAAACAGCGATGAGAGTCAGAAGTCTCTTTTTGTGGAGAAATATTGAAGTCAGATTGTTGATGTCAAAAGTCAAACTCTAGTTCAGCTATCTGTTTTGTGAATCTGACTGAGACACATTGTGCCTGTGTTCAAACTGATATCTAGCAGAGCTCATTTTAGCAAATGTGTGATTTAGAAGTCAGAAAAACATTCATACCAGCAAAATATTAAGAGGAAACTGATAGGGCACTCAACTGCTTTTATATTTAAATATCACATAATTCAGTAGTAATGTATCATTTATTTTTTTGCTGATGGTTAAAAACTTACTGTGTATGATACCATAATATCGTACTTGCATACAGTAGTCAAAAGTATTTTATAAATGCAGAAAGGCATTTAAAATATGACCAGTTTTATCACACTAACATAGACTTTTCTGTTGGCATCAGAATATTCATTTTTCAATTTATTTTGGTTACCCACACACACACACACGTATACATGAGAAATGATATACTGAACTAGTTTCAAAAGGCAAGTAGAGAACTCACATGGAGGTATACTGACATGAGGATGAAGCAGTGCACATACAATAGCTGAGTGAGACAATCCGGTGTAGACATGATGAGAAAAAAGAATGTTTTAAGCCCTGAAAGACTGATTACACATTCACCATTGGAATTATCTATCTTTACCGACTGCATCTACCATTCGCTGTACTTCGACAGCGTAAGTAGGACTCTTAGAAAAGCAGTACTGAATAAAAATGTCTGAGATAGTATATTTTCAACTCTGCCTGATTCTTTAGGTCTGACTTCTGAAAAAGTAAAATAAGTCAGCTGCCTCTTCCTTTCATTAGGTTTTTTTCAAACTGAATTTTACAAATAATTTGGTGGAAAACAGGCTCCGTATAGTAAATTGTACTCCATTGTAAAACATTAAAAATAAATTAAGAAACATACAGCTGGGGGAGTACTACTTAATATGACTATCTTTAGTAGTTTACATTGAATATTTTAAAAGCGTTTCTTAAGGAAGGTGCTTTGTAGCTGAGAGAAAACCGTATGCACTACACGTTATTGAACTTGCTACCGTCACTGCAGATTTTGTTCTGTTTAACAAAAACAAGCACAGTTTGTGAATTCAAGTCAGGGAGTTCCTTTTATTTTTGCTAATTTCACCATCCTTTCTCTTTTTAAGCACAGCCCTCAGGGTACATGATGTAATGGTCACCATTATAGTACAGAACAGGAAAAAAAGGGTATCATGAAATGCAGAATTGAATGGTATTCTTAGAAAAGAAAAATGTATGCCAGATTTTTTCCAAGGGAGCTCTACTCAAAAACAAACAAATATGCAGACACTGTGCAAAGCTTCTTGAATCATCATTAGTGGTTAGGAAAAAAAAAATTGGCAGAAAGAAAGTGGACGGTTGAAAAAAAAAAAAGCCAAAATGGAAGGACTAATTCAATGATACCAGATGTAACACATGACTGTGGGGACTGAAGGGTCATGAGTTTGAGTCAAAACTCAACTTCGAGTTAATTGGCTGGCAGTGGGGCTGCACAAATTGTGGAGATAGAGCACTTGTTTCCTAGTGCAGGAGGTCAGGCTTCTTATGCATTTGCACTCTTTGCATGGCATCCAAGAACTAACACTTGTATTTGCTAGAAAAGACTTTGCTTGCTTGTCATCTTTTTAAGTAGAAGAAAAAGAACTGGCTGAGCATAAAACAGAATGACACGTTTAAATGATTCAAAAGCTGCTCTGTCTTGAACTACATGTATTTCCTTCCTCGGTTTTATGTCTCTACAAACAATCCAGAAAACAAATGGCATACAGTAGTTTCAGGGAATATTTTAACCCAGCACTTTGAATTCACTGATGTGGAAACCATATATAAAATATATAATCTTAACGTATTTTCCCTTTGAAAAGACCAGTATAGTTCTCCACCTTACCCATGTTGAAATGTTATTATGCTCAAAAGAGGAAAATAATTGCAGTTACCGGCTTTGCTGGGAAAAAAAAAATGTTCCTTAAAACACTTAAACGGGCAAGTGGGAAGAAATTTTTTTTAAAAAGCTTCTAGCTGTGTGCGTGGAAACTCTGGCTATGTGCCTGAGACATACAGCAAAAAACAACATATGGAACTCACCAGTTCCTAAAATCCCTTTCCACAAAATTCATGCCACTCCTCACCACAATAAAATGACTCACGGAGGGGTGTGTTTTATGCCTCCCAGGCAGAACTCCATAGTCCACAATTAGTCTATCTATTGAAAGGCCAAAATACCTTATTGTTTTACTTGCTGTATAATTATCTGTTATGATGAACTGTGATTCTAAGGACTATTGTCCCTAGGCTTGGATCTGTGTGTGGACTGGTTCCCTGGCTAAGACCCAGGAGTGGACCTTCCATTTAGAATCCATGCCTGAGTGATTTCTCCAGTCTCTCCCCGGCTGGCTGAAACAGGGACTGTTTCTGCTTGATTTCTTGGGTTGATGAGAAGCAATTATGCCTTAAATGGAGTCATTCATGTCTGCCATTTTGTTTGCATATTTTTCAGCATTCACCTGTTATTAGACCTGTTTTTAAACTGTAAACTAGTTTCAAGTAGACTTTTGTGTTTAATGTGGTTTAGTAATCAGAAAAAAATATATATGTAATGTTTTCTTCACAAATCACTCAAGCAGGAAATCTAATAGAGTGATTTAGAAGTAAAATAGCATTTAAGAACATCCCAGACATTTCATATCTGAAGTGATAATGTGTAAAGATAATCACCTTGAGATATTTACTAAGATTTTTAACGTGTATTCTTTAAATAACCTCATCTGGAGGAAAGATCACCAAAACAATTGCTTTACACCATTTAAAACCAGAACACAACAATGCTGGTAGTGTTAACAAAAATATAAATTTAATATTTAAGAATGTATTTGCATGTGAGGCAAGCTATTGTGGGCCATTTTTCATAATTCCTTTTGAAATTTATAAATACATTAAAAAGCCATATTTTTGCAAAGCATTTTTTTTGATGGGTCTTAAATTACTATAAAAATTCCTTCACTATGTATAGAATCTTCTAAGTATTTACAAAATAATTTTCTGCTTTCGTTCTCAGTGTCTGATAGAGCTTTTTCACAAAGCAGTTTCCAAGGTGATGTTAGGTATAACGCTGATAAAAGGTAGCCATGTCATGAAAACAAATACTGTAGAAAGAGCTTTGTCAATTTGTATAAAGCTGGATATATTTTATGCTAATTTACCAAACCTTTTGTTGATTTGTCAGAATTCTGAATGCTTTTTTTTTTTTTTAATGAAGAGGAGTGAATTTTGATAGGTGCAATTTATGTCTGAGAATCTCCTCCCAAGAAACAAATTACTTTGTCACATTTTTCCCCATGGTAAATATAAAAGACAAAAAAAAATATGTAGGACTGACAGGTCTTTATATAATAAGGCTTAAAAACAAACCAATTTTCAGATATTTGAATGAATTGTATGTGTAGATTGCCGATTAAAACTGTAAATGTACTTTGAAAAGAATACTCTTCATACTGAATAATCCCTATAGCTAAATATAATGAAATTAAACCGACAATATACTTTAGGGCTTTTTTTTTAAAATTTATATAAAACATTGGAAAGAAGTTGTGAGTACTTTTGAAGTGCATAATTTATCTGGATAGAAAAGGGGATTTATTGTTGTGGGCTTTTTTTTTCAGAAGAGACTTGTACTAAGGTGACCTCTACTGTTTAAAAAAAAGGCTTGCAAAAGCAGCCCTCTCCTAAATCATCCAACAATCCTGAATTGCCAAGACAGACATGGATACTGCTGTGCTTAAAACTATTTGCTTAATTCACTGCTGTTTGGATTACCACAAATGATTTTGAGGTTTCTTTCTCATGCATTGGAAAGTTCCCCTGCCATTTACTTCCTAACCATTTGCGTGCAAATTCTGCTTGTACTGGGATCTCTGCCATTAAATTTTCTTCACATTGAAGGGTTTTCTCTGCTCCTGGCGGGGCAAAGTCATGACCCAGAAAAAAATTGATTCATGAATTCTCAGGGTGCAGCTAAAGAAGAGAGGAAATATGCCTTGGCTGAGCTCCTACTAGTGACAATTTAAAACCTGTAATTAGTTTGGATTCAAGCTGCAAAAGGAATCTGAATTTAAAATGCATTAATTCAAACTGATATATTAACTTTAACAAAGTAGATCCCTTATTATGTAGAATCATTATTACAGTCTGTTTTGCTAACTGTTGGATTCCAGACTTTATTAACTTAAATTTTATTAGAAAATGCAAGTAATTGCTGTGAACACTTTGTCTATGTGATTGTTTTCCTGGAGAAACAGAACTTTTTATTGGGGTTAGTTAGCTTTAACACCTCAGTTATGGATTCTATTTTTGTAAATTCCCATCATCCACATGCTGCACAATGGCTGAGGCCACTTACCCCCTACTGATATCAGGACCCCACATCCCCTTTAGCTAACTCCCTGACATTTCTATGAACTACACAGCTGAAATGTTATACAGTAATTAATGTTGATCCTAGCACACACACAGCCTCCAGTACAAATTAGGATAGAAAAGGTTATCATAATATTTTGCTAGTCTGTTTGGTAGACTTGAATTGCTCCCTGTGGGGGACAAACAAAAAAGGTATTTTTGAGATTGCATGATGAAGGAACATCCAGGTATTTTTATTCAAATACAGTAAAAACTTTTTTTGAACATTTAGGTTAAGAATAATTAACCTATCTTTTTTGCCAATTTTGACACCTGCAAGGTCGTGGGTCCATTAAGAGTAGTTTTTTTGTGATATGTATTTTGCAGATGAAGCAATGTATGGTGACTGAAACTCCTAACTAAAGTTCTGTTATCTTGTGGAGTTCAAATCCAGGTACAACTAGCAGCTGGATCCTCTCGGACTGTCAGTGGTGTCTGAAAAACACCCAGAGACTAAATAATTTAGATTACACCATTCTGACCTGTATAATTGTTTAAATGAGTAATGCAGCCACTAACTGAAAGAGGTCAACCATCTGTAGAGGAAACATAGAATTTGGTTTCATTTCCAAACAAACTTTTGAAGCCCAATACTGTGGGAGGTAGGAAAGAGACTGCTGACAGATCAACGGCTTATCTGCTACACTAAGGTTAAAACTTCTATCGTTTGCAGAAAGCAACATTAATAGAAAATGCTCCTGAGAGAGTAGGTTTAGCACAAATAAAGTTTGATCCACTCAATATGCCATCAATTGCCTTTTTTATTTTCTGTGTTTTACCATAAATGTGCCTTAAATAGTTATGATTAGTATTGGTGAATTCCCATTGCTCATTAAGGAAGACCACAATCTTTAAATACTTTTGAAGAAATTAGATTCATAATGGAATTACTGAAAAGTGTATGGCTGGTCAGTTTTCCTTTTAGGAAAGAAAACATTCTCCAAAAATGCTGCTAGGTTAGGAATTACAATACCACATGTCTTCTGAAATTACAAAGATAACAAGTTCCTAATCTTGAAGCAGGCATTTGTTCATATGTTTACCAAGTTTTTATTATTTAACAAGTTTGCCATAATATTTGCCTTTCCACTTACATGTTAATATGCCCATTTTCATAAGTAATGAAGAATTTCTCATGAGTAAGGGTATTTTTTTTTCAGTTTAAATCCCAAGATACAATTTGCCTCACCAGTCTGTGCACAGTAAACTCAACAACATTCTCAACGATTTATGTCCTCTCAGTAATTTTGATAGCATATATAGCAGCAGCAGCATCAAAGTTTTTCCCTGTAATTTTCTGTCTTACTTTTTTTTTTATTAGAGAATATATTTTATATGCAGACTGAACCTTGCTTAACACTGTGCTTAGCACTGCACAAGATTGCAACTTGACAAACATATATTATTGAATGATGCCATTCATCACATTCAGAAACAGAAGTGAAGGCCAATTCCATTTAACAGACAGTGTGAGGACTGCTGCTGAATGCACAAATGGTGCTCTGTAAATGTTGCCCCACTCATTTATTAAGGCCCTCTTAAAAGAGAACTGTTCTTTGGAGATGGTAGACAAGAATCTAAGATTTCATATTAAAATTTAAAGGAAACATGCTTTTTCCTGAAAACATGCTTTTAACTTATACAAGCTCATAGAAATCTATACAAACTGATAAGTAGGGAAAAACCATTGCTTTCTCATTCAGTTGTGAAATTCAGCTTTGTGCTTTGAGTGTAGAGATACACTCCTTTTGTATAGGTTACAGGATAAATTTGGGGATTATCCTAAAGTAATGTTTACCAATACTCCCCCAGTATTCTTACATAGTAGGATGCTAGAACAATGTTCACACAAAACAACACAATAATGGTGAACAAGAGACATGTCTGTGCCAGAAAATATATTCAACTTTTTAAATTAGGACTGAGTTCCTCAAACCCAGGCTAGTCTAGTAGGAAATCTTCATCACAGGTTTGTGAATTAATGTGTTACTTTGTTTACTTTCTCTCTGACCTCTTTGCTGTTCAGTGCCCAAACATGAAGAAGTAAGGATACATTATGTCCCACCTGAGACTGCTTTGTCCCCAGATGCAGGTTTAAGTATAGGTTTGGGAGAACACAGAACCTATATTCTCTGGCTTCTAGCTAAATATGCTAGCCATCATAATATAAAGTATCAGAAACATTTTGTCATCCAGAGATGCAGTGAGACAAAACATAAGGGGATGATTTAAGAGTCAGTCAAGAATAAAAGTATGAGCTGTAAATCTCAGTCTTTCATAGGCAAGACTTTAGAGAGTCTTGACAGAGGTACCACAAGGAGAGTTTATCACAAGGAGGTCGTATGGGGGACTGACTGGGAATAGCTATATTCTAGAGATGGACATACAATCCTTGTTTTTGTAGAGGAATGATGTCTTGCTAATATTGACAATTTAAGTGTGGACCTTTTTTTACCAAAATTCAATTATTCAATTGAATACAAGATTGAGCCACTGTTCCATGAATATTAACCTATCAATAGCCTATATCTAACATTTCAGAGAAAGGTGAAAATCCAGTCTTATGCCATCTATTCATTTGCATGTTCACCAGTGCTACCCAGGCCAGACACTAAGAAAATATTATCTTTATTATATATTTGATACATTATGAATATGTAATTTTTATTTTAATAGATCAATTTTCTGAAAAAAACCTATTAGGACAGAAATGTCCAGAAATGGACAGCAATAGTTTTTATGAGAAAATTTGAAGTATTTTTCTATGCCCATAAATAGACAAGATTTTTTAAGAATTATTATTTTGAAAATAAAAGTATAAATTATCAATTTATTAGCACAAATATGACATTATTTTTGCCACCATAAATACTCTTTCTTACAACAATGATTGAAAATTATGTAAATAATCAGATTCTGCTATTGCCATTGTCTTAAATTAGTCAGCTGAGATAGCTGGATTTTAACTGTAACTGAAAGAAGCATCTCTTCTGGAGTAGAAGGCCTTTATACATAAGCAGAAATGGTAATCTGTTTAAAAACTTCAGTGGGGTTTGAGCGCTTCAGGAAATTTAAAAAATTGTTGCCACATCGTCTAAGCACCTCATAGCTTGAACCACTCAGGCAAATGAGGTCTAGGGAATGGATATCCAATAATTATAAAAAGACAGTATGATTTTCGAAACAGGCCATGTCACGAAAGCAATGAGTGACAGATTATGACATTCAAGCGTTCAATCTGCACTGCCTGTTCTTCAGTCTTTATTAAATTATTTTTCAGTAACATAGAAAGTTAGACTCATAGAAGTACAAATTAAAATTGTAATTTGCAGTTTTTTTCAATGACTTCTGTGAATCCAAATTTCTTAGAAAGAAAGAATTCAAAAAATGGCAATGAGATTCTATGATTTGTTCTTCATCAGTATCAGGTAGGTAAATGGTTAATAAATGTTAGATACAGTAATAGGGCATTTTGGTTTTGGTTTTTGGTTTGGTTTTGGTTTTGTTTTTCTTGGTAATGATGAATATAGTAATGATACTAGGACCTGATCTACTAACTAATAGCCGCAAACCTGGGGCACCAGAATTCACTTTTAGAACATTAATGTTTTCTGTTGTAGCTACAGGAAATTCTTCTGTAAGCTCCAACAGGAAGCAGACTGTGTCAATACATACATTTTTTGAGTTCTGGTACATGAGTGGATAAACAAAGTTTATTCTTTTCCATGATATATTAATCTCTGGTAGTTTACATAGTCTCTGCCAGTTCTTGAATCTGCATTCCTAAGCTAAGGTTTATGAACATCATGAAGAACACATGCAGTGCAGTTGATGTTTGTCATCATCTGATTTATACATCATCAAAATCGTGTTGTAGGAGTGTCATGTTACGGTACTGTACTGTCACATTTAAAAGATGGATATTTTAAAAGATGAGGATTTTAAGATATTTTTAAAAAATTTATTAGACTTTCTATCTCTTAATTGGTGAGTCAATTTTCCACATCCTACTTAGAAAGAAAATTTCAGGATACTCATATAACATGATAAACCTAATTTCACATCTCACCTAGTACAACTCCTTATTCTTATATTCTTACCAGTCAGATAGCATTAAATGAAGAAACAGGAGATGCAAACTGATAAGTCAGGATATCCACCAGTGTACTACCTGCTTCATGGTTCATTAGGGCATTTGCCACCTGTTTTGTCTTTTGAAAAGATAACTTTCTTTTAAAATGAGTTGCAGAAATCTAAATTAAAATATACTCATTTAGTTGTGATGACACTTTTCCCATTTTGTTACAGTCTTTGTAATATTTTGTATTTTTCTTCAAGCATAATTTTGGAGACATTTAAATATGAGACACTAAACTGTCATTTAAAAAAAGGGTTTTGGTGAAGCACTGAAAGGCCTAAAAGAATCAAGTGAGAGGCAGCAAATGAAGGGAACTAAAACTTTCTAGTTTCACACAAAATATTTTTTTTATAATTTTAATTGAATGTAATCATAGTACTGGATTATTGACAGTGTGGTCTAAGTCCTAGAAAATAAAGATTGTACAACCTGCTGCAGAGGTCACACTGGTAAAACACAAATTATTTTAATATTATTTCATGCTGTAAAGATAAATATGAGTAATGTTCCAGAGATTCTATGAGAGAATATATAATTTTTTTTAAATCAATACAACATGCGATTAGAACTAATATTCTGTTTCTTATGGGAAGAAATGTAGTTTTATAATTGCAATATACGGTTGAATTTATTACAGACAACATGCCTTCTCCTTTAAAGCATTTTAAGAACTGTATAAGCCACTTTTAAGTTACCAAACCTGGGACCTCTTGTACAAAACTGTGCCATCACATCAGCATGTAAGTGCACTCTGCATAAAAAAGGATGGGGATTGATTTAGGCTGCACTACGGAGCCAACCCCAGGCTGAGAGTAGCTTTATTCTCTGCTTGTTTTCTCAGCTTTTTATTCATTTGCAATGAGGGAGTGTGGTGCTTTTTTGAAAATGACTCTCTTGATGAGGCCTCTGATTGTAAAGTACTTTCAAACTGGGAACTTCACCACCTTTGTTGCTGAGTGGATAACTTTTCCATTAAAAAATCTGAACCTGCTTTCCACCAGCTCCTTTCCTCCTTTTCATTATTGTTCATGTGCATTGAAAGCGACTTTCCATACTAGACCCCTCACAGGAAGCTAGCAAAAAGATACCCACGTTCCAGAGCAATTGCATGATAGCAACCAATATTTTCATTGCCAGATGGTACTAATAGCAGCTCTCTAAATGCAACTTGAGTATTTATCTAATCCACTTTATCTCTGCAGATCTCCTGTAGACTTCCCATCCCTTCCCATCTTCTTACAATACCTGTACACCAAGCATGTAGACACGAAACTGTATAATGAAATTTAGTCACAAAAGTAACTGTGTTAATGACAGACTTTTAGTGAGAATTTTTCCCTGCAAATGCTTTCATTTCGGAGCTTTTTTCCTTTTCCAAAAATATGCAAGAATACACTGTATTAGTACAGACTACTACACACTACCCATGGTATTTCTGCTCTTCTGATGCTTCTGCCCAGACTTAGCCCACATTGATTTACTCTCTTGCTCTCACTCAGAAATTGAGCAGTTTTCTTCCTCATGAAAATTGGATGGTTTTTTTCTCATCATGATTTGGAATTTACCTCTCCCATATTCTAACTGTTCTTCCTACTATACTATGGCTGTAGCTGTCAGATCTTCAAATCAATGGTAATTTACTAGTGAAAAAAAAAGATAGATACTTAACATTTTAGCAAAAGTTTGGGCAATATTTAGCACTTGAGTGTTAAAGGAAGTGAGAATTCAAATTGTCAGCACTTAGCGCTTTCATTCATATTCACTAATCTCAGGAAATTATGTCCTGAGAAACCAGTACATAAAATTGAAACAGGCAGTTTAAAAAAGAGTCTTCATGGCATCATATTTGTCAGTATTTGAAGTAGAGATTGACTATTTTTCTTTTTCTTTTTAGATTGGTGGTTGTATCTTCTAATTATTTATTACCACCTTGTTTGCCGCATCCCAGGACAGAATCTCTCATAACCTATTACTGGAAGACATTACCAAACTCTGTAAAATTTGGATGTGAGATTATGTTATACATTATAAATTACAGCAGCAGATGTTCTTTTAAAAAGTTGTGGTTTCTTTAAATGATCTAGCTGATGCAACTCTTTGAGTCACTATGGTGAGAGACAAAATTGATGACAGGCTGATTTAGTGGTGCACTTTTTAACCAACAGTTTGAAGAGATTAGGAGGTTGTCAGATATGAAGAGATGCAAGGGGATTAATTTCAAAAGATGTTTTAAATTAAAAACTAATGGGTAGTTTTTTTGAAAACTTTTATAGCTGGGAACAACTCAATGGAAAATCAGACTCAAAAACACATTTTCATTTAGTATTATAGTAAGTTTGGGGGTTTTTTGTTGGGTTTTTTTTGTTGTTTTTTTTTTTAGGCGAGTGATTTCTAGATGCCCATTGGAAAAATGTAATTTGAACATTTCTTGGTGAATGCATTAACAATTAGGTTACTTAAAGATTTCTTCATTCCTGGAAAGCTGAAACATTAACAAAATTAAAAGATGTCTATCAAGTCAATAGACAGGAATGTGTTTGGCTTGACAGATAAATATTTTTTTTAAAAAAGTGTAACTGTCATTGAAGAAATAGCAATGAAGATCAAAAAAATACAATTAAAATATTTTTTAAAAATCTGTAGCAAAGTAAGTTAATGCACAGGAAATGTTAGTTAAAATGTGTTCAGAATTACAAAAGAAAAGCTTCTTATAAGAAAATGTTGGCATGGAAAATGGGACATAGATAGATTGATAGCACACGATGCAAGACAATGAAGTTTCCAATGTTAGTTTTTGCAAGGAGAAGGTCTCCTCAAGCATGTAAAAAGAGGAGTGGGAACTATTTGAAGATTTTATTCCTGGGTGATTTCATGTAGTGGCATTAATGGCGTGATTCATTGTCCCAGGTAATACCCCTAGAACTACAGTTGTTTAATTTTTTCCATTATGAGAACTACTTATTTCAGCATGATCTACCTTTGATGACTCTACGTAAAGTCTTCCCAAATTTCTACCTGAAATTTGATAGTTCAGTGTTCTGCTTCAAGCTAATTTTACTGAATAATTTGTGTGGGCACACATGCATATGTGTATATAAAAGAAAAGTAAAAAAGTAATGTAAAATAGGGTGGCTGTTCCTAAAATCAGAAAAGAAAAAAAAAACCAACCAAAACCCTATCCTATTTGGTTCATGTTAAAAAAAGTCCTGTATTTCATTTGTTCAGATGCTTTAGTGCAGAGCAACTCCTGGTCATTTCAAGAGCAACATGTCATGAACATTTGGTGTACACATTGAAATTTTCTGAAGATTAACACAGTTGCAAGGCTGTGAAAAAAATTCTGACTTCACATGCAATCAGAGTTCTTGTCTCTGTGCAGTCCATCTCCAATAAGGACAGCCACCTTTTCATGCAATCATCTTTGCTGCCAAGTGGCAGGAACTGAGGACGGGACCTAGCCTTCCAGACCTCTGAGCATTGTCCCCTTTTGACTCTCAGGCAATTTGGACAGAGCTGGGTATGATCTGACTCTAGTAAACATTTGCACAGGTTATATAGAAACACAGTCAAGAAGCAAAAGAAGCTAGAAGGTGTGATGTTATTAATTTCATACATGGACCAGAGTTTGCTTGCATTAAGAGCAGGTATTGTGTTGACTTCTGATACCAGAGTACTAGGTACTACACCATTTTTCCTGGCTTCTTCACCAAATCGGGCTTTGTAGAGATTATTTTGGGACCCAAAATGTTAACTATTCATTGGAATGAGCTGAATCACCTAGTACTCTGGTACTAGGTACTCCATAATACTAGGAGTCTTCTAGAAATGAAAAATTCTTTGTGTTTTTTTTTTAATTAGAAACTGTTCTAAACACAAGATGTTTGTTTCCCCAGTCAATGAAACAAAATAACCAAAGATATTTCCTAAAATTCTGAAATTAATACTTTGGTATAGATGATCCTATTCTATTTCTTCCAAAGTAGTCACATCTTTTTCAGTTAAACCAGTAATTTCTCTATGCCCCAGGTTCTCACCCTCAGAGGTAAGGTTAATAACACAATCTCTCTTCACAGAACTTTGTGAAGATAAATTCATTAACTTTTTATAGCATTCAGGCTCTGTAGTAAGCATACCAAAATACTGAAGAAGAAATCTGTAATACTGTGGTGAATACTAAAAAAAAGAGAGAACACGCTTTGAATAACTAGTCAAATATTGAATAACTAATCATTCATTAAAATAGGCAAAGATTGTACAAAAATAGGCACAAGTAAAGAAACAACATCATGATATGTACATAACCAGACTGAATTAACAGTGCTGAATTAGTTTTAGCATTAAAAGAGTTTGATTTCATATGTATTGTCTCTTTTTATAATCCTTGAGAGTATTATTATATAGCTCTGTCTCTGTATGAAGAACATATATGACCCACTATATTAGAGTAAATGTTTTGAAACCTACCTTTTATTTATGTTCACAACATATTCCCTTGAGTCTGGAAAGGACTGTTTCTCTGACTTTACTTGTTTAAAGTTGCATATGAATATTCTATAAAGCACAAAAATTAGTCTGGCCTCCTATTTCCAGCTTTTATTTTATCCACCAGATCACACTTCATTCTCTATTTAACGGAGTGAAAAGAAGTACCTAATTTAACGGAGGGAAAAGAAGTGATGTGTAAAAAAAAATAAACGATTGAAAAGTAAAGTACTAATACTAAGTAAGGAACAGCCATATGAGAATTGTAAAGTATTCCCTGAGCATTACGTAGGAAGTGATGTAGTGCTTTTTGTTCTGGTCCACTTTCATGCATGCATGTACTGTATATAACAGCAAAGAGAAAGGGATAGTGAGAGATAGGCTTATTTATCTGTATGTCTGTGCCCTTTTACCACAAAAGATGATAAAAGGTACCACTAAGTATATTTGAAGTGATGCAACTGGAAGCAGAGTAGTTCTCTTGCTAATAATATATTTGTATTCCTACAGTTATCATCTTCAGCCCATTTCTATTGCCATACAGCCACTACAGCAGCTCTTTGAAGTTATTATTATTAATGTAGGTTTTAGCAAACTTATTTGCTATAAATTCTACCATTCTTTATTTTGTGCTTATGTAACACAACCTCTTTTGCATCCCGCCACAATTCACCACAATAGGAATGCAAATGATTGCAGCCTAAAAGCATATATCATCTTTTAGTTCACTAACTAATAGATTATTTAGATCTCAACATTATTTAATTACATTCAGATTGCAATAGAGTGGAGTAATAAGTAGGACTTTCAAATATTTTGGCAGGATATGTGCTCTCCCATTCACTCCTAGAGTGCTTCTGCATGGCAGTCCCCCTATGCTCTGCTGTTAACCACACGAAGGCAGAGGTTGCGTTACTTCCAAAAACATAGAGAATCATGAGTTGGTTCAAGGTCCCCTATCCTGTGCTATGCCATAAGCCCACCATCAACGACACTACTATCATTACCACTCGCTGTTCTTGATACTTCCATACCACCTGACTTCCTGTACTGAACAGTATTTTTCAGCTCTCATCCAACTGCTGTAAAACCCAAGATCCAAATGCTTCAAAATATATATATAAAATACATATATATACTCCCACACTACCCACAGAGGAGTAGCAGAGCTGTAGGCAAGCAAAACTGAGACAGCCAAGACAGTGACTGAGTGGAAAGCTGGGATGCAGAGTAAGAGTTCAGAATGGTCTTCTTGAAACCAGAGATCAGACGTAGCCATGGGGTAGGCAAATCCTGGGCCATAACCATTCTGTGGTCAGAGTATTCTTATTCCTGAACTTGCCAGAAATCTGCCCTGTGTCACTTAGCAGGACTGCAACCTTCATCTCATGCTTGGAAATAAAACTTAGAAATAGCTCCCCTGTTAATCTTTCCACTGATAGGATGGCTTTAAAATTTCAAGTGCTGTAGGTAGTTTTAAAACATCAGAGCAGATGTTTTAAAATCCAGGTACTCTAAATACTGTCATCAGTGGCTGAAGGCTGTTTGAGCTATAATGCAGTCATACTGGGCTGTTGAATATTTTGTATGAAAATTTATTGGATTATGTCACTACTTGAGATTGTTTGTTCTAAGCCCTAAGGGACATAAAATATAACATGATAAATCTGTCCAGACTAGCTGGTTTACAGCCACCTTTTGAGGCTTAGAGGCACAAGGGTGTCAAGTGTGTACATGACCTAACACTTTATACCTACCACAAAGGCCTTCATATGGAAAAGTAAGACCTGCAAATCACAGAATCTGCATTTAGATTATAATGATTTACTCAGGTATTTGGCTAAAATATCTATGGCATCTGGCATTTTCTAAGGAAGTTGAATCAAGCTGTTTCACAGGTGACATGCATGTATTTGATTGGGAGTTTACAGACCTACCCCAGAAAAAAATAAGATAATTTAAAAAATTAATCTTTGCCTTTTTAATTTTACAGTGCTGTTTAAAGGATAACATGGTTGTTAAAATTACATGTGACGGAAACAGATACAAATGGAGGTTTTTATTATGTAATGTAGTGTTTCTTAAAGGTTCCTACGGTTCAGGCATAGAAACTTTTCCCATTCTTTTAAAAAGTTAGTTGAGAGTAGGGGGGTGGGGTTATAATTTTTTTGCTCTGCTCAGAATAGGTGCAAGGGAGAAAACAAATAAACTGGTATATTTGTCTGACCATGCTCAGCATATACATTTTCACAGGATTTCCAGTACTCTCAGGTAAAGCTAAATCTTTATGTAATTAACAAAATATAACACAGTTTAACTCCTGAGTGGTCCATAAGAATCAAGGGTTCAACTCTGAAATCTTGGAAACTACCTTTCCATAATTCAAGTGACCCTTATTGTCGCTGCCACACCTTCTCTGCTGGGAATCTTATCCTATAATCAATACACAAAGAAACAAGAGCAGCTGATAACAACTGGGGATCTGTTTCTTTAATCATAGACCTACTTGTGAAAAATCGAAGGAAAACCAAAGATACTGAGTGCAAGAGGACAAGAAATGAGGATCTGATCAGATTTCCTATCCAAAGCAAGGACCATGTTTTGAGATCTTCCTAGCCTAGTTTCAGCAGTTTCAGGTAATTGGCAACAGCAGCCTGGTAAATCTACAGTAAAATAGGATGCAATAGCATGTTTTCTGTTCAGAAACAGTAACTGTGCTTCAATTGGGTTTTAAATGTCTTCCTATTCCTGACATAATCCTAGCTGCAGGCTTTGTTGAACCAACTGGTGTTTATTTTGAAACTGACATCTTAATTCCAGTAATCTGACTGCTTGTTGTAGGTCATTATCTCACCAGCAATGTACTGACCACTATACAAAGAGGTGGAAAGGGTAAAGAACCTTTAACTGATACGCTGAAAGTCATGCAGGTTTGTTTGAATTACTGTGAAAGTTGTATTCATGTTTCTGTTTTCCACCCCACTCATCAGTTGTTTGTAACTATGCTAGAAAAGATTCTCTCCTGGCTGGAGCCCAGCAGATTGGTGCTCAGCTTGAGAGGAACAGTATTATTTAACTTTGAAAATATTTATTGATTCATGTTTTAATTAGCAGTAAAAAGCATTTTGTTTATTTTCAGAACATTTTCCCCCTCACATTTAAGGGCAAATTCTACTCGTTTTGTGTTTCACTTGCATAAAGGTGACATTTTCATAGATGCTTGCTTGGCACAAGGCAGAATCATGTACTTGGTATCCTGCCCTTGCTTTTTGGAAGATCCAGAATTGGCAGCTATGGTTATGCGTAGGGGGTTTTTTCTCTCTCTATAATTTGCTACCCAGATCAAATATGGAAATTTTTAACCCATATTTTGTGGGTTTGCTGCGTTTTTGCATTTGTAGGTGTTTTTCCTGTAATATGCTTTGTTCTGACATTTAAACACAGAACAGATATGTTGTAAATGCTTATGCTTAAAATACTGTTCATCATATTTCTAAGTTTGTACAGCTCATTCCAATGAATAGTTAACATTTTGGGTCCCAAAATAATCTCTACAAAGCCCGATTTGGTGAAGAAGCCAGGAAAAATGGTGGCAAGTAAATCCAGGTTTAAATGATACTGCATTCTGATCCAAAATTGTGCATCTTTTCTATCTCAGCAGCATTCAGATTAGGAACTTTTAACAATGTCAGTAATGTTACTGGTACTTGCAATGAATATCAAGTACTGATAGAAAGTATTAATTATTATTGTTGCAGGCTTGAAAGTTGAAGCAATGTTATTTTATAACATAAATCCTTGAAGCATCCAACACTGCTTCTGAAACAGTAGAGCTGGGCAAAATATTCATGAGGAAGGCATTACTTATTTGTTTTCAACAACAACAAAAATCTATTTTATAATCTGCAATTGATTTAGAAGAAGATAATGTCATTTTCAAAGTAGTGAAATTTCATTGGTCATGATGAAGTTATTTACAGAAACTTGAAAAATATGTCCTTTCATTCCCATATTTTCACTTGTGAATATTTAAAAAACCTAATGAACTATATGGACAGTGGGAGCTAGCAAGTTTCTGCATGCTAGAGTCGCTCTTATCAGATAAATATTTTTAACCATTCTTTATGCATTGGGAAACCGATGCTCAGACAAGTGAAGGCATGTGCTTTGTATATCACAAGTCTGAGCTCTTCCAAAGAAGCTCTGATATTTTGTGTTGTTGCAGTCCACAGCTGACTATCTTGTTTCTTTGCTGATTGCTTTCACTGTAAAAGAGATTAAAGAAAAGTTAATATATATGCTCACTCCTCAATTTGTGCTCATCAAACCACAACATGCTGCATTAATTCATTAATAGCTCTTTAAGTACATATGTTAGGACATGAAATGCAAGGCTCCATTTTGTTGACCAACTCTCTTGATAGGGTGTCACTCTCTGCTAGAGAAATAGAGCAGCTAACTAGGGGTAATAAGTTTCCTTCTTTCTCCATTGCTATGAAAAAGAATACAGATGACAATACAAGGCTTGCCTGGAAAATTGTTTACAGAGGTGATTTGAATGCCACACTCAGACTGTCTGCAAAGAAGTTACAGTAACTCTGTCTATGTGTCTGAGAAATTACTGTCCTCAAATGCCCATTTACAGGGTGGCTGGTATATCTCAGAATGGCTGGTATGTCTTTTCCACCAGCACTGCAACTTGCTACAAGAGAATCCAGAGCTAAAACCAAGATGCTTGATGCCAGTCTTCAGAGCTCCTATTCTGATAAATAGTGGTCTAATTGTCCAACAATGCCTTTTAACTCCTGCAGTTAGCCACATATTTTTAGAGCTTTGGTGAAAAAGTTTGTGAGTTTCAGTTAGCTTGAGAATATATCAGTCTCATTTTGACCACTGGTGAGAATCCCTGCAAAACAAATCAGCCCACTCAAAATTCTTTAAATTCAATTTATATTTCTTTTCATTGACAGCTTTTACACTTCGGAGAAAGAAAGAATGTTGTTACTTTCCTCACCAGCAGGACAATGACTCCTCTCAAGGCTTTCACTTGCTTATCTCTCCACTTCAACCTCAGATATTTCTAACATTCTGTCACTACCTTTGTCTAGTTGAGAGGTTCCAAAACTGCCATTCAAAGTGTTTCTCTCCCCACAGATGGGAACAGATCTATTATCCATAGCATCACCAATCTTTGTCAGCCAATCTGTCAGCTATGAAGTCATAAATTATAGCATCCAAAAATTTTTTCTGTTCATACTTTTTCACTATTATTTAAAAAAATATTTTAAAAATATTTATTTCAATCAATATAAATACAAATCAGAATTTAGCACTTCTTACAGGGAAATTCCTCTTATACCATCATAAATCTCTACCGGTGGTGATGGAATGGCATAATCATGGGGACTAGAGTACTTCTTACTAGAAATGAATACCATAACTTACAGTTTATAGTTTTCTCTGGGTGGAGAGTTTAGATGAGAGAAAGGGCTATTTTGGATCTTTGAAAGCATTTGTCATGCTGTGTGATTCCATGCAGTTGCACATCTAATATACACAAAAAGAACAAACTATTTTAACCTGCAGGTCTGTACAGGCATTGTTTCCATTAATGCCAGTTTTTATTTCGTTACTGCTGTCATTCCTGGAAAGGATCTTCAAGATCACTGAGTCCAATATGCTGCCACCACCCAGACAAGCATTATGTATGTGTACATTTACAAAGCCCTTAAAACCAGCTAAGCAATTTGCCTGCAGTGCAGGCAGTGTTCTTGATGTTCACATACACTTCTGAATTGGTTGGGACATCTATCTGAACTTCATCTGTCTACACTGATCAAGGAAATCTCCACTAATCCCTTCATGTAAGATTCACACCAGTCATCCCAATAGTTCATCCCATTTGTTCTCTTCACTGGTTTTAGTACGAATTTATCTGTAGCCACTATGAATGACGACAACCACACACAGTTTTAAAGTAAACCTACCAGTTTCTTCTTGCAATGGTGTTAACAGGTACATGGTTCTTCTAGAAGTGCCTTGGTTAATACATAGGTAGTGAAGGATTGCATTTGCTGTTTTCTCTATATCTTGGCAAAGTAAATGGATCAATTAAATCTAACAGGTCCTTTTCTTCCTTTAATTTATCAGGTAATATTTTTATTTATACTTTTCTCTAATTTAACTCCTTAGGATTCTGATGTCTTCCAGTGGAGCATTTTGATTATGACTCTCTGGTTTGTGTCATTGGCAAATTTCAAAACCAAATTTATTTTTCAGGTCAATGTTGTTAATAAGAATGGCAAGGAGCATCAGATTCCATAACAGTCCCAGGGAAAACTGGTACTCTGTTAATTTAACCATTTGTTTTCTGGCCAGCTCATTTTTTTCTCTCTTTTAGCAATCCCACATCTTTTTCACCTGTTTTCTTGTTATCATGACTCTCCAGTTAATCACTAGTTAAGATAACCTCAGACGGTTTATATAACCTGCTACATTTCTACATGAAAATGAGTGTGATGGTTGCTTTGTAGAAATACAGTGGCTTGAAGAAAGTCTGCACTGTTTTTGTGTCTTGCTAACCTTAATTGTTTTCTTGACTCCTAGAAACCCTTGGTCCTTTGTTTTTCTTCCTCCACATATTCTTTTTCCATTGTCTTCCATCATTCTCACTTGACCTCTTTCACTGTTCCAAAGTGCTAAATTCTGTCTTATCAGTCCCTTCTTCCTGATCCCATTTACATTTCTCTTCCAAGCCAAACTCCAGATTTTGCCCTTTCTTTCCAAATTATGTAGCCTGCTTCTCTTTGCACAAATCCATTGTTGGCATTCATACATGTCACAGTTGTGGAAAGATTGTGAGGAGAAAGGAAGAAAGGAAGATAGTAGAACAGAAATAATGAATATAGACAAACACCTAGGAAAAACATTGAGTTGGGGAAAAAATTAAAAAAAAAGAAGTTTCTTTCTTATGGCACAGAGAAACAGATTTTTCACCAAGTTTCTCTTCCTGACATTGGTGATACCTGAATTCTCTTTATGCAGTGGTATTCCTGAAGACTGTATGCATTGAAGAGTGTGATTAACTTCTTCTGGCACAGGTATTAGACTACAATAACTTTATCAACTTTAGGTTACTATAAGGAATCATAAATGTTATAAAAAGTATGAAAAAATATTTTTCTGCCTATTTCTTAAGTATGTGAATCTTTGGCCTCTTGGATTTACACATTGAAGAAATATATAAAAAATGTTAACTGTCAGTTTTCTACATAGACATATGTAGAAGGAATGCTTACATGTATAGGCATATATATATGCACATACATACACATACATATATATATTTATAAATCTATGATATTCCTAAAGTAGTTCATCTGAAATAGCATGTTTAATGCATATTTCCATGTCACACAGCATTCAGCATGCAGTAGTAAGAGACTACTATATAATTTGTAATTTTGAAAGATGATGTGGCCAAAGAAAGAAAACACCAACTCTATCATGTATTTTAAAAATTAGTTTATTTAGATATTTAATATAGTTGCAGTATCAAAGCCTTAACCTCTGTAAAGATACTTTGAATAAGAGCACATTATAGTTCAAGTAAAATCTCTACCAATGAAATATACTGTTATCAAGAAGACGCTTCAGAAATTGTCTTTTTTCTGCTACCAGTAATGCCGTTGTAACAGTCGGTGAATTGGGTTGCTTTATGCAATATGGGAGGTATCATTTTACCGTGTAATTCAGGATCCTAGTTTAAATACAACACTGTAGATGATCTTGCCTATAGTTATTGTGGAGGAAATATCCAACATAACTAGCCCCCTCTCCTTTTGTTACTGAAACAACACCCGAACCTTCAGGGTTAAATAGAAACGCAAGGCATTGTCAGTGGTAACCCCTCATTCTGAATTTCATGCAAAGCTCTAACAGGAGGATTCTTCTGAACTTCAAGGCACTAAATGTGTTAACCCTAAACTTCTCAGGGACATATAAATGAAGGCTGCAGCTGTAATTAGGAGAAGATTTCATGTGTATGATATTGGTAATTTTGTGTTTCTGTTACAGTCAGTGTATTTATTGTAGTTTCTTTTGAATTGTAAACATCTGATTAAGATTATATAAATTCAAATAATTTTAGCAAATGTCGAACATTGGAGTAATATGTGTTCATTCACAAGGGGTGAAAGAGGGGACTGAATGCATCACATGATAACACTGGACTGCTACTGTGTGATTATAACATAGAAGTGTGAAACAAATGGAAAGTATGGAAACATTCTGAACTTCCACTGAGCTACAATCTGAAAGCCTTGGCTTGCAAATATGTATGGAAATTCTGCTTTGCCATAAACAAAATATAACCTTTTCCAAAAAAAAAAAAAAGTGGAAAATAAAAAGCATACAATATTCCCATGTTATTAAAAAAACCCATGATTTGTTTGTTGCTAAATATAGGACAATTCTTTTAACAAAATGTCAGCATTAAATTTATTATTATCAATGCCAGTGGTCTCTGTAGAATAAAAGTTGGCTTTTAAACCTAGAACACTGATAAGAAATTTAAGCCCAATATTTTTCTAAAACAATATTCACTGATTCCTACTAAGTTGGGACTCAGGTGAGTGCATATACCCAGCCTAGGACAACATTTGTACTTTAGCTGATCTTTAGATCTTTTTACTTATTTTTACTAATATTTTTCACCCTGCATTTTCTTTTCATTCAAGTCCTCCACTAGAAATTAAAACTTATAATTATCTAGTTTATAATCAAGCTACCACAGAGTTTGGTTATTACTATTAAAACTAGGAATTTCTTCATAAGGTTTTCTGCCTAACGCATATCTTGTCAGAATTCCAGTTGCATCTATGCAGTTCATACTGACAAGATCTCTGCTTTGGGGAGAACTGGGCCACAGAGACATTCTTCTTGAGAGAGAAGGCACATATAGAGATGTTATTTTATTCTGAAATATAGCCATGCATGAAGTACAATATTTTGGATATTTACAGAAGTCAATAATCAAAATGGGTTAATTTTGGTTTTGTAAGTATTTAAGTAAATTTATATTGTGGACATACCCCTACATTTGGAATACAGCATCAGCTTTTACTATCTGATCCCTAACCATTTCTTTAGAGTCTTCATTATTTTATTAGAATATTTATTATTATGCTCAGTGAAAGGCAGCTATTTAATAATATCAATTAGCATGTCTTCCAGAACAAAAGATGAAACCATATTGAAAAAGCCCCAACACTCGACTTTTATTCAGTTGCAGTAGTCTTAAAAAACTCTAGCTTCTTCCTCCAGCTATATATGATATATTTGTAAAATGCTGAAAGACAATTTTTACTTCCTTTTTTTTCTCATCACATTTTTTTTCTGAGGTGATGTGAAAAGTCATATTATCTGACATAGATAACATATTCAATTAATTCTAGAGAAGTCAAAAATTATACTGGTCACCTCTCTTTTTCCATCTTTGTAAATAAAATAACATTCTAAAAAAGAACTTTCAGTTTTTTTAGAAGTAGTGATTTAGCTTTCATTTCAATATGGCGTAATTCAGAATACTGCTAGGCATTCCCACAGTGAATGCAGAAATATGTCTTGAGTTAGTCCATAAATGCCCCCTGGTGACTATCTCCAAAAATGCAAGCAATTTTTTCTTTTATATTATGTTTTTCAATACCCAATACAGCAGTTTAGCCAACTAATGTTGCAATCATAAGAGAAAATAAGAAAACAGCAATTTCAGAGATCAAACTCCTATGCTTAGTAGGCTTTCTTTAAGTTCTGTTTTGTTTCTCAAGCCTGAGGTTTTAAAGGAAGCAATGGCAACGCTAACTTGATCCAACTCTTAGTTCACATGATCTTAAAATTCTGTCATAAGACATATGTGATAGAAAATTTTTAAATTTTTTTAAATAACAATTTTAAAAAATTGAGATGAGGCTGACAGATCAAAGGGAAAGCAATGGAGAGAATTTAGAAGTCAGAAAAAGTTTTCCTAAAATGAACATTTAAATATTTGGGAACTGTAGAACGGCTATATAAAAGACAGACTGGTAAATTGAATTGAAAAAAATGTCCTTAAAATTTTAGATCAACTACAAAATTATTTGCACAGATTAGAGCCTAATGTTTCTTTTCCCAAATAATAAATTTCATTATATATTACAAAATCATTGCTCTTCCTGTTGAGATAGAAGTACTGAATTTACTGCCATTTGATCACCTGTGCACAGTGAACAGTTATAGTTTGTTCATACGACAGTGTTCAGAATTCATCTCCTGGATTTCATTTCATTTGAAAAGAATTTATAGAAACTGTAGAATTTACAGAAAACTCCCCAACTTATAAATACACATTGCATGCCATTTGATTTGCTCACACAATTGGAAATATTCCTCAGAATGGTTCCTTTAGTTGGCATCTTGTTCAAATCTGTTCTGGAAACATTTCTGAGAGAAGATAAAGAAAAGCCTTCCCATTTAAAAAGTCTGAAGATGCACAGAGTGAAGACAATCACTCGGAACTGTCAGCAGTTAAGAAAACTAAGAATTTTAGAACTTTGAAAGGTAAAGGTAGCAAAATATGTCATTACTCACTGAAATACAGCCTAGTAACAAAAAATGTAATTTGCTGTCTTAGTTCCCAAAAGTCACTGGGATATTCAGTAGAATGTATCAGGCCAATAAATACAGACATTTCATGCCTGCATTAGAAATAACCAAACACTGTATGCCCCAATTAAAAACTTAAAAATATCAGGTTACTGTACCCTCATTGAATACTTTTCCCTGGGAGGAGTAGACATATGAATTAAAACAATATAAAAAGTTTCATATTTACTGAGCCTAAAACAAGATAGACTAGGTGCATCCAGAAACACTCCAGCAATGAGTTCAGGGAATGAATTTGCAATATTTAGTTTGATCCAAAATTTTTGTAATGAAAGATAATCCCAAAGTTATGATAGTCTTAAACTTGTTACAATAACACAAGCTACTGTCACAGAATAAATACGTAAACAAAGAAAAATTCACAACTTGTATTTCAATTCAGTTTAGGGAATCTGGCCAAGAGCAAAGAAGTGTATTTTTTTCTGTGAGTTAACAAAGAAGTGCTCATCTTTTACAGTGCTCTGATAATATACCTGGAGAATAACTGCATGCAATAGCCACATTGAGAAAACTTTTGATTTGCTACATTATCTCAACTACTGTTAAACAGTGAAAATCATGTCTTAATAAGGACATCCTAGCTGTGTCAACAACTTATTGTTAGGAAAAATGTTTGATTTGTACTGTGACAATATGCCAAACCATGAGGTTTCCTAAATTTCAAGCAGATTTACTATACTCGAAGTGTTCCTAAAACCAAATATGTCCAAACATCTAGTTTGCTTCACCAAACAAAAGCACTGTCGTAAGAGAGCACAGAAGGGAGCCATTTGTTCCAACAACAGCACTTCAAAAAAAAAAAAAAAATACTATGCCTATACTACAAGTGCAAGTGGTAACTTAGATGATCTGTGTTAACTTTCAGTAATATATAGGATGGCTAAATTGCCAGAAGACCTCAATAAATCTTAATATTGACTGGGAGAAAAAAAATTAAAATTTGTGGTTTAAGTGGCCCATGACTGTTCCCTGTGCTAAGAAATAAAGTTTATTTGCTTTGGGAGTTTCTATGTTATCTAGTAGCAGGGGCTTTGGACACTGGAATAGATCCAGTGTTTCTGGGGGAGACAATTGCAGTAGGCAAGCAGGTAGGTAGGTAAGTAGAAAGATCTCTAAATGTTCCAGATCCACATAAAAGTGGCTTCTGTAGCCATGAGTTTTATCACTCAGGTTGTCTTCTTCGTCTTCCCCTAGTTTCTCACTTTTTAGCTAGATTCACAAGTTTTATCAATTCTTTATAAGATGTTTGCAGTTTCTATCATTTCTTCCTATGTTTTTATCACATATCTACCTTAGTGTGATGCTGATAAATAATACTGCTTGTTAGATATGGCAGGTGGAATGAAAACGTTCCATGTAGACTGTAGCCCCTGGAAATGGTCAATAGCTTTATTTTTACATTGCATGTATTTTTGGTGTTGTTGGTGGCATTGTTATAGACAAAGGAACCCTGCCCAGTATGAATACCATACTTTTATCAAGATGAATCTGGAATGCTTCCTAGGTTATACATCTGCTTGCTCCATCTAATTTACATATCAGAAGATATGCTGACCAGGGGATATAGAGAGTAATTATATGTATTACAAGTTGTTAGACTACTATTTCTACAACTGCCAAAGACTCACTACCACCCCCTAAATCTAAATAAGCTTCTGGTTAGCTGGCTGTCAGAAGCAAGTTAGAATGCTTGTGTGCCAGATACCACTAGCTGTACTGCGTTTACATGCAATCATGGACATATTGCTAGACTTGTCGCATGTTAGCATTTTGTCACTGACTAGAGGACAATAGCTTTTAAACATTCTGGCATTATATGTTGCACCTAAGATTTTTATCCTTTTTTAACAATTTCCTGTTTCTTTATTATTGTTTTTCACAAGCTATTTATATCTTGTAAATAAGCTCTGGACAAAAGCAATGGTAGAGGCAGATTGAAAATAAATGAGTTTCCTTTAAGGAACAGAGTTTCTTCTTATAGTAGCCTCTACAGTTGGTACTCCTGTCCGGACCAAACATGAAGGGTCAGTGTCAAGACAGCAAAACACTACTACATTTGTTAGTGTTGTGTTTCATAAGAAAAAGAGCATATTATAGTCAGGCCAACAATGGAGCAAGCCACCTAAGTTTTGTCACTGTGAATGTGTCTTGATGCATATCCAACAGTGAAGAGAATAATTGAGTAGTATAATAGCTTACACCTTATTTTTCAAGAATTTAAAACCATTTGTCTGAATTTCAGGTATTGATTGGTATTTGTCAGTATTCAGGTCACTTGCTAGAGAATAGCAAGGTTTAGCATGTTTCCCCAGAGAATCTGGTACAAACCTTACTTCTTTGTTCATTGTCCCCTGTCAGGAACAATGAAACATTATCCCAGGTCTTTTATACACACATAGACGAAATGTATAATATGGTGTCAGATCAAAAATGCTTAAAAAAAGCAGGGAACGTATTGCTAAGCAGTGAATGCATGTAAGAGGAAGCCTGTCATTGTGAAGTGAAGATGTGCACCTTGGTGCATCCACTTAAATGTGCACATGTATATAAACTTTCTGGCATCACTCTGAATTTGCACTGTGTTCCATACTTTGTCAAAATTCTGCTTGCTACTGACTAAATGAGAAAAGTAAAATTAAAATTCTCTGACACAGATTTTTAGAAGTGTCCATTATTTTTTAATGGAAATGCACTGGATTGTTTGAGCATCAGCAGATCAGTTGAAGGCATTGCTTCATCTACGCACTCACCTAGGTATTACATGCTGCCTTCCGGGCAGTAGGACACTAAAATTGCCCTTAACTGCCCTTTAAAGGACTGGTAAGAAATGTGGGATGTCCAGCAGAAATGCAGGAGGCTTCATTTGTCCGTATGTTTGAAGAGAGCAGGACAATGTTTACCCCAGGTCTGGGGTTACATGAGAGTTTACCGTTTGATTTGGTATAACCATACTGAGATTTCCTTGCTTGTTAAAAGTGCATGATCAAAGAAGCACATTTCTGGAAAAGAGGTTTCTTCAACTATGTGTTAATACAGGCTTATGGTCTAAACTTCATTAGCCACTTTTGAAAAATAGTCCTTATCTTCAGGAATATTTATCTAAATCTTTCCAGTTAGAAGCTTTGGCTTATACAGAGTAAATCACAATAATAAGCATGATAAAAAGCCCGATAACTATGACTTTGTAAGAAACAATAGCCAATATCAAAACCTTTATAAATGCTGATATGATGTAGCTAGTAAACTTTCATTCTGGTGATTTAGGGCAACACCTGCCTCTACCTGAGCATACTGACTTTTACACAAAAAACTTATGTTGTTTAGTATTATATAATTTGCTTCAAAACATACCTAATCATTTAACTTCTCAATAGCTCAATAGCAGTTGTAAAACATGCACAGACGGCCAAAGGGAAAACACAGCACTACTTTTGATAATGATAAATGATTTGAATACTTAGGTCAAAAAAAAAACAAGACAAATTCAACAATGAATTAATGACCTTTCTGCATATACATGAAGACATGGATCTGATCTGTTACTTACACTGGTGATGTGATATAACTGATTACGATATGAAAAAAAATAATTGAGGACTCCACATAGTCTCTGGATCAAATATAGGTATATAGTCCCATATAAGCTCTGTAAACCTTGCATTCATAAGGTTTTCATCTTGCTTTTCCTTATTAAATATGGTCTTTAAAAATATCAACTGTTTGGTGTAGCCATGTGACCTTATAACAGTATGGCATCCAGCTTCCAGCATGGAATTTCATTTTAGAAGCTAAGAAAATATAAACTTTAATTTCCTCAGCCAAAATGTCTTTAAGTTAACTGAAGGCTGGATGTTAGTAGAAATATATATACATTTAAAAAGCTACTAATAATGCAGAACTGGGTTAATAAGATTTTAGATACTCTGTTAGCTATTTATAGCTGTTAGCTATAACATAAAATTATTAAATGCACTACCTACTCTATTTGAGAACTATCCAACATGAGAAACTGTATTCTTTAATCTTTGAAGCACACAATATTAAGATAAATATCTTAAGATCTTAGCCTAAAGATGGAATTCGGTTTTACAGATAACAAATATATCTTAATGGCTAAAGTGCATGCAGTTAAAAGAGGGTTTTTTTCAGGCTTTATAGACTTATTTTCATTTTTCAATAAATGAGATGAAATAAAATAAAAAATTAAGTAGCTACAAATATTAGGTAAAGTACATCAGTGTTATTTTCTGTGATTATTGCATTCCAGAGGTAACTTATTATGCATTATCTTGCAGTACTTTTTTTCTTTTAATTTTCCTAGCCATAAGTTGTTCACAAGACTCAGTAAGATTTAATGGAGATGATTCCTGAGTTACGTTACAAAGGTTCATAGCTGTACTTAACTAAATCCTCTTAATAAACCCCCACAGCATTCCAAATTTGTAAAGTACAATCTCAGCACAGTTTTCGAAAGATTTATTGTTTTTGAGAGAGTAAATTGCCTCAGTATCCATACTTTGGTAAGAAACTAAATTGTACTGAACCTATAGAGGATATGTGCATTAGTTCAACAACTACAGAGCTGCAAACACTGCTGATTGATAGCTTATTAATTGCTTGTTTGAGACATGTGCAAAAAAGAGTAGTTTCACTGGAAAAGTGTTTTTTTTTATTGGCAGTGAAATGTAGTGTTATTTATTTTAGTATAAGTTTATCAGTGTGCACTACAGAGGTAATGGTTTTTGTTAAAAATATGTATTTGCAGGTGTACAATGTCCTAAGAACAAGTGAGGCTGAGATAATTCTGCAGGTGCAGACCATAATGTGAGGAAAAACCTTTCATTCTCCTCCACTTCTTTTCCCTATCAAATCTTTGTAGTATCTCAACTCATATTAAAAATTACTTCTGTCTAAAGCATACAATACACTGTATATATATAGGTACCTACTTCTTCAATTAATAAAATGTAAGGAATGATCACTGAAAAGGACAGAATACTTTGACTCCAGTATTTTAGCAGTGTTAAAATACTAAGAAACATCTGGAAGAACAGATAAAAAGAGATAAATGTTTAGCTTTGTTATGAGTAACACACTAACATACGATTAGGTTGTAATGGTTGTAACTTAACAAAACTGTTGTATGAAATATTTTGTTTAGCATTCATTAAAAACTGCTAATGTGGTTTTTCATGGACTATATTTTTATGCATGTTATTAGTGGAATACAAATATGCAAAAAAGCAAACAGTTTGGTGTTATAATGTGAAAAGAAATTTTACACCAATCTTATTTTTAATTTGTATGGGAACATTTTTACCACAAATTCCGTATTTTAATAATACTATCCCAACTCTATTTTTTAAACTCATTTTGTCACTGTTTTGTAACAGAAACACTGTAAATATTATAGATGTGGTAAACTATTATACTTGTTTTCTTATAAATGAAATGATCTGTGCCAACACTGACAAAATGAATTAATGTGTTACTAAGGCAACAGTCACATTATATGCTTTCTCTTTCACAGTATGCGGTAGAGCATATGGTTTACTCTTAATGGAACACTAGCTTCTCATTAACATACCAGTAGCAATGTCAGAACTTACAAACCAGCATAACAGGGAAATGGAAAAACTTATAAATTAGACCCTTTCAGTATTATTGAGTAGGAAATGACTGATGTTGCAAGGTACAATATTTAGCTAATACAGTGCCCTTTTCTGCATCTTTTTTCTCCAAAAAAAACAAAACACAAACTTTTTCTTGTTAGAAATAAAAATATTGAGGTGCATTTATTTTTTATTTTAAAATGATTTGCATTCTTATCATTTTTAAAGCAACATTTCAGTATTTTTCTTTCTCACGCTGTGTTCCACATAAGCTTCCTTTTCTCTAGAACATATTAATACCAACAACATTGTATGGAAAATTTAAAGTGCTCATTATCCCTTCAGCAGGTACAGTGAAACAAATAGGAATTGTAAAATGAACCATATAGCTTTCTTGGCCAATCAGGATCAGGCATGAGAAATGGATGCACCAGAGTGGTGGGTGATCCTCTAGGGAGAAAATAGCATACCAGACCTTCGCTGGAGTTGTTTGCTGTTGGCTAGTATATTAAAGCTAGTTTCCCTAGCTGCAATAGTCAACTGGTTTATGTCAAGTGAAGTAGTTTATCTTTTCTACCTGTGTCTCCCATTATAGAAGTGTCTTTGGCAGGACAGCAGTATGTTCTAAGTACATGCTGTAAGATGCACTAGAATTTTCGTATTTTCTGCTTTTACAAAGAAGGGAATTGGTTGCGAATTCTGAGTGTGATTGAATATGGCAACATCAGAGTAAAAGATCTATGAGGTTAGTATTAGTTTAAAAATCCATAACAACTACTCTTTTCCCCAAAAGTAGAAAAAAAATACTGTCATAAACCCAAACCAAACCAAAACACAATTATGCTGTATTTCCTTCACTTCAGTACTCTTTACGTCTCAAACCAGCAGTGATACAATCTGATGATCTGGTTGCAAATGGTTGTCTGCTATCCAAGTCATTGCAGGGGTAAAACCTGAACTGCCTAAACCTGGGTCAATCCAGAGTTTCTTGAGAACTGAAATCTAGAACTGCATTTCCAAACAGTTGAAACCACAAACTGTGTGTCCCTTCGTAGACTGCAAACCATAACATACTAAGGAAAAGAAAGTGCCACATCTAAATGAATTCAGCACAACTGCAGTACTTTTACTAACAGTGAAGTCATCAGAAGTAGCTCTGTGTGATCTTAGAATCGTAAATTCATAGAGATAATAGATTATATTAAGTAACACTAGGAAGATCACCACAGTCTTGTCTTCTATGTTATTTTACTTTAAATAATGTAACTACATGTGCTTTTTAGAAGTTTAAGATAATTATGCTCAGGACATGCAAAAATCTTGATTAAAAAAATCTATGATGTGTCACTAAATATGAAAACACAATTAAAGTACAATTTCAGACTTAAAAATTTAAAGTAATAAAAGACAGTTTGGTCAGCTTAGAGTGCTGAGAATTTTCTTCTTATTCTCAATTAGTTTTCAATCCTCCCCTTCCATTCTTATTATTTTATTTTATTTTTATTTTAAATTATGCAACATATTATTCTGTTGTTAGTGAGGTTTCTACAACTACCAATTAAAAGCCATGTAGTAAGGCCTAAGCCAAATCCATCTCTGCTCTCAGGGTTTTTAGCAAATGGTAATAATATCCACCACAAGCTGAGGGCAGAGTGATCTAGCAATTCTTACAGGGAAGGCTCCAAAGACAAAAAGCAAGAACTGTTTACACACAGGTGTGTGCAGGGTGTGTGTCTCTGTGTGTGTGTAAATAAACACAGTAAGGCATACTTCATTTGTGGAATCCTATTCTTCCATTGAGAGGAAGTCATCAACAAAAAAGTGTAATTATCAGACTAGCTTAGCTTCTCTTTTTTCCAACTGTATTGTGTAGCTGCACCTGAATGAACCCTTATCTCATCTCATCGAGAATGCCTAAGCTAAGTATCAGTTTAACTTCAAGAACTCAAACTGTTACTGCAATTAGTTCTATACTAATTCAGCAGTGATGTTTGTCCTGTATATGTTTTTTACTAAACAGGGGTAGTACTTCCATATCATTTGTAGAATGTAAACAGAGTAGGAAAGAGGAAACTTTGCAAACTCCATTATGGCACACAAAGATAATTGCCCTAAAAACAAATTGCTTGTTAACTCTCTATTCTTTCACAATCAACCTCTGCTAAAGAAGCACTCATTTTTACCATTCACCTTTGCACTTCAGTGTCATAGGAAACATATTACCATTGAACAGCATTTGTAATTCCTGCCATGTCCAGCAAAATGGTCACTCCCTTGTTGGACTATACAGCTTCTAAGGGAGAAATCAGTGGCTGTCAAGAAGTTGCACAATTGTAATTACTTTACAATACAGTATATGGTAATAAATGTCTCTGAATGAAGTTACTGGTTCAACAAGATAATTGAAATGCATATCTATCCGACCCCAGCTCCTACTAGCTTTACACAGTCACTATGCTACCAGTATCTTTGATTAGACAAATAAACTCTATATTGTATTAACAATAATATTTAAAACAGTTGCCGAAATAAATACTTGGTCCAAACTGGAGAGTTACAACACTCTTCTGTTTATGGTGACGTTCATTTACTTCAACAATGGTTTCCTTTTCCCAGGAAAAGCGTTTCATTGAATTTCCATTGGTGTTAAGGCCTTAACACTTAGCTTAGGTGTCATGCAATTCTAGGTATCCTCTGCAAGAGAGAAAATTAATTACAGAATAAAGGAAACCAAAGTGCTTATCATTTGATCAGGTCATTGACAAAAGTGCTTCACACCTTTTTTAATGCCAAATGTGTCTTGTACAGCTGCTCAGAGGTCTCATCAATTTTATTTGAGCAAAGTCAGTTCTTTTAAGGTTGTCCAAGGAAAAAGGTGGTGACTGTGATGGGGAGGGAAAAAGAGAGAAAGATGTGTTGTAAGCTCTTTATCTTGACCTGACTGTTTGTTTTTGTACTGATGTATGTAATGAAACAAAGAGGATTTAATCGTGGTAAATAGAAGTCTATTGGCACCCAGAGGGATCTCATTTTCTCTCTTACAAGTCTTTTTGGTTTCAGGTTGCAACATCTTTTCAGCCTATCCACGAGGCTGAGTTTCTTACCTGGGGCTTAAACTTATGAGGCATGAAGCTCTTTTGTTTTGACAGGTGCTCTTTGCTACACATAGGACTAGCATTGGCGCTGCTAATGCACAATACAATCTTCAGATATGCTAATGACCAAAATTCTGTCAGTAATGAGTTTTTTAGCTTTCCTCACTTTTTGGGCTTAGGATAAAGTGGTAAAAACAAACTGTGCCAATAGAAAAATGAGAAAGTTGGTTGCTTGCTATGCATCGCATGCATTTCTTCAACTTCTATAAAACCTCTGGAGTAATGGGAATACCATAAACTAGTCTGTTAAGACTCAGATCATAACCTCTGGCATAGTATAGCCTCATGCAAGATGTTTCAAACATAAACAAAATGTACAGAGAAAACTTAAAATAGTTCTTTAATTATATGGCTTTCCAGCAGTTCCAGAAGGGGAAAGCCTTTTTTTGCTGACCAGCTACCTTGTGCCTAACATATTATTTTTGTGTTTCAATATTTAAGTAACTCCCAAGTGCATCATAGATAAAATTTGATGACTAAATTATAAATACCTATTTCTATTTTGTCAATTGAATAATGTGGAGGTGACGTACATGTTCTTTTGTGTTTTAGAATGAAGTTTAAGGGCCCCAACTGTGGCTAAAAAGCGTGAAAGAGCAAGGAATATTGGGTGTGGACAGAAAGTTAGGAAAAAAGAAAATAGACACCTTACTAATGTTTTGTAGTTAGAGAATAGAGATTGAATGGAAGCTACAATGTAGTAAAATCTTTGGTAAATAATAATTCAGTAACGGTTTATTTCATTGTTCTAGTGATTTCAAACCAGTTTTAGAAGACTGACTTTCTCAGCTGCTTGACTTTTATTTTCTATGCTTGTCTTTGTACTTTGAATGAAAAGAAATAGCAGCTGTGCAACCTTGTAAAAGCAAGAATGTGTCATTTCGCTGGAAACTATTCAGATCTCAGTGTATCTGAACTGTATATGAGAGGCCAAAATTCTAGTGACCTGGACATGATGGCATCACACATTTTTATATGGCATTATATGGCATTATATATTATACTAATATGGTTCTATTTTTCTCATATCTAATTTAATCCTACAAGTAAACTTTGGGAAAAGTAGACATTTTGTTGTCCACCAAGATACTGGCTAGAAAAGTATGTCATCCCCATTTTGAATAGCTATAAAAAATTATGTTCTTCTTAATCTTGTCACTTTGAAGAAAACTGGCTTGCCTACTATGATGAGAGCAATCATAAAAAATCCAAGCCAACCTGAAAACAGAGTGCTTATAAGCTGTAGGGCTTTAAGCCTCAACTTTCTTTTTCTTGTGGAAGAAAACTAACTTTTTCATCTGTCTGAGAAACCTGAGCATGTTAACCTCTGGTTTGGGGGGGTTGTTTGTTTGCTTGTTTGTTTGGGGTTTTTTGTTTGGTTGATTGCTTGTTTTTTTTTGTTTTGTTTTGTTTCATTGTGTTTTGTTTTTCCTGGAAGGGACTTTCCATACTTGAAAACATAATTCTGCATACACAATTGTTTGGATGGAAAATATTTGATTAGTTTTATTTACAGCTTCCAAAACCAACGTTCCAGCAGGGACTCCTATAGGGAGAAAGAGCTTTTATTAAGACGGCGAAAATTGGAGGGGAAATTTTGCACAGGACTACCAACACAGAGCCTACCTATGGCTGAACTCTTACGAGTTATATTAATTTAGTGCTGGTAGGTGCTTATATTTCAAGGTTTCATCCTGATATTCTGTGCTTAGCTCCATTAGGTACTTCGGAAGGCTGAAGAACTGAGTGAATCCTGCTAAGATATGACCTGTGACTCAAGAGTCTAGATGCTGGTTATCTGCTTTTTAATACAGTCATCATCTTCTCTCAGTGAACTGGGTAGAAAGGAGAGAGTTAAGCTTTCTAACATAACCTTAATTCTGTTATTTCTATTTAAAGCCATAAGGTCTTTTGTAACCTTACATAGTCAGATGGAGCTAAAGCCTTGCAATTCAAGTTAAAATTTACATGAAAACATATGAAAGAAGGACCACCGATACAACTTACTCAAAGTGAGTAGAGAAAGACAGCTTACTAAGCTTGCTGGTAAATGTCTGGAGTACAGTGAAATATGCCTCAAAGTGTTGTCTACGTTAAGCTTAGAATCACTGAAATGCCTCAATGGCTTTCAGCTCCAACTTCCTCTTCTGTTGGTGAGCCTTTCCTGGCTGCTAGACTGGCCACTAAATCAGGTTTGGTGATGACTATAAAGACTAAGAACTAACTGAAAAAATAGTCTAATGTCCACCAATAAATGTTTTCTTTCTTTGGTTGGTTGTTTTTTCACAACACTGAAGTTCTTGGATGCAAGTGCTGTCAGACTGAGGGATGTTTGAGGACATAGCTGCATTTCTTTGTAGGAGCTGAGGATCAGGGTCGGCAGAGTTGCAGCTTTATTCTGCCATGTGGAATGATTCCCTTTTTCCCTTCCTCTTCTAAT
Source organism: Melopsittacus undulatus (assembly GCF_012275295.1). Taxonomy (NCBI): domain Eukaryota; kingdom Metazoa; phylum Chordata; class Aves; order Psittaciformes; family Psittaculidae; genus Melopsittacus; species Melopsittacus undulatus. Next base: position 41,235,610 of record NC_047530.1, on the reverse strand, counting down.
CAACACTGAAACTGGAACATAAGGACAGAAAAATTATATCAGAGGAAAGTTACTGCCAGAAGTTTGCGGAACAGAATGATCCCATAGGTTTTATACAAAGCAGCTTCCTATCCCTAACTGAGCTCTAACTCTCTAACTACCCCTGGTCTAAGCTCTTTCTACAATATTCAGTCAAAAGTTCTTTGACTTGATAGGGGAGATAGCGAGGATAGGATACTACAATCTACCATGTGGAAGAAATTAGAGTGCCTATGCATATGATTTCTCCTAGATTGAAAAAAAAAAATAAAAACTCTCTATAGACTTCTTCTTTCTCATTTGGTCCTTTTATTTTCTGGATTTGTCAGTGAGAATCTGCCACCTTGCTCTTGCACTTCCCACGTACTACTTCCTTTCTATTCCTTCTTAGCTCAGGCTGACACAGTACTTTCCTTGAAGTCCCTTTACAACAGGTTTGTCCTAGCTGTTTCACGCTTTCAGATTTATAGTGTGCTACAAAATATTTAATTAGATTTTCTAGTTGTACTTATTTGCTGCTCTGAGGCAGTGTTGTGTTCAGCCCATATTCTCCTTGGAAAAACACAATAATGTGTGACTCTGTCAGTGCATAGTTTCTGGAGTGTAAACTTTATAGATATTCTCATGAGACTGCAAAATCCACCTTGATTTCAAGTCTAATCTATGTTTTCCTGCTTTCACCCTTCAGCTTTTATTTCTAGGGACTGTTGGTGCAAGACCTGCAACTGTAGGCTATAACTGCACCCTTCTAAATTAAGCCATCTTCTTTCCCCATCTTCCTGAAGAGAGATGAACTTTCAAGAAGTCCACAAATAGGGAGAAATACAGAAAGGGCATTACATTTAACATATTTGTTCTTTTTAAATATATTTGTTCCTTTCCACAGTTTTATATCCTCCTCCATTTTATTAAGTAGAAACCCAACCCTATCCTAAAAAAAGGGCAAAACTTTTGCTGCTTGGAAGTCTGATCACATCGCTGATTTGGCTCCTGAAGGGTTAAACTGTAAACCAGAAAGCTCACTTTTCAGGGAGATTCTAGGAGTTTAAGTGACAATGGGAATTTGGACTTACTGCTGGGATAGGAAGTTGGACGGCAAGGTTCAGCTCTTATAAGGGAATCTAAGAGTAAGCCAAGAGGCCAGAAGGTTAAAGGGCAGTGCTCAGGCTTCCTATCGGTTCCAGAGACTCCAAACATTCAGGCATTCAGTGGCTGGATTCCCTCATGACAATCAGATGAATGGCCAGTAGGGATGCGGAAATAAAACTGATCCTGCTTTCACCTCAGTGTAACTTGTAACCCACCCTCATTCATTTAAGTGGAGGTAATAACTAAAGAATAATTCTACTGAAAGTCACAGGCAAGAAGAATTAAAGAGAAAAACACAATTTCTCAAATGTTTTTAAGCCAAATTCCCTGTATTTTGAACTGCAAGCAGAAAGGTAGATAAAATCAGTACATGCCCAGAGAGCTCTGACTCTATTGTATCTTTTGCCATATATGTGTGCAGTAAGCTATATTTTGCACTAAATATAGCTTTTTAGAGGACATGGTTTACTAGAGCTTCTTAGAGGATGTAGCTTAGAGCGTTTACTGAAGCTCATAGCACAAGTGCTAGTGAATTACAGCAGTAAAACTGGAAGTTAGGAAAGATGAAGAAAGCTGTTGCAGCAATCATTCTGCAGTAGAAAGGCTAATTAAACCATAACATTTATTAATGACCCCAAGCAGCTAGGCATTATGTATGGTTCTGTGTACTGCTTTTGGTTAGGATAAAAAAAATGTATCCCGAGTTCTGATTTGTTACAAAACCATGCACAATTTTTTATTTCTGTTTCCATTGCAGATAACAAAAAGGTGAGAATATCTTTGTTCCCTATTCCATCTGTTTTTCCAGTTGCTGATTTTTTTTCTCCCCAGTTCTTTCATTTTTTACAGCATTACAATACTTCTATTTCAGTTAGGCTGCTTCTATGATGAACAAAATAGCATCATATTGCCTGCTGGTCTCCTGATGATCTCTACACTAGTTTGCTTTCAGTCCCTTGTGTTTGTTTTCAACCACCGTGCCTATATATTTTACCATTTGACTGGGTTTGCATTTTTTTTGAGAAATGGCTTCTATGATTTCTGTTTTCTGTTTTAGCAGAGGAATGAAGACTTCATTTCTAGATTCTACATGAGCACAAGCACACTTCAAGAAACTTGTATGCAATCTTTCTTACAACAGCATTTTCGTCACAGTTTTTAATGCAGACTAAGTGACTATCCCCTGCATGTTTTCATATGCTGGCTTGTTTACAATAATACACATATACAGCTCCTGTCCAAACCCCACCAGAAAATAAAAATTAAAGCTCTGCCTTTCTTTGCTTTATTCATCTGTCTAAAAGTTCAGCATGAAATCAACGAAAACATGAAAAATTTTAATCTAGATGTTTTAGCCATGCCTAGAGGGACTTCTATGCCAGACTTTGACTGTCTTGCAAACTCCTTACTGCAATGCTTGTAAAAATCTATTTTTGACTGTTTCTGTTTGCATTTGCAGAAGACAAAAGATTTATTCATAATCTCATATGCTGTGGCATATGAGAAATGCAAGTTTGACAACAGATACCAGTAACAAGAGATTTTTTTGTTCAATTGTTTTTTTTGGCAGGAAGTGATGGGGGAGATAGAAAAAAAAGAAAAAAGAAAAGGAAAAAACTGTAAACACCAGATCTATATAATGAATCTTTTAAACCAAAATACATGAAATTTAGCTCCCTGGGTGCTGAAGAAATATATATGAGACTAGTTACTATGATTCACAAAGAGACATCTTGCAGTTTAAGTACATTTTCAGCTACAGCAGCTGTTTTGATTCATAATCTGTGCTATAGCAAGGTTTATTTTAAAATACCAAGCAGGGGACAGGGCACTCAAACATCAATTACTTAACTGAGAGGATTCAAAACCTGAAGTGCTTGAAACTGAAATGAAACACATGGCAAATATTTAGCTTCCTGTCACACAAGGGATCTGATCCTGCGAGCTGCACGAGTGCTAAGCTCCAGTTTGTCTGCAGTCAACAGGTGAAATTCTGACATTATTGTCATAAACTGAAATCTTTCCTTCAGCTTCTATGGAACTGATTTGACCACAGGGATGTTGTCTGAGAGAGGCAGGGTAAGGTCCCTGAGTCTTTAAGTTCTTGTAACTTTAAGATGGATTCCCTACAGGCTTGTAAATGTAAAATCACTTAATGCTGTTCTTTGCAGGTGTTGGAAGAATGACAAAGAATGTCATACCTTCCGTCTCCATGAAGGAGTGTTTGAATATTTGCATTCAACTCTTGCAACTGTAATTCGAGTCAGTCCACATCAGCACTTCTCTGAGAATTTGCATTCAGTTCTTCATGCAACTCAGCTGCAACCTACATATGGCAAAGTAAGATTACAAAAAAAACCCATACCAAACCAAACAACACTAACGACAACAAAACCCCTACAAACCCCCCCAAAACACCAAAACCCCCTGAGCAAACACACCCCCCGCCCCCTAACCCCTCACATATATGGACATATATATATAAATATATCCCTATATCCTCTCAATCTCTTTCCCAAATCAATATATAATTTTATCAGAGAGGAAAATACTGGCCAGTAACTGTTAGCCTTGTCCTGTCTTTGGTAAGTCAGCACAAATCTTGATTTGCCAACCCAAGCGTCACCACCAGTCACACAGCATGCAGGATTCTTTCGCCATGCCTTAGATCACTCACATGTGAGGATTGCCTGGAAAAATGACTTGCAGGATCGGGCTCAGACAACACCTGGAATTGTCAAAGCGCTCAGATATACAGATGGTTGAGAGGAACGTGTACGGTGGCACTCAAATTATTTTGTTAAGGGTGCCATCTCCTGGTAGCAATTTGCCGAGCTAATCTTTGCCCCACAAACTTGTTAAATACTTATACTGCCTATTTTAATACCATAACACTGAAGAGAGGTAAACAAGACAATTAAGATTGTTTTGTCTGCTAATTTTCGTTTTTATTGTTTAATTAAAGCACACTAAAATAGGAAAGAGGCTCTTAGTAAACGGTGGTGCATTTTAGAACACAACTTGCTGGTTATAGACTCGGTGCTTTTTGAAAAGATTATTTTTTTCCCCACTCAAGTTGCTTTAACTTATTTCTTTCATAAGTATCAAACAATATGTAACTGAATATATCTGGATGATACTAATAGAAGGTGATGGTCTGCATATCAGCACAGATCCTAACCCACCACATTTTGGGGAAGCAATAGCGCTGTTCAGAGTGGGTTCAAGAATGTTTGAAAAAGAAGCAAGGGAACAGTACACTGGAAGAGACTGGTGCTGTGCCTAAGTCAGGAAGAAATATGCTTCAAATTTTGAATGGGACTAATATGTTTGAATGTAAGTTCAGAGCCTTGCAATGGTTCACTTTGGAGGAGATCTAAGAAATAAAGTGTTGATACATTTGGAAATACTGAGACATCACAACGGAATAAGTAAAATATCCAAGTAATGGATCTAATTACTGGATACTACACTGAAGAAAAATGTTTTACTGAACTTATCTAATAATTTATTTCACTGATACAAAAGCATTAGTACCTTTGTATTGAGGCAAAGACATTGTAAAGTCATTTTCTGGAGCTCCAGTTCTGTTCCTGTTCTGCTTCTGTTATGCTCAGACTTTGCTGTTACTATGAAAAAATATCTCAATGATTTTTATGTACAGAAGGAATTTGTAACAGGAGTGGTGGCAGTTTGTCCTTCACAGGCTTCTGTAAGTTTGCAAAGTGCTTGTATACTAGAAAGCTCAGAACCACAGAGTAGATAATATAACTTGTAATACTACCCTTGTAAATAGGTAAACTTCTTAGTGATGCTGAGTTAGGCTTTTACTGTACTTAGATTTGATACATGAATTCCTGTAGGATAACAGGATAGCTATCTTTTGGGAAGCATAAATAGTCTCTAGAATGCATGGACAAGAAGTGAGAAAGGGCATGCATTCTGTGTAAGGACTTTGCTGCTGCAGATTCCATTTTGATGCTATATTTCTTTTTCTTCACATTCCTATGCTTGGAAACCAGCACCAAACTTACTCTACTCTGCACTTGAACAAAGTTATGATACTCCAAAGTTTAACCAGCCAACACCTCTATCTTTTGCCAAGTTTGCTTCTGACTGGAAGAAAGCAGTCTGGTATTTTCATTTGCTAGCTCTTTACCTGTATTTTTGCATGCTCACGCTGTTGCTATGTAGCATCTTCTCAGTCTTTGCAGCTAAACACAAGACAGGGATGCAAAGATAACCAGTACTAAACTGGCTGCTTCAGAACTGGCCACAGTTGGTTTGCCCTGGCAAACATAAAGACCCTTTAGCAGAAGGGCTTGATGGAAACATGTCGTATTCAATAAATACGTAAAGGAGCCCAGTCATGGCCGGGTTTGGGAGAACTTACACAAGAATCACATAGGAAGATATTCCAAGGGAAGAAACCATTTCTATTCACATGTGGTGCCTCATGTGCAGACAAACTGAAATGGTAACAAGGGAAATGAGAAAAAGGTTACTACAAGTAGTGTATGGACTACAACACAACAGTTTGTAAGGGAATGGAGGATTGAACTGCACATCTACAGGAAAAGGTCAAATTATGTAAATGTCAGAATATTTATCTGGGGAACTTTAATGGTGGATAGATGTGAGCTACACACCATATTGCTCACTAGAGTAAGGTGTCCAGTTGTTTGCATAAAAAGCTTAGCTGAAGATAGACTTTGAAAGAAAAACAGAATTAGGAGGAGATTACAGTCAAATGGTGAATTATAGAGCAAAGTGTCAAAGTTTTCAACATATATTAGGGGCCATATACCAAACAGTTTGAAAGCAAGAGTGGTGGGAACAACCGGGAGGAGCATCAAGAAGTATAAAGTAATCAAGAAAAGAAGTCTAAGAAAAATAATCAGCTCACATCAGTTTTTAGGTTGTTTTATACCTTACCTTTCTTTTTGCATCCCCAGTTGTTCCAAAGGACTTTCAGGATCTCATTTATATTCAAATAATTGAAGGATTTTTTAAATGCAAGCTAACCTTTTTATTTCACAGAGACTCTTTGCACAATACATTAATTACCAATTAAAGGGCTAATCATTTCAGTGAATGTATTTGAGTAATATACCTTACTATTGCCTTATTGACTAACACTTTTGAACTGAAAGTGGGGCATTCAGCACTCTATCCATTCAGCACTATTTTAAAATATAGCTGGAACTGGCAGCCTGTCGTAGCTTGGCAGCACCACACTGTGAACTCTGCTGACTAGAAGCTGCCAGAAGTACTATATCAGTTCCTAAACGCTGGCCATCTCCTTCTATATTTGAAAAGAAGTTATTGCTTCGTTATGGAAATCTAAGGCAGAGGGGAACCTTATTGTTCGAAAACACTGAGTAATTAGCAGTATCGGCAGAACACACAGGAGGACACTTAGTACTTATCCTACAATGAATTATTGCATTTTAACATTAAAAATTACATAGTAGACTGTATATTACATACTTAGTATATGTCTAAGGCTTTGTAAAATCAGAGCAATCACTAATTTAGAGAAAAGCCTCCGGCCTTGCCGTGCATCTAAGGAGCTCATTTACGCAGCTATCTAAGATGACCAGTAGGTGGCAAGGTACACAAATGCACAAAGCTGCTGCTCTGTCTGAAGGCCTGCAAACTGTGTGAGAAGTACTTAGCCGGAAGCCTGAATGGACCGTGACAGCAAAAGCCATCCCTCTGCTGAAAGATGGCCTCTAGCGTTTCAGCATTTTAATTTTTCTTTATGGATGATTCCTTATTAAGTATTTCAGTTTTATAATAAAGTCTGCACTGAGTTTGAAATCAGAAGTTGTTAACAAGTATCTAAGATAAAAAACAAAAGTAGGAAAAAGATATAGGGGGTGGACTAAAATCACACCATCCCTTGTTTCCCAGTTATCATGCAAATCAGACAACAAAAGGTCTGGTTACTGGGTGGCTCAGAAAATTAGCAGTACCCTGGTGTTTTTGTCTTGACCATTGTTTTGTGTTCACTCTAGGATGGTAATAGCTCCCCACTTGGCTAAAAAGAGATAACTTCAGTGGTTTCTGGCAAACACATGAATGTCCACATCATAAAATGATGGCAGCTACTTGGCAAAGTGAGTTGAAAAGGAAAGCTAAGGCTTTGTCTGAACAGTGAAGCTGTGCTACTTATGTGAATTTAGTTAACATGATACTATTGTATGAATCTAAATATAATTGTATACTTATTTCTGTATTTAACCTCTACAGCTATAAGAGACTTTTGTGCTCATATAAATAGGTCTACTCTAGAGGCTGTGCCAACAATATTTCACTGGTAAAAAGCCCCAGTTTAGCCAACAAAAGAGTACAAATCTTTAGAGAGTATTAGTAGTAATAAATTAATAATTTCATCACCCTTAAGGCTATGAATACATGACTAAGTCTGTGCAAAACAAATTAGACATGGAGTATGCAGACCATCATTTTAAATATCTGTGATAGTTATTAAGCATGAAAAATACTGCAGTATTTATGATACTAGTTCTGTCCAATCTGCACTACCTAGCCATCCTACCCTGTCTCCTTCCCCAGAGCCAAGCAGGTATTATCTTCATAGCCTGTCTGCTGTAACAGTGGAAGAGCTGTTAGGCAATCTTCTTCCTTCTGTCCAGAAGCATCCTCAGCCTCCTTTCGAGCAAAAGCATTGCAATACTGCAATGCTAACAATCAGCAGTAAATCCGGATCCAGAGGTCTGTGAGATGAAAAAGTAACTGGGTACCTGCAAAGCCTTGTGCAAGGGCAAAGGACCTTGAGGTTTTTACATGGAAGGGCACAGAGTGTTCCCTGCTCCAGACACTGAACCCTCAGCAAAAAGAGGCTTCCAGGGACAGGCAAGGTCAGTTTTGATTGGCAAGACTGTGAAACAAGAAGCAGAAGAAATCAAAGCCCTAGTACAGTCAGTGACACCTCTAACCTCTTGATCAGAAGAGTAAATTGTGTCATGCAACCGTGTTTTTTTTAATATAGCACTAGGAAGGCTTTAAGTGCTATCATGCATCTGTGACACACTAGCCTATTCGTATGTGCATTTTTATTACATTGAACTGCATCATTGTTTTATCAATATTCATTGGGAGGTGCTCCACATATTGCACAGTGAAAGGAGATTCACAGGTGCAGTTTTATGTCATGTACTATGAAACTATATCCTACTTTGTCATAGTACTTTCTTAGCAACATACTAAGAGATTTGTGCTGAATGAGCTTGGAAACCCAGTGATCTGCCATGGCTAGGTAGTGCTTGTTAGGAGGACTTCAGGGGATGTGCCTTAGCAGGCAGCATGCAGACACTGTGACCACTGAGGCAACTGTGGTTGCAGCTGCAGGAAGTCTGAATTTTTACAAGTTCTTTAAATGTTTGACAAAAAAAATATTTCTCTGTAAATGGATTGCAGTTCCCACTTCACACACACGGTGTAACCTTTACCTCCCACGGAACATCCCATCTAACGGTGCATAATCTTTGGATGCATCAAAACTGACCTGGAAAGGTGAGGAAAGCATCACACCGTATACATGCCTTTTCTTGGCTTTGAGTTCAGATTACTGCCTTCTGCTCTCAAGTCATTCATTTACTTTCCTTGCCAGTTTGCCATCTACAAATAGAGTTAAATATAGAAACCTAATGAGGGGCTGACTGAGAATATTGTACATTCCTGCATATTTTTGAATGTTGTATTGTCTAAATGTCATTAATTCCATCCTAAAACCAAGATATAAGTCAGAATAATGTCTGACTGTGAAGGTGTTCTTGTTTTGAGAGTGCGTTTGTGGCTGAGTTTTTTTTTAATTTGAGCTTGTTTTGGGCAATCCAGTTCACATATTTAAACCTATGTCCCCTGAGCTTTGAAGCATGAACAGTTGTATTTGCCTACTTTCTCACAGACAAGTGGCTAATAGTCATAAATCCTTAGAAAAGTTAAAAGAATTGTGTATGGCAACAGTTTCAAAAAGGGGAATAGGATTCTGGATGCCTAGCAGTTTTGCTTTGTGGTCGTTCCAGTTTCTAAGTATGGATCCTATAACTTTCTCTGAATTTCACAAAAAGATTGACCTTGAAAACCAACAGTGTGTGAACTTTTTCCTTCATGTTTTACTGAGTTCGGAGAATGAGAAGGGGCATTTCAATTTTAAATACACATTTTCTGATGACACTTTTCTTGTTTCATAGGAACACTTCCAACATCCTATTAATGTATATGCATACATAAACATATGTAATTTTTTTAGACAAGGGAGGCTGTTTTCAGGCCATAGTGAACATGAAAAGCCCATTATCAGACTCAAAGCAGTTAATCTTGAACTGATCCATTTTCTGGATGGAACTTTGATGTACAAAACTTCCCATTAAGGTAAAGTCAAGTTCAGCCCAGGAACATAAAATGTGCTACTTACTAAGAGCTCCTTATTTCCCTGTGAAAGCCTTCAGCCATTCTTTTTCTACTCGTAGCTCTTCTTTTGCCTATTAGAGGTTTTCCAGTCAGATGCTCTGAGCCAAATACCTACTCTAACTTTTCACCACTTTGTGCCATGAATATTCTTGAATACGCATTCATTTGAACATGCTTCCTTTTAACGGATTAAAGAATAATGCCTGTAGATATATATATTTTACGTGAGCATGGGTTTTTAACATCACCTTAATTACTGTTTTTACTAGGATTCCTATTCTTAACACCAGTAGTTATCAACTGTGGTGAGCGGAGGTAGCAATACAATGCATGAGCAAAAGTGGCAGGGTTAGAAACCGCAGCAGTCCTTAATCACTCACTGAGGAGTTTAAATCCTATTTCATAAGGAATCAGGAAGCCCAAGACACCCAGAAATCCTCAGGAATTCAGACCTGTGAGCTCAATTCCCTCTTGAGAAATGCAGTTAAAGACTCTGACACATGACTTCTGGCACACCTGGCTACAGTAGTGCAGTGCTCTGACTCTTCCTCCTGTCCTTTTCCCAGATGTCTCCCAGTGGCAGGGCTGGCAGGATGGAGCATCACAGCTCCAATTCACAATCAGGCAAATTAACTTATAGACTAAGATTAAAATTGTGCTTTTCAGTGTCAACTAGACAAGCTGAAATGTTCTATTTTAGCTCTGTTATAAGGCCAGTAACAAACAGCTGGGGGCTGAGACAGTAACATCTTAAACTGCTGCAGCTGTTTACTTGGTAAATATGAGCCAGGTCCCTCAAGTCAAATTTTATTTTTTCTTAAGAGTATGTCAGTGCACTTTCCACTTATTAAATTGAGTGACCTAACTGCTCAAAATTTACTCATGTTTTTGGATGCCTACGTCAACAGAGGAACCAGAATGAACCATTTGCTTTTCAAAGGGTAATTATTAGGGCTTTCTAAAAAATCAGTTCCCATTAAAAGTGTAAGAGGTCGTCACCAGTAAGTCACTATTCATTTTGGAAGTTATATAGGAAACTATGTAAGTTATAGTTGGCAAACGTATCATAGACTCATATTGGAAAATAGTTTGCCTGAATAGAAATACTTCAACAGAATCTGCCAAATTTTGTCAAACTTTGGCAGCACACACGTGCTTACAGATTTCAGTATTTGCCTTACAGGCACATTTTCATTATGCCCATTTTCCTTATAGCTCTCCTGGTTGGCACCCTGCCTGGCAGATTTCTGCAGCTTGAGGCCTCAGGTTCTCTAAGCTCACAGCAGAGATAGACGCCCTAGAGTGCAGGTTCTTAGTGCTTGGATGCCCAATCAAAACATTCAATTTCATGGGATTTGTAGATGTGCCTAGTGAGGCAGCAAAATAGTTTACACTTCTTATAATGTGTCCTTCACCCAAGCAAGCAAAGATTTAGGAAAAAAGCAGAGACAAATATTAACTCACCCAGTAGAGCCTGATTTCATTATTCATTTGCTCCAGCTGCTAGGAATGAACTAAGCAAAGAGCAAGGCAAAACTCTGTATCCCATGCAGGTGTCAAATTTGTCACCACTGAAAAGTACCTGATCTACAAATACAGTTCCTCTGGCTTACATTTGATTTGGTTGAGCTTTTTCCCATCTAGCACATGCACAGTAAACCCCAGGAATATGAGACTTTTGGTTCAGATGCCATAGGTCTGGTCATGAGGTAGAAGGTGGCCAGTGCAGTATGTGACTGGGTGACTGGCCTCCTTTGCTGCTAGAATGAATTATAGTCTATCTTTTTAGAGAAACAAAGAAAAAAATTATAGCAGTGAAAGTGATAAGCTGAGCAAGGTTTAGGTGCTAAACAGCCACAAGGACTGGGCTCTGGTTTATCTGCATGAAGCAGAACTTTTCCAAGATACCAACATTTTAGTAGACCTATCTGAATAATACTGCACCATAATGCACAGCTACTTAACTATGATTCCTCCCCATGACTTAGGGACTGAGGTAGTATATGTGGGTTAACTTGCCTAGCGGTTCATTTTGAAAATTTCCTTTGGAGTTTTCTTTTTTTTAAATTTTCTCCCTAATTTCATGGGAGGCCAAGTAGCTGTTCCCATTACTCCAGTAAGGATTTGGTTTTTTTCAGCTTATTATCTATTTCCACATCCTCTGTGACTTCATTGCCCAGGTGTCCTGGTTTTGACACCACAACAGCAGGATAAATTCAGGTGTGCAGAAGAGGTGTCGACTTATCTAACAATGTAAAATAAATAACCTGTTTTCTTTAACTTCTCAAAGAATAATAGACTGTTGCTGACACAAAAAAAAACCCCAGACGGTTATTGCCTTGCCATGAGGCCAGGATTTACAAATTTCTAATCACCAGAAAGGTGAGACTTTAGGAAGGCTTTTCACTAGTGAGGTGTAGAAGAAAAGAGGAGAGAGGAAGAAAGGGAAGGCAAAATATCCAACGAGTTTTGGAGAAATCCTGTTAAGCTGAGAACAAGGAGGTCTGGTGTAGAATCTGAGACACTGGGAGATAAGACCCACTGACAGGAATTTACCTCCATAGGAAGATGTGTCATAGATGGTCATATGTGGCTCAGCAGCTGTGTGACAGTTGAGCTACACAAGTTGCATAAGTGCATGCTTTTTGCTTACCTTGTTTGCTGAGTTAGTTAAACTGCCTGGACAAGACACTGAATTAAGAACATGTACCTGAATGATTTAAAAAGATGGTAGAAGTAAAAATGTCAACAGAAATCAGAAGTTCTAGCTTCCAAGCATGTGCTGGCTACTTGGCTGCATTCCCCAGCTGTTTTGACACAATCAACATGTCTACAGATATATGATTATGTGTACACATGTGCTTGATATGCAGATGATATGCAGTACCACATGAGGAAAGGAAATACTATCAACAGTTCCTCAGGTCAATACTTACGTGCAGTGTAACTTCTGCTGGTTTTGTTTCCATGCCTCATGTTCAGGAACTGTTTGCCTAATGGAAAATGTAAAGTCCATGGAAACATTACTACAGAGCAGCCTATCATTCCTTTCTCCTGAGTAATATGAGCAAAGAAAACCATGTAGGACAATACGATCCCAGATTTGCTTCAGTACACTGTGATGCTGATGTATCTGGAAGCACAAGTTTCCGTTTAGGCTTTGAGTTAGGAATCAGTGAATTCATCTGTCTTCATTGGTCTGGCTGAGCTACAAACAGTTCAAATTTCACAGTGTAGCATTTTTGAAAGGGAGCAGGGAATATTTTAATTTATTATATTGGCTAATGGCAGATTCCTTTGTGAAAAGCAATGAATATTTGCACAGCAAGTTCTCTAAAGTGATGAAGCCAGCTTCAGTGCTCAAAAAAAACAGGCACAGGGAGGAAAAAAAGTATAACACACCCCTAATAAAACAAGAGTTCCTCTGAAATGATGTTTAGTAGCTAGTCAGAAAGTTTCTCAGAGTAGTAATTTATTTATACTTTTGTCTATGCTCTGTTGGCAAACAGTTTATCAGAAGTGCTTCATGAGATTAAATGTTTATCAACATAGATCTGTGCTAGCAAACCCTTATGCATTCTAAGCATTGCTATAGCAGAAATAGCAGATGATGGGGTTTTAGTGCAAGTACTCAATGTCCTTCCTTCGTTAAAAGTTGCACTGTTTTTAATTTTGTCACCCAGCTTCTTAGACATGCTGTCACATGTTGCAAAGATGCTTACTTTTTTAATCTCCTGACTAGCATGCATGCTTGAGAACAGAGTGCCTGAACGCTATTTGATATTATTGATAATTTAACTGTGTTGTTGACAATTACCTGTGCTCAAGCGTTGGTACACTAATTGTAAATAAAACCAAGCCACCATTAAAATCCTGACTCACTTAAATTGATCAGAATGAAAGACGAGCTCTCAACCTCTGTTACGGGTTAACGTTGAGGAATGAGACAACAAAATTAACGCACTTCTGTGAGATCACGGCTCCTTGCAAAGAGTCATGATAGCAGCATCTGAACAAAGTTCAAAGGATTCTAGTAATTCCCCTAATTTTCCTTTTAGGAAAACCAGTCAATTTGGCTTGACTCCTGGAGCTGTTGAAGAACAGAATATAATCTTTACCAGTGAGACCTTTAAGTGGACTTGCTTTTAAATATATACACACATACATTTTTACTGAGAGAAATCTGATAATCAGCCTGAGACCATTTTTACGTTTATTTTACAGCTGATTCAAGATTAAGGCTGAATGAAAAAGAAAAAAATATTAGTCAAATTTAACCTTGTAGGAATGTTCCAACTGAAAATACAGACAGTACAGCATGGTAGAATAGTCAACACATTTGAACTCTACACAACCACAACTGTTTCAGAACATGTCACAAGGACAGTGTTATCAGAGAACTTCCTTCAGTGTTCAGCTCATGTTGAAAATGATTTCTTTTTTGGCAGTAGGAGTAGCAGAAAGAGGTGGGAGGAGATGAGTAATTTTTTTACAATACTTTCTAATTTTCTATAAAATACTCCCCCCCTCCCCCCGAAATTTGAATAAAAGTGCTTTTTCTTAATTTATTTTACATTACACACTGTCTGACCAGTAGGGGTGCAAAATACTTAAGAAAAATTCTGATGGCTTTGGTAATGTTATGTATCTGGCATAGATTTCTTCTGGACAAAGCTCTTCAATGAAAGAATGGATTTACATACTCAAAAGCTGACAATTGTAACATAAAGCCAAGATTTGATCAGTGGAGGTTTACCATAAGTGGTTATTAGCTCTTATCATTGCATACTTCTGCCTTTCATCCTGTGTATCTTTTCTTTCTTAACCTCAGTCTTCAATACCTATGTATCAACTGGGATTTTTTTTCAGACAGCCTGTGGCATAATTTTCAGCTTGTCACTGAGTTACTCTGGAACATGTTTTACAGTGCAGCCTGAACCCCTCTCAGAGTTAAACTAATATTAAGTAATACTAAATAATTAGAAATGAAAATTAGTATCTTTAATTTTTTTAGGAGAGATCCATATTACCCTGTCAATTCAATGGAAGTCAGTGGAAAAGCAGAAGCAGCACACTTCTCTAAAAACTAAATCCCCATTAATGTGTCCTCAACTCCCCCACTACCCCAATATGTTTCAAAACTGATTGAACCTGTGATATAAAATCAGTCCATGTAGGTTCTTACAAATATGTTTTATAGGTATGCAGGTTAGCTGGCAGCATTTTCCTACCTACCTCTACATAGGCTTCTTAATGCTGAACTAAATTACCCCACCTACTTCTGATGTCATTCCAGGGATATTTTAAACAGAAAGAATAACCAAATGAACCCATTTTAATAAGATTTTTATTGAAAACATACACAAAGTCAACAAGTTATTTAGCTTCTGAATGTACATTTTAGAGAATATTCATATTAGAGAAGAATATTTTAAGAAAAGGAGAAATACAACCAACATGCTGCAGTTTACATTACTAAGGCATTTAGGTTTAAAAGCAAGTTATACTGTGTGCATGTGTGTGTGTGTGTATCTACATACATAAACACACAAACATACACACACAATTTATCTGATTTGAAACTGTACAGTGCTATGCAATTAATTATTTTTTGCTTCTTCTATTATTTTCAACACTAAATAAAGCTTTTATCCAAAGTAGAAATTGTTCACAGAACAGCAGTTATAATCTACTCTTCAAGAGTTTGCTTACAATACTAACGATGCACAAAAAAAACCCAGATTCTCATGGGAAAGTTCTCTCTTACCAAAATGAGTCTCAAGTAAGAAAAACACTAGCTTGCAAAGGCACCGTGGAGACAGGTTTTAATACATTAAATACAACATGAATCATTCACAATAACAAGTTTAGTGTTTCTGGGAACTTTTGTAAATACAACACAGTTGGTCACACAAAAATGTTTCTGTTGATTTGTCTTGGCAACTCAGATACATCAACAGTGTAACAGCATAACAGCTTTGTTCCCATCTGACAGAAAATAATGGCAGTTCTGCAAGGCAAACGTTAAACCTGACCGTATGTATTTATTAATTCCACAGTGTTTTGACAGATTAGAGGGGATACAACTTAAAGGATGCTGACACGCTCACTGAGGGCTTTCATTTCTGTTTCTTCTAGCTTGGTGTTTTCATTATGGTTAGCACGTGGACTGATAAGGTGTGCTGGATAGTGCAAACCATGTTCTCCTGAATACTGTTCCCATCGGAAGTCATCACTTTCATGGGTGATGTAACGTTCCCCCATTTTACATTCAAGTTCCCTTAAATCTAACCAGGTTTGATAGTCCTGAAACAAAGTAACAGCAATAGTTTTAAATTTCCTGAAATAAATTATGTTCCCTGCTACTATCAAGATTATGCAAAGTGCTATTTACTCTGCAATCTAAAGGTCACGCATTCCTATTACTCCAGAATGAAAAAAAAATCTTATAATTAATAAATATGAAATCTCCCTATAGAGATGTTTTCTCAATCTAGAGGACTGTTCGATAACTTAATTTTATTAACCACTGTCTTAAATATATATATAGTATATATGGAGATGTTACTGGTAGTAACAAAATTTGCAAAATGTATGGATAGTCTACAGATTTCCATAACATCTAAGTGACACATGGTTGTAATACAATTCCTGACACTAGTCACAAGGTGAATGAGGAAGAATATCTGTATCATGCATGTACATCCTAGTGATCTTTATCAGACAGTGAAGACAGTTGATCTCTATCAGAATGTGAGCTTAGCTTGAGCTAGAAAAAATCTGCTTTTCCCAATTCAGGCAACTGCTGCCATGCTCAAAGAGACTTATTAATCTAAACATCAAGGTACTTTGGAAATCTGTGATAGTCAACAGTAAAGCTGGAAACTGGTTTGGTTCTCACACTGTTTGAGCTTCATGCTCTGCAGCCTGTCATCTGTCTAAAGTATATCTCAAGTTTAATATTTAATTTCTTATTCCCACCCAAAGTGTAAATGAAGCTGTAGCAATAAAGTCCCATGCAGACTAGCCTCAGCTCACAATACTGTACCCAGTTTTCTTTTTTTCTCCTTCACCTTGTTTTAACCTAAGACATAACCCTGGTCACCTAGTCAAAGCAGCAGAAAACCCCCACACTGTAAATGCATTAAAGCCTTCGTTCTCAGTATCTCACATGCTTTGGCCTATTTCAAGCACAGACATCCTCTCAGAATTCACCTCTACTCGCACCACTGTTATCTTTCCTTAGCCGACACTATTGGTCTCTTGGGGAAAAAGGACTCATCCATGGTGCTAGAGCTGATGCAGTACTGCCCCACCTTAGCTTACCACCACTCACTACTGCATGGTGATAAAAGTGGATGTACAAAGGCGAAGGACTCTGTCCCATCATGTGAGACAGCCAGCACACTTGCTGCAGATCTTAGCCCAGATCACCTCTCAGGTCTCTGAAGTCTTAGACAAATACATTCTGCAATCATTTTCAGGGAGAAGAGCAGGAAAAAGACTGGAGAGTGACAAGAAATCTAGGAGTTAAAAAGCAAGCCCATAAGGAATGTCCCTGGAGGAGGCAAGTTGCAGGGTGGGAGACTGCAGCCCTTTTCCTCTATACCAGCAGGTCATAAGGTACTGGAGCAGGACTCAGTTTTCAGTTTGGATAAAGATTCCTTTGGGACTGTGGATTATGCATCTCACCTGTGCTATGCCTTTGCCACTACTTTCCCAGATGTGAATCCTTTGGGAGATCCCATGGACTGATGTCCCAGCCTGGCCTCAGCCTGTCCCCATCCCCAGGGAGGGGTCCAAAGTGCCCAGGCCTGGGGCACTCCCCAGGTAGCCTACCCTGATCTCTGCCTGGGGGCAGTAGAACAGGTCCTGGCTGCTCACTACGCTGGTTCTAGCTTAGGTCTTTAACTTGCAGTGATTTGGCTGCTGTCAGAACCAAAAAATTAACGTATGAGAAGCAGAAGACAGTGGCTGCTAGCATCTCAAAAATTCCTAACATTTCAGTTTTTAATGGGAAATATCAACTGGAGATGGCTAATGAATATTCCTAGGAAGCATACAACTTCACTGTTTCTTCTGATGACTGTGAAGTGAAAGCCCATTGATTAGTTTTAACAAAAAGTGAATTGGGGTGGACTCCAGGCAATGAGATAGTGTACATCAAATGACTATAAGGGTTTTTTTTTTATACATCATGTTCTCAGTGGACAAACGAGATAAAAATATTTTTGTGGTGTATCCTGAAAACACAAGAGAGTTTAGTATTGAAATCTAACACTTCAGAAATTAATGAGAATCTGTAGGTAAACTGGTGAAGGAAGATAAGGTCCTCAGGATCTGAAAACATCTTTGGGTCTGTAGATTTGCTTAGATTCTATTGTGCTTAAAGATGAATTTTTTTACATACTTAGAAACTAAATGCATAACAAAAAACATGGATTTGTAGCAATACCTGTAACCACGGGTGGCTTAATGTTTTGTCCACACTGTAGCGCTTTCTCATTTTCACTTGCAACAAATTATTTATGAGATCAATAGCTGAAAACAAATAATATTGAAAAATGTCAGTTTAAATATGTATTTTTTTTAAACTAGGACATGCACACCAGAGAGATAGAGACATGGCAGATGTAAAAGGAGGACAGTTATCCCTTCTTATTCCAGTCTTTTACAAACTGCAGTCAGAGTTGATGTCCTTGAAGGTACCCATGCAACCCTTCCTAATGGGATTATAAGTGTTTTACCAAACAGTTACCTGCTAGCTAGCATAGCCTACCCCTGTGTGTTCATTCGGAGACACACAGCAAAGACTGAGGATAATTCTCTAAGTTCCTGTTCAAATGAAAAAGGTCTCATGTAAGTGAGGACTACAGTATTCTTCAGGTACCACAGTAAACACATCTGCATATATTTCTCTGAGACTCTCAGTATCACTTTAAGGTGACCGACAGCAGCACCCTCCTAGGCAAGCAATCAGGTTTTGAAGTCACTAAGTCTTGCAACACTAAGCTTTTGAACAGAGGATTGCTTCTACCTGACAGTCAGCAGTAGGGTGTTTGATAAAAGCAAGCGGGCTTCTTTACAAATTTCTTACTTTCTATATTTTTGAAGGAGTCAATGATTCTCTGGGGTTACAGGTATGTGCTCAGTGGTACCAGTGCATGGAACTGTACCAAGTGACCCATTTGGAAAAATCTCTGGGATGCTGCTAAGCTTTGACAGCATCCACTAAAACCTTATTTTTTTCTTTTCTTTTTTTTTTTTTTTTAAATAAGAAAGAGAAAAGTGCATCATGAAAGGTTAAATTCTATTCTAGGTGGTGTTAAATTTTTGCCATGTGACCTGGGGGAACCTTATTGTTTTAGAATAATTGACTGGCCACTGGGAATTATAGTATTACTGCAGCTTTCCCATTTCATTACAGTATGTCTTGACTTGTGCAAAGTATACTGGTTTATACCTTTATGTAGGTGAAGAAAGAGATCAAGTTTCAACAGCAAAAAGCATTTGGTATTTTTTACCGGGAAATCGTGGAATTCAAGTAAAGTAATTTCTTAAGCGTAAGAGTTCTGAGTATCAGAAGTCAAGATGCAAAGAATACATACTGGCAAAGCAACAAAAGGACAATGCTGCATAAAGGAAAGAAGAAGCTAGAGAGTACAATACAGACAGACTGAGTGCTGGAACTGAAGGATTAAAGTATTTCTTTAGGGATCTGGAATAGTCTGTTAATAAGAAAATTCTGAATTTAAGTGGTGCTTAATTGTAGAGGTTCAGACATTGATGGGTTCTGTGGGACTATTTAAAGGAAATGAGGAAAGATCCTGGTTATTCTCTGTTTCAGCTTACAAAAACCCCATGTTGTCCTGAGAATATCCTGACAGCCACTACCTAACATAGTTTGGTCTGGCCACAGCTCATATAAGATGCACAGTACATATGTACAGTACACATAAGATACATGTTGACTCAATTTCTGAATAAAAAAACCCCATATAATTAATATTTTGCTGATTACACTTGAAGTTGTACTGGTTAAAAACACTGGAGAGAGAATAAAACTGGGAAGGTACTAACACTTAGTTTTGACATACAACTCAAGTGTGACCCAGGGCACCAAATTGTGACATCTACTGTTAGGACATTAAACTTTTCTGTCTAGGAAGATAAAGCAGGTTTGAAAAAAGGGTAGCAACTACACTGTATTTTACAGTAAATTTTATGAATTTTCATTACAGACTTGATTATTTTTTAAGCCAAATTTTAACGTAATCCTTGTCAGACATTTTAGGAGCTTTATAAAGTATGAAAATATTTTTCTGTAAAATCAATAATTCAATAAATACAGAATGTTAAGAAAGATCACCTATGGTCTGCACATCATCTACAGAAATCCAACAGGTTATCACCAAGAAAGCAACCTGAATGAAAGCTCTGAGAGGATTATGGTACTGCTTTTTCTAACACTTTTATGGGCTCCTATTTACTTTCCATGACTTAAGGATAGCAGCAGTCAGCTGAGGGCTTATCAAGTTCCACGAGCTGCAGACTTTGTAAGAGGCGATAAACTTGTCAACTACTCCAGTAACATGACTACTGGTCATTTAGGTTATCGTTCAGCAGGATATCCAGGGGGAAGATTCAAATCCAGCTTTAAGAAGCTGGATGCCCCCTTGATTTTGTTTAGTTGCATTTTATAGAGAAGAACCTTCAGAGTTGAGGTTTGTGTTTCTAAACTGCTCACAGCAGTTTATTTGTATG
Organism: Melopsittacus undulatus; assembly: GCF_012275295.1. NCBI lineage: Eukaryota > Metazoa > Chordata > Aves > Psittaciformes > Psittaculidae > Melopsittacus > Melopsittacus undulatus. The sequence goes on along the minus strand of NC_047530.1, from coordinate 41,215,300 downwards.
GCAAATAATGAACTGTAGTAAAGACACAGTTACAATTTTCACACTGCGTATTAAATTAACACATGGCAATTACAGTTTTCATAGGGATGACTGCTTTAATTCACTTAGGATGTGACACACATTAACAAAAAAGTTTCTGAAATATCTGAAAAAACTATTCTGAACCTACCATTCATTTAGTCCTACTACACAGACTTTAACTTTTCATGTTATAAAAAAGAAATCACCTCAAGAATATCAAGAAAAACAGTCCCAAATTAACAAAAGATTAACTCAGTCCATAATTTTTAAAGTACACCCATAATATTAGCTACTTTTACATCTATCGCTTACAAAAAAATTAAGCTGCTGCCATTAATACAAAACTTTGGACTTCCTAGATCCTGGGTTCTTCTGAGTATAGGTCTATTGATTACCGGTATAAGATTTGATACACATAAACCCCTTCCTTACTGCTGGTAAGTATAGTTTTGTTGACAAATTATTTTTGCAAAAACTGAATCTTCAACTGGCAGAGATTATTATTTTTAGGGACATGGATTCTGCTCTACTATCAAAAAAAAAAAAGCTTGACCATTATAAACTGCACATCCATAAGAGAGAGATTTTCTAACAGTAATCTATCCTAGCAAACATGTAAGTATAGCCAAGACCTTAGTTTAAACAGCTAGTTAAACATTTACTGAGGTAGAGCATCTTTGAGGAATAATATGCATTTGACCTTCTTGTATTTAATGCTCATTCATGTGACTTTCTCGTTAACGTGAGAAATGAGTTGCTATTCACATTATGCTGAAAAAAGTCTCAATAAATACTGGCTTGAAGGCAGCCAGGGTATTTATTTCTGACTCAAAAGCAGTGTAACAGGCATACCATGATCAAATTTAATGCATGTAAGAAATTGCATTGTTGCCAAATTATTTAACAGTATGAAGTAGTGTGAAGCACCTAATCAACAGTGTGCACATCACATAGCTCATCAGGCTACTAGTAATAGCTGTGTTGGTAGCTGATGAAAATATAATTATGAATACAATGACTTATGAAAATTCCACAACAGAACAAAACACAGCATGAATAATCCAAAGTTCGACATAGCACATTGTAGGACATCCACTAACTAATTCACCTTCTAGTGAAGACACACTAGATAAAATACACTCATAGGCAGATAAAATCCTGCAGAGAGTACTGTCTTTATATATAACATGTAGATAAGCCAAAACAAATCTTTTGAGATGATGCAAACTTCGTGGACTGCAAGGTCAAAGTTGGAAACAAATAGTACCACTGTTGAAAATAGCCTCCATGTTTGACAGATGTGAAATTTAAAACTATAAAATAGGAAAGAATTCTGCAAGCAGATTCATTTGTATGAATATCTAGCAAAATTCCACTCTGAAGTCTGAATTGTCATACAGCAATTCAGTGAATTTAGAAATAAGCTGGTTTGACAATCATTGAAGATGGAACAGAAACAGCAGACTGGGTGACAGGATGTTGAATAGCTGTGACAAAACCCTAAGTTTACCACAGAAATGCTCTCTCTAGAGTAACATTTCACAGTTCCATTTAGACATACAAACACAAAAAATGGAAGGTACTGGAAAAAGGTGGGAAAATGCAGCCACTTAGTGGGGGTGGAAATCAGGATTCCCTACAGAGGAATCTGTGAGATCTCTGACAAACCTTACCATGTAAAGCAATTGGATTTGATGAAGTCAGAGAAAGGATTTTGTGCATGAGGGCTAAGCTTTGGGAAACAATGCTTGCAGAAACATTCTGAATGGATATCCAGTTGGGAAAAAAAAACATTTCTGAAAGCTACAAAATTTGAAAGGCCTTAGTTTTTATAGGTGAAGTTTTAATGGAGGAAGAGGACAGACAAAGCATTACTCAAAAAATCTAGAATTTCTCAGGAGAAAGAGTTGATGAGATTAATCCAGATGTTATGACATCAGACAGACACATTATGGAGTGAAAAGAGTCACTGTTGACGACTAGACCACATTCCTGAGTGGCAGAGAAGACAGAACTGTTGATAGCGAATGAAAGACATTAGATACTGAAAAATGTTATCCTCAAATGGATTGTGCCTTCTTTCCTGTCTTGTGATTGTAAATTTTTATTTTTAAAATTGCTAGAAAATGCCACAGAATTCTCCAGAAAATAAACCAGCACAGACCACACTATTATATTCGTGACGCAATTTTCCTCCAAAATACAATTTCTTCCATATCTTTTCGCTCTGAACCTCCTATACTTTAAGTGTATTATTTATGTATTTGTGCAGTTTAAACTGTTACAGGTTATGTGTTTTTAAAAATCATTAAAAAAAATTAAAAATTTTAAAAGCCAATTTAGTTTTACCTTAAGACCAGTAACTGATGAAGGAACACAAAATGGGAATAGTTAGACTACTTTAGCACTGTCGTTGCTTTTCCAGAAACAATGTTTAGGTGTGACCTACCTCTTTTTTTTCCCCTTCCCTTTTGAAGTTGTGGTAGCCTCTGCATTCCCACTCAAAAATTAACGTGCTGTTGTTTGGTAACATCAGAAAAAGCATTAACTGAGCACTAAAGCCAAAGTGGTGATAACATCATTCGCCTTATTTGTATACTATCCATTAAATGCAAAGAAATATGTGATTTTGCTAGAAAGTAAAGCATCTGAGCTTTTAGTTCTTCTCTGATTACAATAAAAATAGAAAAAAAACATGGCAAAACCTAACTAGCTATTCTTAATTGTTTCTACATGAGTTGTGGTCTGAAAAGAGCACTAAAATAACTACACTTGAGAGAAGTTTTACATTAAATTTGGTTCTTTGAGACAGGGTAAGTCATAAGCAAGGAAGGAAAGGTTTGTATGCTGTTCTGCTTTCCTCAGTGTTGGTTTTTGCAATAGGCATACAAAAATTCCAGCACTGCTTTCATTAGCCATTCTACGATAAATTATATGCCCTTTAATAAAGTCATTGCTACACAGACACTGGCTACACTTTGGTGACAATTGTGTACCTTAATCTGAATAGAAAATTGCAGAACAAGATAAAAATTCTGTAACTTTTGAAACATTTACACCTACACATACACAGAAATTCACGCAAATGAGTTCCTGTGGTTTGAGAAGCGGGTAGTGCAGGCATGCCAGCTGCATACATTTGTGATCCTAACACTGGTACAGTTGTGAAGTAAACACCCTCCCCACACACATCTATTGTCTTATCTGCCATCAGTTGCTTTATGAATCAAGCAGGATGTTGCTATAGGCAGCAATAGGTTTTAATAAACATTTCAATAGGTTCGAATAAACATTTTTTCCTTTTTTTTTTACCTCAAATTGTCATATGATTCCTTTTACCACTTCTCAGTATTCCACAACAGAGTTTCTAGGATTACCATATTATAAACATTCATAGCAACCAGTACTGACATATTTTAGCAGTAAAAAAAGAGCTAACAGTCATACATATTGCATTCTATCAGGTCAGAGAACCTGAGCATTTTTATTGGCATGCATAGATCAGAGTTAATTCTTTTAGATGGTAGCCTAGATCTTCCAAGTTCACTGAATTGAGGCATGTAATATAGTCTCTGGATGAAGGTATGCTTTCAAAATCTAGCTGTAATGTACAATTCATAATGTACAATTTGTAGAGTGTATTGTTAAAGAGTGCTTAGATCCAGCACTGCATGAGAAGAAAGCAGTAAGTAATTGCGATGAGAATATCTACATTAGTTTTATTTATGGCAGCCTTTTGACAAATGTCTGTCATATTTCAAATTCACATAGCATAACACTTTAAAAAGACCTTTCTTACCTGAACTAAACATAATATGTATTTTGCATTTATTTTTTTCTGCAACAATACTTGTCTAATCAATTTTGATTTCAATTTTTCAGTGCTATGGCAATGCAGCAAAACTTTGGTTGAAGGCTTCTTGAAGACTGTGGTTGTAATGTGTTAATGTTCTGTCAAGTATTTGCACAAGTTTTTAAAAGTCAATTAAACTGGACTACCTGCTGGATCTTCAACACTTTTTCTTTCTTGTAAGTAAAAATCACTTAAATTACCTTGTTTTAATTTTAAAACAAAGACTAATATATTTTTGCAAGAAAATATCTGTGTAGATCCTTCATGACAAAAAGCAATTTCAATCATGGCAGCTTGAAAGAAATCAGCTGATCAATGTTTATTAACACAGACTTTGTCAGATTCCACAGCGGCACAACATTCCACACTGTGATACAACTCCCTAACAAGTTTGAGTGGAAGAACTAGCTGATGATAATTACCGTCTTCTGAGGAGAATTATTGTTATGATGCAAATTCCATGAAATAGTTAAACAAGAAATCTACCATACCTTTAAAAGAAATCTACTCTACATCTATTTATATATATATATATATATTTTTTTTTTTTAAAGTAATCCTGGTCATGTATGTTAAAACTTCTGTTGAAAAATGTTCAGTGATCAAGAATAAATGGCAAAAAGAACAACAGAAAAGATATGGCAGGCTAATACCCAATTCATTAGCTTAATCTCTTTGGGAAGCTGGAAGAGCCTAGGACAAGCTAAAGCAAGATTTTCAAGTGCACAAAAGTAACCTTTTGGGATTGAAACTAATTCTCTGATTGAATTTTGCAGATTCAGAACACTTTGTGCACAGGTGTTCATAAGCCCCAGTGTATTTATCTTGAAATGAGCTTCATTTTACCATAGTTTACATTCAAACAGATGTAGCCTTTCAAATTGTTTTTATTCACAATGTTTAGTAAGCAACTTCATAAAACCTTTAAGATAATCTGTTTCCCCACAAATGCTTCAGCCATTTGTAGAATCAGTTATCATGGCACTGTTCAGAATTGTAATTCAGATTAGATGTGTTAAGACATCAGGGACAGATCTGTATTTCAACCATGCTATGTGGTCACAGATAATGGAAAGTGGATGGAGAGAGCAGGTCCCCAGTGTCCTCTTGTGGCCTGCACAGGAGCGTGGACCAGAATTGCTGACATGAGAAAAACATTTCTTTATTTCCCCTATGTAATTTGGAGTTTGAGTGCAATTTTGAGCTCTAAAAATTAGCATTATCAAATAATATTGGGACATAATAGATATGTTCAGATTTTTTCAGGCTTTCATTTAGCACAACAGAGTGGCTCAATAGCTAGCAATTTAAAACACATAATAAAACCACAGTATATAAACCAATTTTAATTTAGTAATCTGTTAAAATGTGTTCTTTCCCCCCTTCTGCATGTTTGCAGACATATCCATTAACAACATATCCATTAACTCTTAATTAAGGCTGCAATTCTGTAAGAGGAGATAACACCCCAGTAGGTGAGCTTCCTGTAGGTGCTCTACTGCATCTTCACCTTTGAATGTAGAAATTGATCTTCTGTCTACCACAGTAGAAACCTGTGGGAGATGATTTCTTGCAGCCTCTTCTGTGTTGACTGCTATTTGCGTATCTCTAGTGCCAGATAGAGCACTGCTGCCAACAGATTCTGTCAGCTTACATATCAGAAGTGTGTGAAGGTTCAGGAGGACTTTAGTGTGTAACTGTGCAGATTTATAGCTGCTTTTTTCAATTATTTTTTTAAACCCCAACAGATCTCATCAAACTTTGTCTGCCACCGAGATAAAATGAAAATACTCTCAAAGCATTTTTCAACTGGGAGTCTCAAACAGCCATAATATATAATATAGTAAGCAGTAGGCACACTTCCCTAGGCTACACTTCACATGTAAGTTAAACATGCCACTTGAAAACCAGAAAAACTGTACTGTAAAAAATGGAAATGGAAATCCTAATATTTGAATTTAATTTGGTACATAATACAATTCAGAGTAAAATATGAGAATCTGATAATGTTTCCTTCACTTTAAGACTTATGAAGCAATCTTGCAAAAAGGACACAATGATTTAAAAAAAAAATAAAATCCCAAAGAAAATCCAGCTGCCTGAAATTGTCTGCTATGTACAAAAAAATGCTGGTGAAACCAGAACTTGTATTTTTAAGTGCCCTACTTAGTTGCATTTAGAGATGTCTTTAATAGAATTCATTTACCTTCTTTAAAGATGTTCATAGTGAATTATTCATATTGTTCTTTTACTATCAAAAGCCTTTGACGCCATTGACCAGAGCTCCAGTTTCAAAGTCTCATTGGTTATCTCTAAGCCTTCCCTCCCAGCAGGAAATCTCTTTTATGACACTTTCTCACACTGTTCTTGAAACCACATCTAGCTGGGATTGTTCAATCTTTTTTATCTTCTCCACAGAAAGCCTATCAGGGTACAGCATTCTATTAAATGGAAACTAAATTACTGACACAAGTAGAGTGAGAAAAAGACTGAAGAGGCACTAGATTTGAAAGAGTAGGTACAGAAATAAGTATAAAACAACAGCATTTCCAGCAGCCAAGGTGCCCCACAAGATTCTATAGTAACTTAATCTGTAGGTGGCTATGTGCCTCCTGCAGGACATTCTGGACAGATCCCATGCTAGAGGATTTACTCCATATGCAGTCTACACATGCTCTGTATGAAATGTCTAAGGCAGCTGCTGGCACAAAACAGACACAGTACATTATGGCACATTACTGTACCTTGAAATTTCAATTTACACACACTATACATTGGTATGTATAGGGAAGAAAAATATAAAGCAAAATACAACTACTTTTTTAGCATTCATATAAAATTAGCAACAAAAAGATATTACCTTCATGAGAAATTTCTTTCCATGGATTAGGTGGATACATGAAAGCGGCGTTCTGGATCTGGTCATGTATATCTTCATCTTCATTGAATGGAAAGGTACCACTGAGGCTTACATAAATGATGACACCCACAGACCACATATCCAGAGATCTGTTATAGCCTTTGTTTCTCAGCACTTCTGGAGCAAGGTAAGCTGGTGTTCCTACAACTGAGCGCCGAAATGATTTCTCTCCAATGATTCGGGCAAAGCCAAAATCACAAAGTTTTACCTGTTTAAAGAAAAATGATATAATAACAGAGGTATTATTATCAAATACATAGTTGAGGAACTTTTATCATGGTTTAGCTGTGAGATGCATCTCTTTGAGAGGAATACCCTTACTCCATCGAGGAATTAGACCAGATTACCAGTCTATTACTTTATTCCTTCTTTCCATGAATAAACCACCACGAATAAAATCAGTAACATGGGACAGCTTAGAATGAAAGAAATAGGGCTTTGGATAAACACAAAAGCTTAGACTTCTGGTGAAAGCACTAATATGAACTTGTACTTATTCATTCACAGCATAAGAACACAGCAAACAGAAAAACTGGTTTACCAATGGCTTTTTCCTAAATCAAGCAAGTTGACAAGATTTAGTTCTTGAACTCCCACTTTTATTTTATTATGGACCTAGTTAAACCCTGTCTCTCTGCAAACTTCTCTGTCTAATTTCTTCCGAGGGACAGACTTAGCTGCTTAAACATTCTCACTTAACACCTCAGTACAGATCCTTTCTTTCCAATTACTGCTATTGGCATTATTTTAAAATTATCAATAGTGCTCCTTTTGAATATGGGCAGTTGGAGGAGATAATAGATGAACTCTGCAGATCAAAGGCAATAGAAGTTGATACAAACACCTTTCAGTGAGAAATCCAATGAGCCACAAAGCATATTTAAATATTCTGCAATCTACCTGGCTGTCGTGGTTTAAACCAATCCGCACAGCTTGTGCACTCACCCCCCTCCCCGCCCCCCCCCGCTTCCCTGACTCCCAGATAGTTAGGAAGGAGAATCCAAAGAATGTAGCCCCCATGGGTTGAGATAAGCACAGTTTAATAGCTAAGGTATAACACAAATCACTACTGCTGCTACTGCTACAAATAGTAATGATAAAGCAAATAACAAGTGAAGAGAATACAACACCTCACCAGCCACCGACCCATAACTCACCCCACCCTGCCTGACTGAGCACCGATCGATATCTCCTCCATCCCCTCAGAGCTCCAGCCCTTCCAGGTATCTCCCGGTTACATCCTGGGCATGATGTGCGATGGTATGGAATACCTCTTTGGCTAGCCTGGGTCAGGTGTCCTGTCTCTGCTTCCTCCTCCCCTCCTTCCCTGGCAGAGCATGAGGCTCAGAAAAGGCCTTGGACAAACCAAACATCTGAGCAGTAACTCAAAACATACTTGCTATCAGCACCGTTCCCAGCCTGAAAGTCAAAACACAGCACTGCACCAGCTACCAAGAAGGAGAAAAAATGACTGCTACTGCTGAACCCAGGACACTGGCATGTAAATACTTCTTTATGAGTTCTTTCTATCTTTCAGAAAAATAACTGCCTTTCTGGTGACTGCTTGCAAACTGTCACTTATATGAACCAAATCTACCCGATGAGTAATTTGTGCTGTAATGGTGAGCAAACCAGAAACAATCACACAGATAGTTAAGTCACACTCCAAAATTTAGTTGAACAGTTTAGGTAAATGACACAAGGCAAAGATTTTCAAACATGTTGTCTTTGGAATGTTTGTATTTGAACAAGGGACTATTATTTTCATATCTCAAAATTCTGCGTAGTTCCTGGAGGAGATACAGGCAGGTCACTAGCCCTTTGTTCATGAATAAGCATTGCTAAACTTAATAATTTGAACAACTGATCTTAAGAAAGGGCATTATCTACTTACCTGTGGGAAAGGATCAGCTGATGCCAATAGCACATTTTCTGGTTTGAGGTCACAATGAACAATATTTTTGAAATGAAGATGTCTTAAAGCAACAAGGATCTGTGAAGAAACATAAAGAAAGAAATTCTGTTTTAAATGTTGTACCTTTTTTTATATAGATATTGTTTGGACATTATCAGTGGTCAAAGAAACAAGGACTGGTGTAGAGAGAAACAATCCAACAAGAATGTACCTTTTAGAAGAACGTAAACAATGGAAAAAAAAGAAAAAAGGCAAAAATGTCAGCTACTATGTGCTGTGCCTCAGGTTTTCTTGATGTTTCACTGGATGCAATATGGTTTTTCCCTCTCCACAGACTTTATATGCTAAACAGTTAAAAAACTAGGTTCTAAGGACTTGTTTACATTTCTTTTGTTTGAAATCTTTGGATGCAGAAACATTTTCAAAATGACCTTCTAAATTCACTCAAAAAAATTCAAAGAAATCTTATATAATCCAGTTATTTTCTTGATGAAAGAATCAGGACTGTTGCACGTATTTCTATTCCATTAGACACACAAGAATGTGGCAACAGAATGTAACATATTCATCCTATTCCCACTGCTTTAACTCCATTCCTTGATTTTCATCTGGGGCCGGCAGAATTTACTAGTATATTAGAGGAGGGAACAGCAAGGTGGCTGAACAAACCTGGGAAGGCAAGAAACCAAATTCTGAAGCTGGTGGCAGTTTTGCCCATGAAAGTCTGAAAACTAGGAAACCTGCTACATTCCAATCTAAATAATAAACTTCCACGGCAACACCATTGTTCCTGCTCCTTTCTTTTTCCTGACTGCTGAAAGAGAGGCTGCTCTGACTCTGTGGTTGTTCACAGCTCAATCGTGTATCTAAATTTAAACTAGTATTATGGGCAGCCAAAGAAGCAATATGATAACACAACAACAGGAAGAACAACAAAAAACCCAACCCAGATCACATTGTTAACAGAAGTCATACAGGAAGCCAAACTCATTTAATCAGAGGTCAGTAATGGAAAGATCCAATTTCAGCATAAAAAATATGCACAAAATTGCACAGGAGGAACTGCAATTGCTAGGTATGGGGGAGTTCAAGAGGCTCAATTTTCTTTGTGTGTGTCTTCAATGATTTGTTGTTAGTGCTCTGCATCTCTTTCTTGTGCTTAATTCTTCAAGCATATGAGAAACTGCAGCTTGATGACCCTCCCTTATGGCAGCCAGACAGCTGCACACGTCTAGTCTTAGGTCCTCTTAATGGTTTACTACCTATCAGATAATGTACACAAAGCCATCTTACCATGCCTGGTATTTCAAATCAGGCTTTCATAAATCAGACAGGGAAACTATACCATAAGCAAAACATAAGAAACAGTGATAATAATTAAACTCAAATCTCCTTCTAGGTCTATAATTAATTTCTTACCTGAGTAATTAAAAACTTGGTTATTCTCTCTGGCAATCTGCCCTTTTCACTTGACAGGATCATCTCCAGCATGTCTCCATGGAGTTTTTCCATAACAACAAACACTCTTTCTGGCGTCTCAAACATACACTCCAGATTCACAACTCCAGGATGGTGAAGATTCTATTAAAGATAAAAACATGATCAATGGGTTTTAGCATTATATAACCAGTCCTCAGACCTCTGAAAAGCAGACAATTTTTATATAATTTTAACTGTATGCCTAACTGTCATAATTTTAACTGTATGCCTAAACTGCAGGCAACAGGCATGAAATTTCTACGGACAGTACAGGAAAATTAATGGACTTCAAATTAGTTTAACAAACACATTTTTCTTATTGTGCCTAGTGTTTAAAACTGCAGAAATTGTAATTCTTGATGTGATGATGCCAATACACTTGGTCCTGGCTGTTTACACAGACTAAGCAGCAAAAACATTTGTGATTGTAAATTAAAATAATTATCGTATTATCTAGTATTTATGGAAATTAATAAATGGAGTCAAGAGAGTGAAAACAAAAAATACCTGTAAAATTGCAACTTCGTTACGAAGTTGACTTTCCTGTTTAGTTGGAAACCTTAGTTTGTCAATTATTTTAATGGCAACATCTCTTCCCGTTTTGCGATGTTTTCCTGCATTAATAAAACAAAAGGCCTCTATAAATTAACATGATTAATTCTGACAAGTGTTCCACTTTTACTGGATTGTACAGACACAATCAAATCATTCTCACAGCAAATTAAATCACTGAGTCATTATAAGTTTTCTTTCATTCCCCCTTTTTCTAGCCTTTGACAAGAGAACTTTTCTCATTATCACCTGACAAAACTGTTTAAACACATAAGAAAAACACACATATGGGAAGTCAAGTCTGCATTTCAATAATATAGTTGCAAAGTTAACTTTCTCGCATATATCTATGATCGTCCATATAGTTCAGCTGCATACTCTGCAACCAGCAGGTTGTAAGCTTAGTCCTTCAATAGTAGCTCCAGACTAGCAAATAATGAAATAAATGATCTCCTTCAGGCATGTAAGTGCATGTCCCAGGTTTACTGGAGGCCATAGAAATTCTTCAGTGAGAAAGTTATTATTCTCACTTCACACTGTCTCAAACAACAGCTTTACAAATACACTCCCGAAACTGATGAAAAAAGGATGAGAAAGAGAGGAAAAAAGGGTAAGAAAATAAAAGAAAAACCATTCTAAGAAACTACTGTAAAACAAAGAAAAAAGGTCACGAAAATTTGCCAAAAACAACAGCAAGATGGAATTAATTTTTTCTTCAGTCCATTATTGTTCTCAAAAAGAATAGTTTTCTGCACCTCAGGGTTTTCTTTACTAGAACTTACAGACACTATGATGCTATTAATACACATTGATCCACTAATAGGTAGAAAACTTCAAATTACAAAACTTAGGCAACAAAACAATTTAATTGTTTAATGAATACTGCTTAGATAAAGCAAAGTACATCTGATTTCTGTATCAAAACATTTCAGAGCCAAAATACTTTCATCATTCAAGATATGGTCTCTCTTAAGCATATTGTACAACTCACAAAAGCCTTACCTCCATAAACAATTCCAAACTGTCCTGATCCCAACACCTCATCTGGGAAGATTTGGTACACAGTGCTAATATCCTGTTTATATAAGGATAACAAATATTATGCCCTGAGATACGGAAACAAAACGTGCATTTCATTTTCTTTTTCTAGTGGGAAGCAGCATGCATTTACTCTAGTACATTCAAATCTGTCAAAAACATTCACATGGGTTTTCTTAAAAGCCACCTTAACTGCAATTGGTATAAAAGCTGCTGAATCCTCAATACATTTCAGCCACTGCTAGCTTCCAGGCAAGTAGCCTCCATCATGCAGCATTACACAAACTTTGTGAAATCTGAAGATGAAAGTACATACGGAAATAAAGAGGGTCTTATTAGCAGCATTCTACTGTGATATCCCAGGATCCTAGATCAAGGAATGACTTCTGGGTTTTATGAAAAGGGAAAACTTATGAATTTAAAATTTTCTTGAAAAAGTTCCTATGTCAGCTTATGTCAGCCATGGAAACACAAGTGGTTTCTTAGTTTACAGAAATATTTGTGAGTATCAGCAGTTCTGCGCTTTGGCTTTTTGTGTTTGTCCACTGAGAGGGGTAAAGTATTCCATCAATGCCAGTGTGGGAATTGTACATCTCAGTATTTCTTAGTGCCTAAACACAGGCTAAAGCACAAGCTGTTAGCAGATTCATTTGGGAGTTGCAAACAAACCTCAAATCTTGGAGCTCAAGTTTAATTTTCCTGACATTTAAGCAGCAGCATATACAACAAAGAGTAAAAGAATGCCAAGAAGTTGATAATAAAGGCTGTCTTGCCTTTCCTTAGGAAACAAATGGACACATCCCTAGCAGTCAAACTTCTCCTGTCAAATGCCAGAACTGCCTAAAGCTTTACTTGGCTGCAGGGAGCCATGTTTGCTTCCTATGTCCTATGTGTCCTCTGTATGTAACAGCATATGTAACTTTGGAGAGAGTTTAATTTTCATACAAGAGAGAATGTCTGATCTCTCAATGATGAGAGGAAATGGTGTATTACTCAAGGCTTGTGATTACCTTTACGAAGTTCAATTGACAAATTCCATGAACTAATAACTTTTACAGCTCTTTATTCCTTTTGATAATTAGCATCCTGCAGGACCTATAGTCCGATTCTGCGTTAAGTGAAATGACCCATATGTAGTTGTTGCATCTCAAGAAAGGGTGCCATGAAGATTATTTTTTTTTCTCAAAAGTTATCAAAGCTTTTCTGTTTTGTTTGTTAATTTCTACAAAGTAAGTGAAAAATGGCTGATGGGTACTCCTCAAACATTACTCTTTGCAAAGCAGATCAATGACTTTGCAAGCTTAATCACTGCATATCTAGCACCAGCACCCAGTGAACACTCACCACATTCTCTTGAACTTGGCAGTTTGACACAGAAATACTGATGGATATATCCCCTGGGGAAGAAAGCAAAAGAGTAAAATATACTTTAGATTGCTGTGCTTTTAGTTCAAACATGTAGTCATAGGAAATGGCATTTACATTACATCAATACCTACTGACAGCTCCAGAAATTGGACCAATTTGGTCAGCTTGTTCATTTACCAGCCAATATATAATTACATCAGGCCACAACTATGTCACTTGCATAACAGATTTTCAGTGTATGGAAAAGAACAGAATTACACATTTCATTATTATTTTGTTAACAGTGGAATCTCATAATTCCCATTTATAAACTTATTACTGCTTTTTTCCATGCTATCTGGGGGCTTTATATCTCATGCAAATAACGTTATGTATGCAACTAGGGTAAACCATTTTTATTTGGTGGATTTAATAAGTTTTATTTATAGTGTCACCTACAATGTATTTGATAGTAGATGAAAGCTAATACACATTCAAATTGGTCTGCATACTGTTAAAAGTAATACACATTTCAACTGTCTTAAGGGACATCATCAAAACACATTATGGAAGCAAAGAAATGTGTATTTGTGCATCAAGTCCAGCCTCCACAAATTCAAGAGCTTTGGATGTTCCCATAAGCATTTTCAACTGCAAACCTACTGAGGGATTCAATAAAGTTGGAGAATATGCCTATTATTGCTAACCGTACTACACAAAGTCATCATTTTCGGAAGAATGTTTCTTTGGAGCACCGCAGCTTGTGTCTCCTGCTTCTGCCTAGAATCCTGCTCACGCTATCTTTTCGTTTTCTAAGTATGGATTTCAGCTTCATCAAAACCACTGTCCTCACTATAAAGCCTGTTATTACACACTGAAGTTACTCACTACTACCCATCCGCACCTCTCGCAGTTGCGGTAAGCAATAAAAATAACTTCTGCCCCAAATGGCTTATTCCCTTGTCCTTTCTTTAGGAATAGACTGGGTTTGGAACTAAATGCTTCCATTACATAGAGGCTTTTTATCATTGACAGTTAGTTTTCAAATGTATGTACTGCCTTATGCTTACATGAAAAAAAGCATGGACAAAGACTTATATTTCAAGTCTTATATTTGGAGAAGAGTGAAGTTGCACCATAGGAATTTGCTCTAAGGGTCTCAGATGAGCTTATTTTTTTGCACAAAAGCCCCAAAGATAAATACAAATTTATAAAGAAAAATTTCAGAGTTCCCAAGAGGAAGACAGCTGTCATTCCCAGCCCAGATTTCTGAGTGATTTGTTTAGCTACATTGGGATTAAACCAGGGGCACTACGCAACTAGACTGATTGAAATGACATCCAGAATTAGACCTATTTTATGCAGGAATGCTGATGAAAAAGCAAAGGATATTGTTAATCTAATCTGATATGTAAACTGTTGTGCCTGGAGACGTAATGCCACAGCCTGTTGTATTACTTGGTTTCTGGAGGGCTTGTAGTCTTATTAGCATTCTGTGATGCATTAATAGCATCCAGATGTCAAGTGCTAAAGCGGGTGTATATTGCAACAAAAGGCCTAATCCAAATTGTGTAGACATACTCAAATTTGCTTTACACTGACTAAGCTTGCGTAAAAGTAGAAGAGCAACGGCAGTAGTAGATGCAAAGTAGTGCTCCGTGATACTTTGTTATCAGTACCTCAGCTAAATTTAAATGTTTGATTTACATAAACTGTCATCTTTGTTAGAGAATTACCCAAAGGTATGTAAATTAAAGGCAAAGATAAATTCAGTCCTTTTGGTCCTGGGTAACATCCATGCCTTGTTGTGCTTAGAACAGCTGTTCTTTACACTTGAGCTCATTTCATCTCAGCATGGGACAATGCTTGTAGCAGTGGTACAGCCAAATGTGATGAAAGGGAGAATATCATCTACACTGCAGTGACCTGAAGAGTGAATTGCTGCTTCTCAAGATAGCTAAAAACATAAATTACAGTAATCAGGGGAAAAATCTATTCATTCCCAACTGGAGGTCAGAAACTTCATGCTTCTGCACAAGGAGGCTATTACTAATGTGAGCAATACAAATGTGGATAAGATCCTTTACTAATCTAACAGCCATCTGCTTGCTAACAAATCTGCATATTGTATATTAATACATATGTTCTAGTAGAAACTGGAAACACAGGGATGACAAATTTAAAATATGTTTAAAATAATATGCAGACAGGTGATAAGTCTTTACCAGCTGTGCAATACTTCCTTTCAATGTGTGCTAAGACTGAACAATATAATTTGTGATATGACTCATCTGAAAAGGGAGAAATGAATAAACTTACTATGCAGGCTGGCTCCTGACCCAGTTGATGCCCCTTTAGGGATGACGGGCATCAGGGCATGCTGTATTGCCATCTCCCACATTCGTGCCACATCAATGCCAATACCACTGCTGATAACACTGTTATTCAGTGGAACACTTGAGAGGTTTTCTATGTTTTCTCCAACATAATAAACTATATTTGCTGTGCTTATTTCAAAACAATGAGGACTGGCTCCTTGAGGCAGCAAAGTGAAAGTTTTTGCAGGTTCCAGAGACAAAATTTCAGACAATGGGATTTCCTAAAATGAAAAAAAAAAAGCCCACAAACTTTTCTTTCTGTGTAAAGAACAACATATAAAACTAAAGCATGACCTTTACTTAATTAATTTATGAAATTAGCTGTTTCTTTGAACCACCTGCTTCTTGTACAACAAAAAGGCTCTTGTAACCTGAAACTCCATGACACAGAGAACTGTTGATGGTAAATACTCCATGTTTCTTTCCAAAACCAAATAGAACTTTGATTATTTAATTAAACTTTTTCAGACAGAACAGTGATCTGTCCATCAGAAAAGAGCAGCACCATCCATGTATCAACAGAACTCCATGAGACAACTAACCCCACTGACTCCTTATTTAATAAAATTTATTTGCAATAATTATTTGCAGAATAAATCTACTCAACAGTAAGGTTCCAAAGCTATCTTTTACATATGCACAGACTTCATTGTTTCCCCATGAACAACACTTAGGGCACGTTTCAGTGACATATTTCCCTGAGAAGAAGCCATATGAAGAAAATACTTTCCATTATTAAAACTTGTTGCAGTAATGCCTGAGGATTAGGCATTTAACTGTCTCAGCTAAAAGGATATAGGCACTAAACCAAACTTTTACAATCAGAATCACAACATAATGTCCCAAGGACAGAATTAAAATATTATATACTACACCTATTTTTTTTTAAATAATTTGCATTGTGAATGACAATGTCAGATGAGTTTCTTGGCAGAGTTTGTCGCTGGCATGTGACATGTCGCCATGATATGTCGCTGAACTGGATTTCTACAACATGTATTTTACAAGTATTTGTTAGCTGACACCTGTCTGATCTGAGACTTCTTTGTGAAAGGCAAACCACACATATGCAGCTTAAATAAGGAATACAAACAGCATAAAGTGGACTTTCAGTAAGCATCTCTTGATTCTTCAGTTTAATCATTATATTCTGCTAGTGCAAAAAGAGACTGAAAATATTCCTTACTTTGTAATATTTGCTTCCAGTATCATTTTGAAAAAGTGTAATGCATTTGCTGTCCAGTCTCCAGTAGTGTCGTTTCCTCTGCAATGAAAAACAAGCGGAAAATCTTTCTAGCATTTTCCAAGTAAATTACTGAAATGTTCATTTCTCAAAAGCATCACTTCCAAAATGTTTCACTTAAGTTTGAAGAGATGAATTGTGAATGATAAAGATTCATTTCCTATTACAAAATTTTTATGAGGACTTTACGTTTGAGTTTAGGGTTTACAAGGCCACCCTCTGTTGCTTCAGTAATAACCTAGCTCTGTTTAAATTGCCCAAGTTAAAAAATTCAAAAAGTCACTTTGATGTCTGCATTACATTCAGCACAAATTACTAAAGGTATGATGCTAAAATAATTAAACTTTCTTTTCATATATAACACCACAACTCACTCTAGAAGGCCACATACTGAAGTCTTTATTCCTGTTTTAGTAGGCCAGAAAGAATATAACGAAAGAATTTTCTATGCAAACTCTATTTTACAAAAGTCTGAATTCACATAGTAGGAGGGTATCTAGGAGCCTGCAGCTACAAGGTGCATAACCCTATGGTGTTAACATTATTAATTCTTTCAGAATGTCACTTACATTTGGCTGCCTATGATAATGCAACTGACATATTCAGGTTATTTTTGCATAACTGTCTCCTGTTTCTTATGATGACTCGGTTAAGACAAGTCAGGACATTAGGAATCACAGTAACTGCAAAAAATGGCTTCTGTGATTGCAAATTATCAATGTGTTGTTAGGATTTGATTCTGTACTATCATAGAGTATGTACAGCAAGGTAGGTCTTCCTTGACATTTCTTACCAGTGTGTCCTTGCTTGTATAGTGAACCATCCAGCCCTCCTTCATTACTGTGCTACTTCTCCTTTTTGTGTGCTTCACAGATTGTACCACTCTCATTAATGGAATATTGTTGCTGGTTGAAGGGCTTAAGAATAAATCAACAAAGGCTTTTAGAAAGAAGATAACTTTGGACAAAAAGAAAGAAGTTCTTTTAAATCAGTATCAATATATCTCCTATATCCACATTTATATTTTTCATCATTATCAGACCTGAATTGGACACTATTTTGTTTTGTCACTCCAAGTGTCATGAGATTATAAAGAAAAAAAAATTGTAATGCCACACCAGGAGAATGTCAGAGACCTTCTGAAGGCTTACAGACACACACGCATGCACACACACACACACACACTCTCCCCCGACAATGTTCCTAAAGATGAGCTAAGAAGATGTGCAAATGACTAGGGCCTCTGCTAGTGTGTGGGAGCCATCGCTTAAGCCTATGTTATGCATGATTCAGACTACTACTTGATCTTGAATCTCTCATGATCTAAGTAAACTTTGTCCATTGGATTACCATCCTGCAATCTTTCTCCAGTTCAAACACAAAATTGAGTGATGACAGTTTACAGAGTGGAAAATGTGGCAGCTGCCTAGCTGTGCATACCCTGCAGAGCACAGCAGAGAATTTGCTGGAGCCTTTCTGGGAAAGATGTTTAAGATAATATATTTTATCCTCAAAGACCTAAAGCAAAGTCCCATTCCCTTGCACCTTGGGGTATGCACTCTGATATTTTCCACAACTCAGCCAACACACAGTAAGTCAGGAAGGCATGGGAACCTGACCGTATGCCTGACAGCATTATCAGATAAAATCTGGAATATCTAGTTAGAGAGGTGTAAGAAATAACAAGCACATCTGCCCACTTTCCTTACTGTTAGAGTTAGCCATTCATAAAGCTGATTGAGCATAATGGAATGTGGACTCATAATCTGCTTCAGTCCTGAACATAAGCGCTTAGTTATTTCTGGCAGAACTTTAAACAGAGGTGCTGTACTGTACATGAAAACACAACACAGAGAACTTGTGTCTTCTGCCCTGAAAGCAGAAGTGCCACAAGTCCAAGAAAAAAGGGCAAAAAATGCCCAGGAAAAGAATAGTATCTGAAGTTTCCACAGCTGTGACTATGGATGTCTGCAGATTGCCCCGCTTCACTATAATGCATTCTGGAAATAAGAAACATTTTATGTAATGGCACTTTCCAATCAAGATGCAAAAAGTGTGCTGTCTTAAAGATTCATTAAGACTGTAACATACAGTTAACACCTCTTTTTGGCCTAAAAATGAACAAATAAGCTTAAGTGCCGATTTAACTATTCTTGTCCGTACTGGCAAGAGGTTTACATTTTTATTTGCCTTTTATAGATCACTTAAAAATAATACATGAATATGGATGGTTCCCTAGAAATAAATGGGGGAAATATAGGAATGCCCCTCAACTAAGTAAAACATGTATCTTGGTTGTCAATGTTTTTCTTAGATATAACTGGGTATTTATATTTTGAAAACCTGCAAGGCTGTCCATTTAATACAATCGTGACGTTCCAAAAGTTACATGACATTGATTTTCTGATATAAGCAGAGGCTTGTATTCCAATGATACAAGGTGTCTATATACAATATCTATGCAGGTGAATATGACGGTACGAAAATCAGTTCCCTGCTGTGGAAGGTAAACCTGCACGCTCCTGATATAGACTGCTTTCTACTAGTTCAACAGCTATATGTTAGTAACAGAGAACTAAGGGGAACATGTTACTGATACAGACTCCTAGTAAGTAAAGTAAAAGAGGAGACTGCAGGTCAAACTGGGACCTGTGGAAAGAAAAATATTCTGTAATTCCAGGTACAGACCCCTTGCATCAAGGAAATTACAGCTGAAAGGATCTTAATTAATTCTAAGTTCCCTGACAATGATAATCCCTGCTTTTCCCCCCTACTATTCTGTACAGTTCCAGTAAGTGAATGTTTTCTTCTCTTCAGACATCTTGAGGTAAGTTGCACAACTCAATTCCTATTTTCCTTTCTGATTAGTCATTTCAAACCACTAACCTGTTTTGTAACTTGCTTCAGAGTACTACTTGAAGTTTGCCAAACTTTCCTTCTTTCTAAAGGTATGTAAAACCGCAAACAATTCACCTAATTGTTATTACAGCCACTTACACTATACCATAGCCACTTACACTAGTTTTAAATTTTGTTGTTGTTCATTTCAATGACCAGGCATTCCACTATTAGGCAGGGAAAGAATGCTTGGGGTGGGGGTGCGAAAAGTAAAAAAGGCAAAAAATTGTTCTCTATTGCTTATGCACAAATAATTTCACTACATGTTTTTCATAAGAGAACAGACCTGTAACAATTACTTGTGAATCAGTTTTCAGTTGCTACTTCAACTTTACAGTAATTTTTAAGCTTCTCTAAAATTCCTAATACATATGTTCAGTGAAGCAATCTCATTGCAGTTCCAGTACCACCACATAGCACTAGCTCTCTCCATTCACAGTGACTGAGAATAGTGTCCATGGGGATTCCCCTTTGAGCCCTAGCCATGATACTTACAAATAAACACAAAAGAAGATGTAAAGTACACTAACTCCCCAGCTCACCTGATCATCCTGTTAGACTCGTCATGATCCGGGTCAGCATCCTGCATTTCCCCGTTGTCACTATGGCATCCTGTCATCGACATCTCAGAATCGTGAGCTATAGATTCGTCCATGTCATCTATAAAACCACTGTTTCTTTCACTGTCATTGTCGTCACTCCCTTCTTCCATGACCACATCAGACTCAGCCCCAGGACTAAGAAGATCTGGAATATTGTTTCTGAAGTTATTATATGAAAACATAAAATACTCCAATCACGATATCCTTACACATTCTGAGCTTCAGAAAGCATCAGGTTCTTTTTGGAACTCTACAGGCTGGGTGTATCTTTACTTGGTACTCTGTGTGATGGTTAAGTGCGGTTTTTAACCAGTCATTTAGAACATCACCAAAGAAAACTGGAAATGCATCAAACCACAATAATTTCAGAAATACAACTTTCCAATAAAAAATGACAAAGTCAAAGCAGAATTTCTTATCCATGGATTTCTAACAAACATTCTATACTCGTGAGCTTTATTTCTGAGATCTGACAGATTTTCTATACAACTTGAATGTTGTATACTGGCTTGATGGCTGTTGGCAAGGCTAGAGCTGAAAACTGATGCTAGAAGAGAAGTAATTTCAAAACTAGGAATTTTGTAATAATGATGATGACATGATGATGAACTACTGCAATAACTCCCAAGACAACTACTTATAATGTGAACTATATTTTTTTCTACACTTGGAACAAGTGTTCTCTGTGAAGGCTGCACAATATGGAACAGTAACCCTTATTACTGAAATAACGCTTTCTGCCTTTATGAAAGAAATATTAAATAAATATTTAAAAGTTCAATGGCATAGAAAAAACATGAAAACTTAGAATCTAACTTATTTGACTATGGCTTAGTATTAAGAGTATATTCTAGGTTATATTTAAATTATATTAAACTTTCCAGTTTCAAGATTAGATATGCCTAAGCAAGATGAAAGTAAGAAATAATTTTTGATTGTACTGTTGCTTACTAATGGATTTCTGTGGAAGACCTAAGGACTTACATTACAAACACAAACTTCACAAACTCCAAGCAAAATAAATCAAACACACACACAAACACACACACACACACACACACACACACACACACAAAACCCCATGTTGAAACCCAAGCTGCTGTTATACAGGCTGTGACATAACATGGCAAAATCATCAGTCCTGTCAGACAGTAAAGACAGCACTAGTTTTTCTGGGATGTTTGCAGTGTTTCAGTAATCTGAAGTAAGGTTGAAATCACATGGAAGACACCAAATAGTCTCTCTGAGAAACTTTTGCCTTAATTGTGTGGAGGAAAGTTCTTGACAGTCAGTGTAGATGATGCCTCAAAAAGAAAAAGCACACTGATCTGACTGACAGCAAAATGTTTTGAATTGATGGCATCTCACTCAAATTGGAAGTGCACAGCTGAAAGGTTTGTTTCCATGTAGAGCAGTCTTAAAATATTTGGATATAAGTTACTGATGTGTGATTGAAAGATACATTATAGTTCATCTCTAGCAGAAACAATCATCCACTCATGAATGACACTTTAAAGTGCAAGGCTATCTCCTTGCTATTCCTACAACACTTTAAATCTCTATATTCAATAAACCCACAATCAGTTAAAAATAGGCTCCTACATTTAGGATGTAATGTGTTTATTAATGAGACCATACTTGGAATTTTATTACTTCAGCTCTTCCTTCACTTACTATTTTGGGGAAAATGTATCACACAGCAGATGGACAGAGTGACAGATACTTTATTAAGTTTGAAAACAATGTGAATCAAATTACTGTAAAAATAGAAATGAGATAGCAAGATGAAATTGCCTTTGATAATCCTAAGGACCTTACATCAGTCATTTAGGACAGACAACTAAGAGTTAGAATCATTGAAGGGTTTGGGTTGGGAAGGACCTTAAAAATCATCTAGTTCCAACCTCCCTGCCATGGGAAGGGACACCTCCCACTAGACCAGGTTGCTCAAAGCCCTGTCCAACCGCTGAAGCCAATGAGGTGGCATCATTTGGAGCTCTGCTCAGATGCCTTCATACAAATGCTCATAGTATGGGGAATAAACAAGAGGAATTAGAGATGTGTACATGTCTTCAGGGGTATGATATAATAGGCATCACAGAAACATGGTGGGATGGCTCCTGGAGTGTAGGAATAGAAGGTTACAGGCTCTTTAGGAAAGACAGGACAGGCAGATGGGGAAGGGGAGTAGCTATTTACGTCAGTGATAGGCTGGAGAGCATGGACCTCTATCTGGGGACAGGTGATCAGGCAACAGAGAGCTTCTGGGTCAGGGTCAAAGGGAGAACAGCAATGGGGGACATTAATGTGGGGATGTCCCACATTATGTCCACATATGTCCCACAGGATGTCCACAGCAGCTACTGGGTGCCTGATCATGAGGACTCTGTGGATGAAGTACTCTATAGACAAATAGGAACAGCCTCATGTTTGCAGGCCCTTCTTCTCATGGGGGACTTCAACCACCCTGATACCTGTTGGAGCGACGGTATGGCCCGGCACAAGCAATCCTCGATTGTGTGGAAGACAACTTCCTTCTGCAAGTAACAGAGGAGCCGACAAGGAGAGGTGCCATGCTTGACCTTGTACTAACCAACAGGTAAGGGCTGGTTTGAAATGTGACACTCCAGGGCAGCCTTGGTTGCAGCAATCATGAGATGGTTGAATTCGAGATCCTCAGGACAGTGAGAAGAGCGTGCAGCAAGCTCACTGCCCTGGACTTCAAGAGAGCAGACTTTGGCCTCTTCAGGAAACATGCTTAGTAAAGTTCCATGGGATATAGCCCTAGAGGGGAGGGGGGGCCCAAGGCTGTTGGTTGATATTCAAGGATCACCGTCTACAAGCTCAGGAGTGTTGCATCCCAACTAGAAGGAAATGCAGCAGGAGGGCCAGGAGACCTCCATGGATGGATAAGGAGCTGCTGAGGAAACTTAGAGGGAAAAAAAAAGAAGTTTATAAAAGGTGGAAGCAAGGACAGGCAGTCTGGAAAAATACAGGGATATTATCCAGGAAACTACGGACCAGGTCAGGAAACCTAAGACTCAGTTAGAATTAAATCTGGCAAGGGATGTGAAAGATAATAGGAAGGGCTTCTGTACGTATATTGGAAACAAAAGGCAGACTAGAGACAACATCAGCCCCCTCCAGAAGCTATCGGGAGAACTGGCTACCCTGGATTTGGAGAAGGCTGAGGTTCTTAATGACTTCTTTGCCTCAGTCTTCACTGGCAAATGTTGTGACCACACCATCCAAGTCTTGGAAGGTAGATGCAGAATGAAGACCTTAGACCCATTGTAGGAGAGGATCAGGTCTGAGACCATCTTAAGAACCTGAACATTCACAAGTCCATTCAACCTGGTGAAATCCAACCACGGGTCCTGAAGGAGCTGGCAAATGAAGTTGCTAAGCCACTGTCCATCAAATTTGAAAAATCATGGCAGTCAGGTGAAGTTCCTGATGACTGGAAAAAGGGAAATATAACCCCCATTTTCAAGAAGGGGAAAATGGATGACCTGGGGAATTACAGACCAGTCAGTCTCACCTCTGTGTCTGGCAAACTCTTGGAGCAGATTCTCCTGGAAGGCATGCTAAGGCACATGAAAAACAACAAGGTGCTTGGTGACAGCCAGCATGGCTTTACTAGGGGAAATCCTGTCTGTTCAATTGGGTGGCCTTCTATGATGGGGCTACAGAACTGATGGATAGGGGCAAAGCAGTTGATGTCATCTCCCTGGGCTTGTGCAAAGGGTTCAACACTATCCCTCATGACATCTTTGTCTCTAAACTGAAGGGACATAAATTTGATGGATGGACCACTCGGTGGATAAAGAACTGGCTGGATGGTTGCACTCAAAGAGTTGTGGTCAATGGCTCAATGTCCAGCTGGAGACTAGTAATGAGTGGTGCCCCTCAGGGATTTGTGCTGGGACCGATCCTGTTTAACATTTTTGTCAGTGACATGGACAGTGGGATTGAGGTGTTCTCAGCAAGTTTGCTGATGACACCAAGCTGTGTGGTTTGGTTGATACGCTGAAGAGAAGAGACGCCATCAACAGGTACCCTGACACACTTGTGAGGTGGGCCAATGCCAACTTCATAAAGTTCAACCAAGCCAAGTGCAAGGTCCTACACCTGGATCAGAGCAATCCCCCAAGCACAGCTACAAGTTGGGCAAAGAAGAGATTCAGAGCAGCCCTCAGTGGAGAAGGACTTAGGGGTGTTGGTCGATGAGAATCTTAACATAAGGCATCTTCAGTGTGCGCTTGCAGCCCAGAAAGTCAACCGTATTCTGGGCTGCATCAAAAAGAGCGTGACCAGCAGGTCGAAGGAAGGGATCCTGCGCCTCTGCTCTGCTCTTGTGAGACCTCACCTGGAGTATTGTGTACAGTTCTGGTGTCCTCAACATAAAAAGGACATGGAACTGTTGGAACAAGTCCAGAGGAGGGCCACAAGGATGATCAGGGGACTGGAGCACCTCCCATATGAAGACAGGATGAGAAAGTTGGGGCTGTTCAGCCTGGAGAAGAGAAGGCTGCATGGAGACCTCACAAGTAGCCTTCTAGTATTTGAAGGGGCCTACTATGGTAATGGGTTCAGACTTGTACAGGGGAAGTTCAACTTAGATGTAAGTAAGAAGTTCTTTACTGTAAGGGTGGTGAGGCACTGAAATGGGTTGCCCAAGGAAGCTGTGAATCCTCCAACCCTGGCAGTGTTCAAGGGCAGGCTGGACAGAGCCTTGGGTGTTATGGTTTAGCGTGTGATGTCCTTGTCCTTGGCAGGAGGGTTGGAACTAGATGATCTTAAGGTCCTTTCCAAGCCTAACTATTCTATCATACTATAAATGAGGTATAAATTGTGTAAAGAGTAAAAAATTATAATAGTGACTCCAGGAGTGAAGCTTAAGGTGCATCAGAGAGAACATTGCAATATGAGTGCAACGGCAACCTTCCAGAAAATCATGCACCTTATCATGTTTCAAACTGGATACTTAGCATCTGAAATAGTTTTGCCTACACTAATTGCCATTAAACAGTAGAACTTCCTAATAACACAGTCACACTACTATGAAAAGCATTATGAAAAATATTAGTTAACACTCCTAATTTTGGAAATTGTTGGTATGTCTTCAGTAAGATCAGAGGTTTAAAGTTTGAAATAAGGGTTCCTGAGAAGACAATACTCTGTTAGCCTCAAAAGCAGTTTAGGCTGACAACTTAACATGGTAATATGCATTAGAAACTGAACACTTTACCACACTTCTCATTCCCTCATCACATGGAAAAGTGACATTTTCAAGGCAATCAACAACTCATCTACAACCACCCTTTTTTTCCTCCAGTACCGTCTGTCAAGCCTAACCATAAATTCTATACTTGACACAAAAATGACAGCACATGTATGGGAAAATCAGCAGATATTCAAGCCTTTATTTCTGGCAACTGATATGATTCATTTTATACCAACGGAAAGTAGTGGAATTTTCCCTGGATGACATTCCCAGTTCTTCCAGGTATGCTTTTCCTTATTGGTAAGATTATCTTAAAGCAAACATTTCTTCCCTCTCCCCCAGATTAAAAAGCAATTTTGTGTTTGTATCTGAATGCCAGCTTCTCATGATTATGGCTTTTTGCTTTACTATAGCATTCTGCATTCAACAGGCCATGATCGCCTGACCATTTTGCTGCTGACACCACCTCTGAGGCACAGCTGAGCCTGTCAGTGACACCTATTTGGAAGACACACACTCTGCTCTGAGCCACTTGTAGGGTTCCTCCCACACTTCATCTTTGACTTATAACAGAAATATTTCAGAATAAAGGCCACTCCCAAGCAGTGGAAAATTGTGTCTTTGCATACTTCTCAGTTTTACGTTTCTCTTACTTAACTGATGGTTTCAACAATGACAGAAACCACTGTTAGGGCAACTTACCTCCATTAATGGCAACTTCCCCCAGGCAGTTATTTGGCACTTTAGAAGCACAGCGTTTGTGACAGTTGAACCTACAGTCTGTTAAGGAAAAAAGGGATACAGTAAAATTATACCCCTCTTCCTGTGACACAATTATATTTTTTTCCTGCTCTTGAGCCTATAAATGTCAAGCCCTACCATTGCACACTACTACAGAGTTAACATGCCCAAACAGAACTCTTTATCCTGGGTGCATGCCACCTGCCAGTAGAAGGGACAGGATTAAAGATGCTAGAAGTGTGTTTCCTTGGGGGGAAAAGAAAGCATTACAATGGGCAGTTGGGTGGAGGCACTACCTGAAGCTGAAGTGCATACTCAACTTGTCTAGGGAGACCCAAGTGCCTGGCTGCAAAGCTAGAGCTGCTTTTCCAGTATATCTGCTGCAGCTGAAGAGGCTGAGTACATATAAAAAACTGATGACTGAAAACTGAAACAGCAGAACCTTAGCCAACAATTATAAGTGAGAAAATATTTGTTCTTTACATCTCAAAGCAACTTCTGTACTGCTTTCAGTGGATGGCTCCCTCAAGTCCTTCCTTATTTCCTAGATATTTTTATTTCAGTCTACCTTTACTTTTTTCATATTTGTAAGTAGCACTTTATTAGACTTCATCTTAAATGTTTTTATTTTGGCTTCTGAACACCTCTTACTTGAAGTAAGACAGGTAACTTATTAACACACCTGGAAAAGCAAAGAGTAGGAAGGAATATATCAAGGTTGTCTATACCCTTGCAGTTATTTAACTTCAGATCAAAAAATCAACTGAAGTGTAGCAGGGCCAAACTGTAGGTATTTTATTTTTTTTTTATTTTAATCAGGTTACTATTTGCTTATGTCAATGGGATTCAAAATGAAATGGAACAGGTGATGCCTTCATTGGTATTTTGCTTTAGTTAAATCACATCAGAGTCACATCTTAAGTTAAATGAATGTCACTGAATTTTTGCAGGGAGTTAGCTCAAAGAAACAACACAAAATATACTGATTAATGCTATGAGATTACTGCTTCTTTTAATAGAAGGAAGGTGATTTTTAAGGATCTGTTAGCCAGCACTATCTAACACCATAGCATGCACAATGCTTTGCATCTAAGGCCCTTCTAGCCGGTTAAGGTGAACCAGCAATCTAGGCTACAACCCAAGTGGCTTGATTCACTTCAGCATCTACTTAGGTACAACAGCATGAGACTTCAAAGCGCATTAGTTAGTTACACTGGAAAAATGTGGTTTTAAATTCTCATATAAACTCATCTTAATTCCATTACAACTTCCTCAAAACCCTGAACTACTGGGACTCAAGCACATACTTCAATTCACCATAAGATTTTGCAGATTAAAAACAATGAAGAATACAGTCTTTTGTGTTAACTATTCTGCTGTAATTGCCTGTGAGCACATGCTCACCTACTGCCAAATACAAGATAATTTACACCTGAACGAAAAAGATGTGAGCTACTGCAGATATACTGCAGGGTAAAAATGAACAGCCATGCAGACAGCTCCTGCAGAACAGCAATTACTGTAATTTTAACTCCAGCTTAATCCAGCGTAATTGTACACTGCCTCCACCTAGGCAGTTTAGTGAGGAAACCATGAGTAAGGCTACATAGTAACCACTCAAATGCCAATTTACTAATTTTATTATGCTTAGCTTTTATGTACCTAAGGGGTGTCTGCTTACCTTTGCATTGCAAACCCTGTCTAAAAAGCCCTTTGAGAAGCTTCTTGCAGTACTGGCAAACTGTTGGCCGTGTATAAGAGTGGATGACGAAAGTGTGAGGCACTTTAACCTTCGACAGTAAGATCTTGTCTAGCTGAATAGGTCGCCCAATATATGATTGTGAATTTGACCTCTTCTCTCGCCCAGTGAATGATTCTGATGGCGTCTTTTGCTGTGAAATACATAAAAAGAACATGTGAAATAACCATGATGTTCTAAGTTTTAAAAGAATATCACACTCACCTCAAGAACAGTAAGTCATGTCATAAAAAGAAACGTGTTTTTAAACACTAACAAAATGTGCAACTCTCTCCAACTGCTTTTGAAAAATTTGAATGGTAGCAAACACTATTGTCATACATTCCACTTTGTGACTGAAACAGGGCTTCAGGGATTTATTGAAAAAAGAAAAAAAAAAGAAAAAAACCCCAAAAGAATTAAAATATTCATTAAAAATTTCTCAGAAAAGCATTTTGCATACTGACAAACACACGCGCCATTTTTACCCATTTTATTTTCTGTTTTATATCAAATTTAACTTTGAAAGACTATATTTTTTGTATAAATATTAAGAAAATTGTTACCTTATTCCATGTACATGCAGGGGTTTGATACAAAACAGATTAGTATTTTCCATCCCCTTCATTTATAATTTTTGCTATCGCTAACCTTACCACATTTAGATTACACACAATGTATCACAATAGGTATATAAACACATGTAGATAAATATATATAAAGTGAGACATACAGCCTAAGGTATGGAATAAAAAGAATTTCTGAAAGAAATTATTTACCTTATATTCTCAACTCATGTAAGTATGGCAATTATCCAAGAAAACAACTGATCCAGAAAGCTGCCTTCTCCCAGTAACTGCCCTCAAGAAACAAACCAAACTATGCCCACAGTTAACAACAAAAGGAAGGCAAAAAGAAAAGCTGCAAGATGTAGTCTGATAATTTAAAACTCAGTATCTTCTTACATCATCTGCAAATAATAACTGAAGGCTAGAAAACGAGTCATTCCCATCTAATATCATCCAATATAATCTAAACTAAACTTATTATTATCATTTTGCCTTCATTTTCCAAATTATTGCCAAATCAAAAATTATTTTGGCAACTGAACAGTATTAAAAGCTTTTAAAAAAATCCAAATTACTTCTATCTAGTTAATCTCATGCTCAAAGGATTTTAGAGATCTTGTTTTTCCCAGATTTTCTCACCAAATACCTTGCAGTTTTAGAAAATTCAGTAGTGTTGCTGAAATGTACTAAGACTCACCTTAGGCACTTATGTGATTATCAGAGAGACACACTTCATTACAGCTTTGGCTCTGACCACTGAGATATGCTGCCCAGATGATGTCTCATCAAATCTCAGCTGTGGTACAATTTGAGTGTAAGACAAATTATTTGCTGCAAGTTTTGTCTTTTTGAGCTTGATGGCAAGTTTTCAGCTTTGATGTGCTAATATATGCTTCTGCATAGCTCTGAAAAAACGTTAGGTTCTACCGGTAGCATACAGTGTAACATATCAGCAATTCTTAGTTTACCATGTCTTTGGGTAAAGTAAGGTAATGCTGAATTTCACCTTCTCCCATACTATACTCCCATACATCAGTAGTCATGGATCTGGTCTCTCTCCTGCATGCTCAGGTCCGATATGAGGGATTTGCACACTCTCCCTCTTCCAGCCAGTCACAATGCGACCCCTTGGCTACTCTCAGAGCTAGCAAGGGGAAGGGAAGCTGGTGACAGCTCAGAACACATGGCAGCAGCAAACAGAGCATCACTCTACACCCCTCTGATGACTGACTAGGAGGAGGAACACATCTTCCCTCTTGTCAATGATAAGCTTCTTCTCCCAGTATCTTCCAGAATTCAATGACCCCATAACTTTAACTTCCAGCACTCCCAGCATCAGACAGATTCCACAATTTAAAGCCTCCAAAAGAAAACTAGTAACGGTTCCATTTTCACTGCAAAAGTGACAATCTCTTCCACAAGCACCTTCTTCTTTAGCCAGTGTGCTTTGTTTCTTAGAAAGATAAATTACTTTTTCCTGGTAGTCAGCCAGGCTACTGACTCAGCAGATCTGGAAACTTCCCAGGAAATGACTGCTTAACTGGATTACACCATGGAAACTAACAGCCTGTGCAGCTCCAAACGCTAAACAGTTTTTTAGAACAATCATCCCAGCAAGGTAATCTATACTTTAACAGCTCAGAATATGATTTTCCAAGTGACAACAAACACAAAGAAACATGGGCAGATATTTACAGATGTTCAGTCAAACAAGTGACACCAATCACATTCAGAGCCTTCAATTCAATTAAGCCTTAAACTATGAGAATAACAGAATCCAATGTTTGCTTACATTTTCATTCTGAAAAAAAGGGTTATTTTTAATTCCAAGATGGGAGAGGTGCCAAGCTTTTTCTTCAACATGGAGCATTCAGCATGATTCTTACTACTCTTGCCCCTTCTTGTTCAACTTTGAATTTTGGGAATATGCTGAAGCTACTCATGGTTTATCTGGTAAGTTTTGTTAAACGCTATTCAAAGACAGAACAACTTGTCTACAGTAGACAGAAGCACAAAGTAATTGTACAGAACCCTGTCACTGCTGAAAGGAGAAGGTCCTCCATATAACCATTACCTCAAAAGCAAAAATACTTCATAAGGAGATCTTTCCTGTCTTTTTTTACCTTGTCCAAATCCATTGCAAAATACAATTAAGAAACTGAAATAAATACTGATTCCCTGCCAATGAAATTCAGCTGTTCCTATTACCCTGGTGAGCCTGACTGTCTTCTAGCACCACACCTATCCCTCACAGGCACAGAAATCAAAGAAACTTTAGGGAGATGCTGAAGGGGCTAATGGGAAGCAATAAAAGCTGACTAACTAGATGCAGAGTTGGTGTCTTAGGAATGAAGACATAGACTAGCCCTGCAACCAGATGCAGAGGCTAACCTAAAACATTAAATAGACTGCTGTTTGTCTGACTTCTTTTAAAAGGTTTCAACAGTGACACTAAAACTGTCTCAGGCATTCTGACAAAACATTACTGAAGACCTTCATGTTCTAAAAAAGTCAGAAAAGGAAGGCTTCTATTTTGACAACCGATACCTCATTTTACATCATACTTGCAGAAACACATTAAAGTCAGTAACCTTCACTCAGAAGAACCTAGGCTACATATCCTATGGTCTCCAAAACACATATTTTTTTCAAAACTGTTCACAAAGCAGTGCTAACCTCTTGTAGGCTCAATATCTTAAAAGTATTGTGACATTATTCAAACAAAACCAACTCTGTTATTCCTAGATTTTTGAAATGTTTGCCTTAACAAAAGAAACAAACTATCAGGCCTTAGGTTGGTTCTGGTTTGTTTTTTCTTTTTTATTTATTTACTTGGACAACTGAGAAAAGTGATGTATATTTTAAAGAAACAAACAGCAATAACTGTCTGCATGAAGTTATATTTTCAGCTTTGAAACATGCATTTCCTTCCTGTATTGAGGGAGAGGATAAAGCCTTAATACGTTCATACACAATTTCTTCACAGGAAGCTACTGTCAAATGAGGTGCTAGATATCTATGTAACCACAGGGACTACTATGTTTTTAATGCAATGCAAATGTTGACTTTCTTTTACAAATTAAACTATGTGACTGTAATTAAGTGAATTCAAGGAAACAAATCTTCAGTTAAATATACTGAAATACCACACTTAGACTGCAATCAACTGTGTTGTCTTTTGAGGCTTTTAGCACTCTTTAAGTCAAGTGTATGATTTAATCCTACAAGCTCCATAGTTAAATAGCTATGGTTTGAAAAACACTTCAGTGTCACATGTGTAAACACATCAAAGAACTGACTTCACTATGAACTGTTAATATTAAACTATCTACAGATGGAAATTATTATGTACCCTGCTCCTCCACTCAGACAGCAAACAGTGGTTTGAATGCTCTGTCTGTAACCTGACTTATTTTGTAAAGTAACAAGAGAAGATTACTGGGTTTCAGCAGTTATTGTGTGACTATGCTGACTTCTCTGAGTCAGGGATTTCCCAAAACAAAAGCCCTTTTTTACAGAGGACTTGCTAGTTGCAGTAGGCATAAAAGGGCTTACACAGCACCAAGCTTTTTTTCTTGCATCTTACAGACACAAGTTCCTTATAAAATACTAGGTTTAGTTTGCTCTTCTATTATATGCTTTATAATTTCAAGTACAATAATTTTGAGCAAGAAATTATTTTAATGTCTCTTGCACTACTAGGATGCACACATCATAAGCCACACTCGGCAGCTCAATTGTGCCAACTGCATAGAACTTTTGAGAAAGAAAAAGAAGGCACATACCATGATACGAAGGTATCTTAGCCAAGTTACAACTGAAGACAAAACTATTCAAGGAACCTGCACAATTCTGGTTCACTCAGAATTGCTTTTTTTTTCCTCCAATGTCTGTGTAAATGAGTCCCATTTGACACTGTCACCACACCGTCCCTACTGAATCAGGGATAAGCAGTAGGTCTTTGGGCTTAACCAAAGCCACAGGTTTGGAAAAAGTTTTGGCATTGGATAGAGAAGGTCTAGACAAACCAGCTTGGCAAGCCTTGCAGAAAGAGAGGAAGTTTGGGGGTAGTAGGGTGTTATCAATGTAGAAGAAAAGCTTACCTATTAGAAAGGAAAGTGCCATTGAATATGTTTGGGCCAGGAAAGAGGAGATAAAAGTGTCCTAATTTCCTCTATCTCCCAAAGTACAAACTGCATATTGGGATCTTATACCATTTCACAAGACCTAGCACTAACATGAACAATGTTTCACAGATGCTATAGGAAAGTAAACTGTGTACCTCAGGCTGTGCCACTTTTTTATATTTTTAATATGTACAAATCCTTGTGTTAGTACTTAGAAACTACAAGAACTTAGCTCTGAATGTGTGTTTACTTAGACATATCATGCACTCCTTAGAATTCCGACTGTCATAGTCCCACAACAAGTGCACATCCTCAGTTTAATGGTGACTTATATGAAGGCTCATAAGCTGACAACTACTGTTACTATTGTATGTCTTCCCTAAGAACAAGATTGGGGATTTAATAACAAGTGGCAATTATCTAAGGATGAGAACAATCTGAACCTCTCTCCTCCTCCAAGCTGAAGAACCAGATACCCATAAAACCTCTCCAAGGGATCACAAACAGGTTGCATTCAGAAACATCACACATGGCACATATGAAATTTCAGAACATTTACGTCTTTAAGCTGCTTCCTGTTGTCCCTTCTACGTATCTCACTAGATATCTGGAAAATATTAGAGGTGCATAACTGAAGCAGTATTTAATGCCGTCCTAAATATACACCTTTTCACTTAAAGTAATTGGCTTGATCATCTTTTAGATTTCATCTGGCTGTAAGGAACTTCTGAAACAATCATATTGGGGTAAATGAGATCAGAAAAGCTAAAATATACTTTGATATTTCACAAGAAATTCCATCCCAGCATATTTAGTGCATGGCGCTAGTACAGGGATTACTATAATTTTGTGGCACAGTGATATGTAAGGTAAGCCATTCCAAATTTACTTTCTGTATCCTACAAAGTTTTAATTTAGGGTTCAGTTTGACTTTGAACGTCAAAGACATGAAATGCTTCAAGAAAAAAGGGAACTATATTTTAAATAGTTTTGGTTGATTTTTTTAACCTTTAACATAATTTAATATTTTATATAACTGTAAAAAAAAAGCAAACCCAAAACCCTCTAAAAATAATATCTAAAAGATTGTGGAGTTAACTTAAACTCCTATTTAAATATTTAATTTTCAGTGTCAGATTCACTCAGTTCTTGATTCTCAGTTCTGCTCAGTGCAGTGCATGACCCTAGATTCACCTGGTGAATATGTCACTTATGTAAACAATACTTAGGACTGGTTTAGTTCACAACCTATATTTTACACTTTTATTATTTATAAATAACATCTAGATTTTGGACCTCAAAAAATTTCCAGGAACACTTTCCAAAACAGCATGTGTTTTTTTATGAAACAAATGAGTACAGAGAAAGTCTTCCCATAAAATAGAGAGGAATGTGCAGTTCATATCACCAGGACATGGAAGGATAACTTGGGGCTGCCAAACTAGAACATAACTATGAGTGGTATTAATTTACAGTTAACTTGAGTGTCTTTCTTCAAGAGGAAATATTAATTTTGCCTAGGAGGATCTTTGGTCTAATGAACTCTATTACAGCCATTAGAAAAGGACTCCTACTAATTACAACTGGCTTAAGGCATGAAGCTGATCTCAGCTGCAACATCCTAAGCTCTTCTTTAACCCTTCCCTCAAGGGCTCCTTTTTTCCAGTCCAATGATCTAGGGAGGCACTGTACGGACTGGAACTGGGAAAAGGAGATGCATCTTCAAAGTGTGGAAAATTCACACTAAATAGAGTGGGAATTTTTGAGTCACTAGAAATGAGGACTCCTTATTTCAGGGGAGTAAGAAAAAAGAGCAGCTGTATTAAGAACAGAGTACAAGGGAAGAGAGAGAAAATGGCCACCTACAACTCAAGACAATTCCTTCCCAGAGACGCTACTGTCCTAGGTCTGCAAAATCACTCTTCTATATATAGCTGAAAAGCCTGAAGCTACCTCTGCTCATAACAAATCTACAGAGGCAGGCAACATCTGGTGCTTTGTAGTCTGTCAGTGATATGTAAATAGTATTTTCAATTAAAATTATTTAAACTTTAAAATATACAGTAAAAAAAATCTCAAATTATTCAGAAAAAGCAAAGTAAGTAAGTATGTAAGTAGGTTTGTAATATTCCATTTACCTGTGTCCTGCGAAACACAGCACTACTATTTAAAATGCAAAGCTCAGCTAGGCTTTTTCTGAGAAATCACTTCCAGTGTAACTAAAATGATTTTAATATATCAACATTCATCACTTCTAGAAGAATGAGTAAAAGTTACCAAAATAATGGTAACCTATATAAAAATAAATATAAATAAAATCATGTTATCTCATATAAATATACTTGAAGTAAAAGCATAGATGGTTAATAGAGTTTCTTTTATAAAAAAAAAACTTAATTTTGTTTTTCCTCCAAATACCTTTTTTTTATTACTACTTTTTATTACTGTTGATACAGTTGATACTGTTGATACTGATACTATCCAGATTGATGGATTCAAATTTTTAAGATAGCACATACTTGGAACAAAATTACCTTAGATATTGGAAAACCCCTATTCTATATATGTTTGTTTTATTGTTTTATGGGTATTATGTGGCATTGTAATACTGTAACATATTCTACAAAATACATTTTTTTTTCTACAAAAGGATTATATGTGTTTTAGGAAGAAATAAAGTTACTTTTTTAAAAGAGAATGATGTTTGGCCATGCTAACCCTCATTTCAGCATAACAAAATATTCCTCAGATTATCTATGCAGTTTTACTAAAAAGGAAAACATTTGCAAAGCCTGTTCTTCTCTGGCTGCCTCTCAAATATATGCTGCAAGGGAAAGATGCCAACATTTTATAGTTTAAAAACTTCTGAATTTTTAAACATGAATAGCTTCTTTGGAAAATCCATATTGAAATTCAGAGGACATCCATTGACATGAAGTAACCATTAAAAAAACACCAAACTGTTTTTCATTTAGACTTGATACTCTTTTTGTATATAGCTTT
This sequence comes from Melopsittacus undulatus, assembly GCF_012275295.1. Taxonomy (NCBI): domain Eukaryota; kingdom Metazoa; phylum Chordata; class Aves; order Psittaciformes; family Psittaculidae; genus Melopsittacus; species Melopsittacus undulatus. Next base: position 41,179,649 of record NC_047530.1, on the reverse strand, counting down.
AACTTAGCTGTGCACCATTTATGTTTATTTCCACATATTTCTTGACTGTTGGGTTGTTTTGTTTTGTGTTTTTTTTCTTAACGCAACCATGTTCTGAAAAAGCAACTAAACTGCAGTACATGCCTATTGCTAGTGAGCACTAAAAGGTTGGGTTTGTTCAGCTTAAAATAAAATATTAATTTTATACATTACTCCAGCAAATTCCCAATGTTCTGAAATGAAGTTAAAATTTTCTTCCCATGTTGTACTGTCAGTAAAAGAGCTTCAGTCCAACCAATGACCTCTATCATGCCTAAAAAAATGAAAAAGCCACTTCTGTATTAAAATATTTTAATGTTAGCTAATTTTACTGTTTAGTATAAGAACCTTCACTTTGGAATCTGGACTTTGAAGTTTCCCACTGAGTATACTATTTCTAGAAGAAAAACAAGTGCTCATAAATTCTTAAGACTGTAATATACTAGTCTGATTAAATTTCTGCATTTCTTCACATTGATACTGATACTCATAAAAAAGGATGTTCCTGATAATATGATAGGGAGTAAATACAGTACATACCTCATAGCCAGGGCTGACAGGAGACTGAGACAGGAAGTTGGAAAGAAGAAAAAGCAGAAGAAATAAAGGAGAGAAAAAAGACAGAAATAATGTTATTTTAGAGGCAAGCATGAAAGTGGGATTATCCTATAGTCTCATTCCATGTTATAGAATGCAAAAGAATAGCATTTGAGCTAAAAGAGGTAAAAATCTGGGTTACATAGCATCCTCATAGTTCTACTTGTTTTTAGCATTTCTGTTGTTGAGTTTTACACTATTAAATAAAGAATCAGAAAAAGAATACTGCCCAGATTTTATTCTTTGGAGGCAGACTTTCAAAGCTGCAGTCAAATGTAGTTCCCAATCAATTTTCAACTCAAATGAAATGCTTTATTGGCTTACGAATACATTTAAACATAAACTGAAATTGTGTTTGTGTGTGGTGGTGCCCTATGAAAGGATAATTACAGTATCCTTTGCAGGATACACATTATCCTGCCTCAAAGGTTTTTTTAAATGCCACAATTTCCTAAATTAGGGCAAAATGTCTTAACTTTGAAAGTGTCATTTTTCCAGAAGCAGACTTACAAGCTGAATTTAACACTGTGAGCTAAACTTGGCTTCTTTCTCGTTCACACAAGATGGACAAAAAGTTCTGAAATCATAACTTAGTAAATAATTCCAGGAACTACTTCTCTCCCAACTGCTCTGACTCTACAGAGTACATAGAAGCAAAAGTATTTTAGTCCTATTTAAAGAATTGACAGATACCTGATGGATTCAGTAGTCCCAAACACGAGATATATTTTGTTACCAGTAACTGAAGTTCCACATCAATACTTACAATGAATGGCATGATTTTGTGAACAAGGATGCTACTGCTTAGTATATTCATGAAGACTGTAGAAAAAAGGAACACATTCCAAAGTGCATGTTTAGATTGGCATCACAGTATAAACTGCCATAAAACTTATCTCACAAGTACTGCAGAAGAATGGAGTCCAAAGGACAGATCTGATAGAGGAGAACTTACAAAGCTTATAGACACTTTAAAAAACGGGGCAAAAAATTGAAACACTTCAATGCAAAAAACCCAAAACAAAACAAAAGACATACAGAAGCCATATGTGAGAGCATGTCTGAAAATCTGGTAAATGATACCACGATTTCCTGAAATAGAGTGAAATTGGAAAGCTATTTCATTTCTCTAGTCTAGTGATCATCCCTGTACCTACTATTAACATATTTTCTTTGAGCATCCCCATGTGTGTGCACGTGTGATGTTCTGAAACATCAGCATGGGTACACTCATAATTACAAGTTCTTAGAGAAGTATAGTCCACAGTATATATGAAACCTACTGTATTTCTACACTGTCAATTTTAATATTCTAAACAGTTTTAAAATAAGTAGCTTTGCAAAACAGGTATGTCATGTAAGACTGTATCAGCAAATAACAGTATTAAAATTTAAAAAGTTTTCAAATTAAATTTTTTTGCTATCCTGTAACTATACATTGCAGTGAATATTTATAAACACTATACTAAGATGCTCACTTAAACGATTTTTTTAGCCAGAATTCCTGAAACAATTCAGAACTAGGGCCAGCCTCCTTCAAAATTTTCTGTTTTGGTCTGAGTAAGTCGGCATTTCTGAAACAACCTACTGAGAATTATGAATAATCTACAAAGATTTGTTGCTGCAGTTTTTGCAAAACTTAAGCACCTTACTCATTTATGCAGCTTTTCAATTAAAAAAAAACAGATTCTTAATGTTAACCTTAATTTCCAAGTAGCTTTAGGCTAATGATAATCAGTAGGATAAGTACATAATTATGGTTCCTAGATGGTACCGCATATAACACCAGGTCTACATCATTTGCAATAGTGTCCTTTTTGTATGTCAAGTTTAATAAGTTTAATATACCAATTGAGAGGAAAACATGATAATTGTTGTGTGTACTTAAAAAAAATCTTTCCTCTCTTTTAAACCTTAAGGTTTTCAAAGCTTTCACTTAGGAGTGGATTCATTTACACACAGTGTAAATTCTTAACTATTCAAGTACATTATGACCATGAGTGTAGAAAGGAACAAATATGCCAAAGAGAAAAAAAAATAATAATAATTTACAACAGTCATTATATTTTGTTCTCAGAAGAGCTGTTTTCATGATGGGAACTATGACAGTAATGTATATACAAGTATAACATATATTTATGTGTACCCACATGTATACTGTATATCTAAATGTGTATCTACACACATATATATAGACATACACATATATTCACCACAAAGATCTGTATTAGGAAATAATGGAGATTTCTCTCATTTTCTACTGAACATTTAAAAATATGCTAAACATGCAGACTCCAAATAACTATAGCTCTGACTATGACAGATACTCAGTTTGACATTGTGGTGGTTGGGTCACAGTGCTCTCCTGAGACAAATTTTTACTGTATCATAAACCGATGGATATAATGTTCTGACACAGAAGAAATTCAATTTCTAGTTCCAGAGGAGACATCCTCCAAGATGCAACTACTCACATTAGCATGGGTGGCACCTTTAGAACTGCAAAATTCTTGGCAAAGGGAGGAAACTCCTGGGAGTATCAGCAGTGACACATACCTTAAACATACAGTCTTTAAGCTGGTGACCTCCCTCTACATCAAGATGCTTTTTCTCACATAAATGTTTTATAACTTACATAGAACTCTTCTATGTAGTCTACAACAGGTGAAACCAGAGAGTGTTAAACGTCATTGTTTATTACCAACAATACCCATGGCCTCTATAGCTAGGGAATCCCATACCAGAAGGGCTTCATCGGGCATGCTGGGTGAGGGTTCTGCAGAAACTGTCCGAACGGAGCTGAGTCCTGTGAGAGACACATTTGACAGGCGCCTTTTCCGTACACCACTGCAGTTGTTAGGGATTTTAAACGCACATCTCTTATGGTAATTTAGACCACACCCTGAAAAGAGAAATATAGAACCCTCTGATGATGGCTTATTACTGGAAAAAAAAAAGATTTCATTTTTCCCCCAAAAACAAGAGGAATTCAAAACTACCACCCTTATTTTTGATTAAACTTTATTCCTCTACTCTGCTAGTTTAACTCCTATATTTTACAATAAGCTCCAAATAGTTATATCTATAACCCATGGTTTTAATTTTTAAAGAATCTATCATCTTACAGTGCAGGAAATTTTTGGGATCAGCATCTCAGAGGTAAGGAAGTCTTTCACTGCAAATGCTACATCCTATTGGATACAGTCTACCAGGAGTCAAATAGTTGCGGCAAAATGTGGAAAGACAGCTATTACTACCTCATATATACTGACAGCAATTTCAGTTAAATTATCTGAATTAATGCGATATAGAAGGAGATACAGGCCCAGACTCATAGAGAAGTGTAAGATACAGAAAAACTTTTCTTAAAAACACATATAGACCAATTGTTTTGCACTTCAAGTTACAGAACCTTATCTAGGAGGTCTCAGAGCATTCAGAAAGATTAATTCTTTAATCACATAACTATTCTGATAACTCCCACGTCTCTACCTATTCAATTTGAAAGCAGAATCACAGACAACACGCATAAGTGAAATGGACAGGTCTCTTCCTGAGGCTGAAAAATCACATCTCACTGCAGCTTACCTTCGCATTTGAGCCCCTGACGCACCAGCCCCCACAACATTTCTCCACAATGGTCACAAAAGGCTGGAGCTCGATACGAATGAACAAAAAGCGCATGCGGACGGATTTGAAAGTCTTCAAATGTAGCAGAAGCTGAAACAACAAGATCATTCAAAAAGTTACTAAAATTAGTAACATAATTAATATGCTTTATTGATGTGGTATTTCGTCACAGAACTAAGCTAAACGACTTCTGGTCACTACAATGATGAACTCTGAATTCTGCAATGGTTGTTGTACTGTGTTTTGAAGATAAAAAGATTGCTGATACATACACCTTCATAGTACAATGACCATTGGGAAAAAGATAAAGCTGCTTTCACACACAGCAATAACTTCCCTAAGAGCATGCTGCCAATATAAAACAGGAGATTAATAGCATATCAAACATTTATCAGAAACTGCCAGAGTTCAACCAGATGTTGGAAATTTTTCAAAATACTCTTTCACAGACTTGACTGACTACACCTAAAGGGAATGTATCCCTTCAGGTAATTTCAGTAAGGTAATATAAGGTAATATATCCATTATAAAGGTAAATATATCCCTTTCAGATAAATTCAGGAATTTACCTTATACACATAAGTTAAACAGAACACATGCAGTAAAGAAACGTGATTTTTTTTTCCAGACAAGTAAAGGAAAATATATCCAAAAAAGCACCATTTCAGCTGACCATTTGGTATGCCTGATTCAGCCGCTTATGTTGTTACTGGTGAACTGATTGCCCAGGTTAAAAATATACACTAGAATTTTGAAAGAAAACATGCAATTATACACCCAATCATCAATAAAGACAAAGCCCTTGCAGAGCAGTCTGGAAGACTACTATACATTTCCCAGAGTTCCAATCATTTCAAAGTGATGTGTAACAATTGCAAAAGTTATAAGGGCTAGTTAAAGGCACTAGTGTAAACTAGAAAAATAAACAGTGACAATGTTTTAAGAACTATTTAGTATACAGGTGCAGCCAGTGCCACAATAATTTAAAAAATATGCTTAAATAAATCTTTTCATTTTCTTATTATGTTAAACATGTACCAGAGTCCAAGGGAAAATAATACCTGTCAAATGTTGTTAAACATTTAGCATATATCAAACATTTGATCTCAGACTGCCATTTAAACAAGTGATTTAAGCATGTGCTTACTTTTCACAGATATCAGCATGAATGAATCAGGTGTGTAGCCACTAAATGGAAATGCTTTGTCTCTGAACAGAAATGCATTCCTCATTTGCAATTGAGAGGGAAAGAAATCCTATTTTTTAATGGTTCAGTTCAAATGTATTCCTAAAAGACCCAAATACCCTTACCCCCTGGTTTGTTCCTTGACTATTAAAAGAACCAAAAATTTGAGTAACAATCAAGAAGTTTTTAAGTAATTAGAGCAGAGTACCAATAAAGACCTATGCCCTGGACTCAGTTCCTTCTGTGCACAAAGGACTCTTACAAAAATCTTTTCCAAAATGTCTCCACAGAAAAATATGTTTCTAGTCTCCACCGCTCTAGGGATCTTTTAACAGAGATATTTGGAATACCATCACACAAGTAGGTTTTTCAATGATTCCAATGATATGAAGCCTTCTTTATTATTTTAATTGAAGCAAACCAAATCACTTAACAGTTTGTTTAATTTAGGACTTCATTTTCTTTTCCCAGAATTATTCACTTTCTAGCTTTCAAAATAAGCCATGTTACAAAGCTCAATTCATAAAATTAGGTCTTCATAAAACAGTCTAACATGCTAGAACATACCAAATTTGAAATAGAATAGTATATTTATTTAACAATGCTGGGCCAGGCTTTTTTTTTTTTTTTTCCAGCTTCAAGGGCTTCCAAACTCACAAGGATACTTGTCAAAAAATGCTATTCTTCTATTTTTTTCCCAGACAATAGTGGTCAAGTTTACTGTTAAGGCAATGCTCACTCTGTAATGGCACATCTCCATCTCTTTGCATAACAAAATGATCATGGAAAAGCTATATATATTTGGGAATTTTCTAAAGGGCAGGCACCACAGCTAGAACCATGTTCTACACCTTCCAACAGAACTGCAACATACAATTCTTTGCTATTGTCCCTCTTGGTTCAATTTCCACATAAATATAAATGAAAAGGCTTACTAGAAGAAAGTACTCCGTGAGCATGCATTTCTCCTCAAGGGAGAAGACAAAGAAGACCCTACTCTAAGACCCACAAGACATGATAGCCATGAATTTGAGAACATATATGTGAATTATAGAGATACAAAGTTTTTGTTTATAAAGATATTTCCTGAGGTTGTTTCTAAAAGCATACAATTAATAATTAAATTACCATAAAAACACTATGTTTATTTTACATATCACTCTTGTAAACCTTAATCTAGCAAAGGATTTAAGTATGTATGCAAGTTTATGCCGATTTCCTTGAATAGCTACCTAAAGCAGGTATTCATGCATGTATTTAAATTCAGAAATGATGTTTGCAAACTTGGAATGTTGGAGAGGAGTTTTACATGGATCTACTGGGTGGTTTTTCAAACACTATGAACTGCGGAAAAAAGGCTTGGAAGTGTGTTGGGTTTTAATTTTCAAGGTAAAAAGAGTGTTTTTCTAGTTTTCAGATTTATGTGTTTTCATCAGGCTCTGCCTACAGCATTCTGTTTTCTGGTCTCATGAAATGATGTTACTTTAGATCACTAGTCACTGAAACTAGTGTATAATTAGAAATATGGGTGAACTATATTAACTAGCAAGTTACACAAATCTTTAATCTCTAGAAACATGGATTAATTAGTATTTCTTGTTCTGCCACCCTATGACATAGTTGATTTGCTGTGACTAAACTAGAACAGCTTAAAGTTTCAAAGCGTGCAATTCCAGAAACAGTCATATATGAATCAGGTTCTTTAAAGCTTCTTCCATTGTCTTGCAATCCACTATTTTTTTTACATTATGTGTCTAGAAAAGCTTTCATATAGCCCCTAACAATCAAAATTTTAACTTTCAGAACATTCCTGCATTATTCACTGAAAAAATAAAAGCCCTCCTGATGCAAACAAAGATATGTACTTTTTTTTTCCCCCAAAATTAAATGGAGACCTTTCATAATTAACAAAAAAGCCTCAGTAATGCCAGGCTATCCTTTTGCTTTGACAAAAAGTGGATGCTGTGAAAGCAATTTTCTGTGCAGTAAAAAGGGAAGTGGCTTCAAAGATGTTTACAACTGTACCCTGAAAACATTACTATTCTTCAGAAAAGTCTGCAATATTATGTTCTTAATATGATACCATTACACTGTTAACTCTCAGGCTAACCTGTCATCATCTATTTAAGCATTCTTTGTATTACCAAAACACAGACATTGAAACTACAACAGTTTTGACAAGACTATTTCATCAAGTCCGTCAATGACTTGGCTGTTAATGCCTAGTACTCCTTGTTCTGGGCTCAGGAGCATATCTATCACTCAGCACAGCTAGAAATGAGAACAAGAAGCCACTGCAACTCCAGAGTGGCAAGGGCCTGCTTTCAGAAAGAGGCAAAGGATTTACTGATCATTTTGAGTTCCGAGTCCAAAAGGGACCTGAACTATTAGCAGAGATCCTGCTATTATGAGCAACAGAGCTTCATGTAGTGGGAGCTGTCATCTAGCACCCACACCTCTCATAGCAGAAGAAACCGTCAACCACGTTATTAGCAATATCTTGCAGTTATGAAAAGCAGACATTCTCTGGCTACCCATTCCCATTTGGAATGCTTTTGGGAGTAATGTATCCCATTGATGTTCTGCAGGCACTCCTAACTAAGTCCTCCCCTACAAGAACTTAAAAAATACCATTACATGCTATTAAAACTATAAGCACTGATGTCCTGGGTTTACCAGTGGCATTTTTTCTCTTTCTTAGTACCTGGTGCAGCACTGTGTTGTTGACTTTCAGCTACTGCTAAACTACGGCTACTGTTGACTGCTACTGCTAAACCCAGGACAACCATAACAATTAATGACTGTATATGCAATTTCACTGGGCTACCAGAAAGGAAAACATTTTATTCTTTCTGATGGTCCATTCTGGCAATCAAGGACAGTCTGACTTTTCAGAGTTCCAAAGTCAGCAGAGCCATGGCAGCTCATATAAGCCAAAGATTTCATCTCTGATCTCCACCTTGAAATCTGATTTAAGAATTAAACTAACATTATCAGGGCCCTAATACATAACAGAAATGATAACTTCCTAAAATCCAGATGTGTGCAGATTTATAATAACTGTTTCTTTACCTGTTCTGCACTGAAATAGGGGAACTTTGATATGGAGTATTTGGATCTCATGACCTTTCTGGATATGTATGCAAGTACCTCAGCACTCTTAAATTTTACATGCAGGAAAATCCTGCTAATCCAACAAGTTTTATCTGTTTACCTTAGCTATCATCGCTTTATCCTAATGTTTTAAGTGAAAATCAGCTTAAATTATTAATGCTAACAGCTGTCATTCAGGCAATTCTCTATATGAGCTGGGGACGCAGGAGGAGATAAAACTGAATTTTGAACTCTCAGACAGAAGCCTACATCTTGCTAACCACAACTGGTACAGGCTAGTTGCAATTTTTTGTAACACACAGACTAAACAAAAGCAGCTGGCTCACTCTCAATCCTCCAGTGCTAAAGAGAGGAAACTGAACCACCAGCTACAATGCTGACCACGTTTGTTGTGCTTGTGCACATGGACTATTCAGTCTGGAAACATCATGAGCTTAGGGATTCTAGAAAGATGAGGAGGCAGAAAAGAAAGGTTCCCCAAAAAGAAGCAGTCACCTCAGAAGGGGGACTGGAAAGACAGTGGTGAAGATACTGTTTAGAGTTAAGATGCTGGAAGCGGGGCAAGATCCCAGAGATTGGGGAGATGGAAACTAGGGGACATCCATAGATTTTGGTCAGTGATGCCTAGGCCTGGTAGCTGCAACCAGCGGCACAGCAGGAACACATGACTTTTTGCCCAACCTGCCCTGGCCAGCAGCTACCTCCTTAGTGGGAGGGGCAGTGAAGAGTCACCAAATGCAAGGCTGGGAAGGGAGCAAATGAACCAGCACGAGAGGCATCTAAGTAAGGTAAAAGCTCAGATTTCCTTAGTTCATAAACAAGCCACAGTAACCAGATTCTCTAGTATGTTGTTTACATTGTCTCACCCATGTCATGAGATTTAAGCAACTGTAGGAGCTAATAAACCAGTTGCAATCATTTGTCCAATGCTAGCTCAAACTTTTGAGGAGTTTTATTTAAAGATTAACATTTATTAGTCAATATGCTTGATTCATCAGTATATTCTTAATATTTAAAATTCAATTGTAATGTACTTCTGTTCATTTGAGAATGATTCCAAAGATTCAAATACACGAACTATACAGCAGGCTTTACATTCATCGAAATCCCAGCACAGAATTCTTACCCATATTTCACCCAAGTGGAAAAACTAGCAATACCTTAGTTCATGGATTCAGACCCTGTTAATCATAAAATTACACTGCTGAGGTATTTGTTTAGCATAGGAAAACAAAATTAAATACTTTGCAAGTTTACTGGAGGTATTGATGCCGTGTTCAAATTAACTCTGACTACCAGCAATAAGTAGCAGCTCCAAATTAAAAATAAAGCCTCTTGCTCCTTTTCTATGCTGTCTGACCACTGAACTGATTTTCTAGACTACCTTCAAGAAGGGCAAGAAGGAGGACCGAGGGAATCACAGGCGAGTCAGCCTCACCTTGAGCCCCAGGAAGGTGATGAAACAACTAATCCTGGAAACATTTGAGTACCAGAATACACTTTAGTGTCTGCCTGACTAACAATGTTTTCTTTAGGTCTCAGATACAGGACCATCAGAGAGAAGGAACAGAAGCATGACTGTTAACCATTGTTTCTCAACCCCACTTTAATATTTCAAGAATAACACTAAAAAAAGGAGATGGGAACCTAAAAATGCTAAGCAAATGCACAATTTGCACATCAAATGCCCAAGATGACACAGCCTGGAAGACATAAATAAATTATTGCTCTGAATTGTGGTTGATTTTTTTTAAAACTGATTACAACAGTTCTAGAGTGATTTATTATGGAAACATCTCCAGTGCCTGGCCAGGTTGATCTGAAGGTCAAAAAGATAAGCAAAATGATTAAAGAATATATCGTTCGCTCCACTGAAGATAAGTGTTCTACTGACTTTAAGTTCTACTTAAAACTTAAGTTTACCCAGGATTTCATCCATGCAGATAAATAAATGGAATTGAAATTAACATTGGGAAATGGCTATACTATTATTCCTCACTTGGCATTCTGTGTTCAGTCTCTGTGAGACTGACCTAAAAAGAAACAGAAGAACTGATGGATGAGAAAAAACACTGGAGGCATGGAAGAGACTTCCATATAAGGAGAGATTAAGAGACCGGAATTGTTTCCTTTGGAGAGGAAATGAGTAAGAGCTTACCGGATTCAAGGGGAGGAAGCCAAGAAAACGAATCAGGAAGCAAACATAACCACTGTAGTATGACCTTCTGCACCAACAATCTAGAGTGATACGAGTCTTCATGGCCCAAGAAGCAGGCAAGTTCTCCGAACTTCTTTTTGGCAACAAGACACATCTTGACTAGGTTAACAGAAACATTCTCTAAGAGCCAGATTTCAGTCAGAATGACAATGCCTCTGGGCTTGAGACACACTACCATCCAGATAGAAAAAAAAACCCAACCCAGCAGATTGTAAGCTGTGGCAGCTCTTTAGTCTCTTCCTCCTTAGTTTCCATTTCAAATCGTTATATTCCCCAAAGGAAGAAGGTTTTCTTGTTTGTGTTCAGACCTTTAGCTACAAACCTAAAGCACTTCCTAAAAGACGATGTGTATCTTTCCACAAAGGGTTGCAAATATCATTTGTTGGAAATACGATGAGACTCACTGTTGCTATTTGCACTTTTAAAATACCAAAGTGAGCAGTCAGCCAATGAAAGTAAATTCTATCAGTTTAAGAGTGATATTGAAAGACAGTGTGTGTGTGTGAGGCATATCTATTTGAAAACTTGTGTAGCAATGAGTTATTGAGACTATGAATTCAGAGACTGAAAGAGCAGAGCAATTCTCCCAACAGACTATTTTTTTTTTCCTGACATATATCCAAGCAGTGCAGAATGAACTGTTGACAGGTTAACAACACAACTGGTCTGATGGGCAAGTTTGGCCAATTGGGTTACCTTACATTTGTCATTATGATCCTCTCTGAATCATTTACGGAGACTTTCCATTCAACACTCAATTCTACCATTTAACAAATACACTGAAATAAATGTTTGGTCAACCAGGTATTGGTCAAAGGAATTGTGACACAAATATATCAAATAAAAACATATGACAAAACAAAGGGTCATCTGCTTAGCCTAAACAAGTCTTGTTCACCATTATATTTTGTAGCCAGTGACAGTGAAGTGGGAGAGGTTATTTGATGGAAGGGGATGGAGTCTGGTGGAGAAAAGAGAAATCTTCAAGCTTTGGCAGTTTTCTAATGAGAATCTGTGTTGGCAGCAAAAACAACTGAAAGAATATGAACTGAGAAAAAGAGAAAGAAAACTTAATTTACGTGTTCTCACATACTCAAAAAAGATGACTTTAACATTTTTTAGAGGTGAACAATTTTTTTTTCTAATACACAACTTCAAGTGAACTATAGCAGAGGTCTCCAAAGTGAGAGCACTCATCTGTGGGTGTGCACAAGTTAATCCATTAGGCTGCAGGAAGAAAATATTAGAACCTCAGCAACACACGTAAATTATAAAGAAATGTACATATATTGGAGTTGCATGCCTGCAAAATTTCTAGTGATGGGGTGCACAATAAAAACCACACAAACAAAGAGACCAGTGATCTATGGGACTTTGCCACTCTGCCTTTAAGAAAAGCTCAAGTGCTATTGAAGACCTATCCTGTGAAACAACTTATAGCCATGTCCAAGTTTCACATGCTATAAAGACTAAATAAATTAAATAAATTTGGAAAACAGTAAATAGAGTTGATGCATCCTTCAATGGAAAGATTTTTTGTATTAATATGACCTTTTGTTTTCTCCATTAATGTCTTTTTAATTGCAAGGATTTCATATTGATTCAGAATGCTAATCAGATGATACCATCACAAAGAAACCCCAAATAAGCAGAGACGTATCCATTGAAATACAGGACACTGTACCACAGACTCCAAGTTTCATTGACCACCTCAAGTCTTTTAAGAAAGGATCAGCTGAAGTGGGGTTGATGAAATCAAATACTTGAATAATCTATGGAGAACTGTTACTAAGTGGTAATTTTGACTTTTAAGGAAAGGTAAATGTGATGTGTATGACATTAACAGAGTAAAAATTAGCAAGAAAGAAAAAAAAATCCTCACCCAAGTGAGAATAAGATACTTTAAGGAAAGTAAGTTTGTTGTTTCTTTAAAACAAATATACATAACACAAAATTAATATCAAGAATTAATCTGATCTACTTTAGAAGCTTATGGGCATTTTTTTTAAATGCATTAACAGCAGTGAATGTAATTAACGAACTGTAATCAACTTCAATTCCACCTTTCTTGGAAAGCTGGCTATACAACTTATTGATGCATAACAAAATCATGTAATTGCTTATTCTACCCTAATCATAACATCACAGAAAATTTGCACACATTGAGGTTAGCGCTTTTAAACTGCTGTAACTTGAAAAATGTTTCTTTTTAGTGAAATCTTGTGAGACGAATACAAAAGTGTAAGAATTACTGGACCAGACCAAAATCTACTAATCCTGCCTTTCAAAGGTGAGTTCCCAAAGCAGCATCAGCATCTGGTGGTATTTCCCCAGTCCACCACCTCAGATGCTCAATCGTTGCAGCAAAAGCATTCTCTGAAGCAGAGAGGAGGTGACAAAGACAGATGACACAACATTTACAAGCATTTTCCGTTTTGTCTCTATTCCTTTCCTAAGAACTCCAAATATTCACTTTTCTCTACTGTTACTGAGCTCTGAAATTATATTTTCATATTATAACTTGAACTTCTCAACTTCAGGTAGTATACGTAACTCAGAGACCCTTGTTACACAGATAAAAATCAATAAATTCTCCTAACACTTCATGCTGATCTATACTGGATTTTATTTGGGGTGACACACTTTACTAAGTCATGCTTTCCAGATCATTTATGAATGTATTTAACAGCACAGACCTGAGAACCTCTGCTAGTTACCTGCTTCCACTGTGAAAATAGAATCATAAAATCATAGAATAGTTAGGATTGGAAAGGACATTAAGATCATCTAGTTCCAACCCCCCTGCCATGGGCAGGGACACCTCACCCAAGGCTTTGTCTAACCTGGCCTTGAACACTGCCAGGGATGGAGCATTCACAGCCTCCCCTGGGCAACCCATTCCAGTGCCTCACTACCCTCACAGTAGAGAATTTCTTCCTTACATCCAATCTAAACTTCCCCTGTTTAAGTTTTAACCCATTACCCATTAAGGATGCATTTCCACTCTTTCTTTTTGTCGTAAATAGTTATTCATCCATTCAAGCATCTAACCTCTTCTTTCATGAAGCATCATTTCTTTATGAGCCTTTAGAAAAGAAAATGATTGACTTCTGGAAAACCAAGTATGCTATCTCAACTGAACAAAAAAGTTGTTATTTTCATTAAACAGCACACTAATACATTGATAATGTATTGTATCTGAGAACTGGACCAAGTAGAATGCCTCATCTATAAGCCTGAAGTAGAACAGTAGCCTCTCATAAAAAGGTCCTGTCCCAACAGAAAGACTTGTGTAACCTCTCTCAAGGAAAGTTCTTCTTCCCTACCAACAGTATCTTTTTCAACATTTAGTATAATTTTTTATGAATACAAAATGACATTGTTTATTATTACCAACTAATCAAGCTTTAAAAATAACATTTCAAATCTTGACATGAGTGAGAAATTAATAGGGTTCAAAAAGCTTACTTAAGATAATCTCATTCACTGCTTGCTTTCTTGCAAACCACCCTCATAAAGTGTTGCAATTATTTCAAATTTTCTGCTGCTGAGATAATGGTTAAATATTAAAAACACATAGAAACACCCAAGGAAGAATAACTAGCATGGCCAGTATTTCTTTATGAGCATGAGAAGTGAAGTTGACACATTACCTGCTTCCACACTAACATTTGCCTGTCGCATATCGTTTTACTCAATGTGTATTGACAATGATGCAGACAGAGAATATAAAGAAGTGATGTCAACAGGCTATTTTTGCATCCTATATTTACCTATTCCCTCCTCAGCAGAAAGAAAAGTATAGTAAGGCAAGACAGTAGGAGGAAATTCAAAAGATTCTAACACGGAAAACATATGAATCTTGAAGTCTGTATCTAGAAGGTAACAATTATAACACTTGGGAGCTGAAGAAAAGACAAAGCAAAACAAACAAGGAAGGAAAGAATCTTTTTGTCCTAAGAACAGCAAATATAAAGTCATCTATCTGAAATACATAATCCAAGAACAACGTAGGCTGACAAAGAATGAGGGATGCAAGATCAATTCACTTTAACTGAACCAGTAATGAGCCTTACCTCTATAAAAATAGGAAATAATATCACAGATAGAGACCATTAAAAGGACATAAAGAAAGAATAACTGTAAAAAACCCCAATATATAATCTTAGACAGGATAGAGAAAAGACAGTTGCATTTCTCAAAGACACCAGAAAAAAAAGCGTTAACATAGCCATTAAGACACCAAGAGAAGGATGCTTTTCAATCACAACAAAGCAAAACCACAACCTGTGACCAGCTATGTAAGTACTATAAAATGCTGTTCAGAGACATATAACATCATAATGTTTATCTCAAGGAGCTGGCAATTGAACTAACATTACAATCCAGTTATATGTTGATATATGTCATTTACTATAATTGTATAGTTACCTACAGCTTTTATTCAGTTCAATACATTTCACCATATACAAGACAGTATAAACTGTGCTGAATCCAAATAAAATGTCTGCATCTAACAATCAGGTGGTGTACTGTCTGTGAGATATTAAAACAGAAACAGCTTCTTAACAAAGCAGTGGATCAATTCCTTCCCTCATCAGCTCAGCAAGAGAACATAAAATAGCTGCTATTTGACCTTCTTGCTTCAGGAATCCTGCCAAGTTGAGCACAATTGCTCACAGCAAGCAGATGAAGTACATTCCACTAATTCACACAAGATGCTAACATTTCATCGTCTGCCTTCCAGCAGTGGGCAAATATCTCCTACATTTCAATGTAATTTTGCCCCAGTAAAAAATGATAGAATTTCTATAAGAAAATTCATACTAAAACTGTAAATATAAAATTGGTTTTTGCTCTATGTAACATGAAAAGACTTAGCAAATTTACACAGCAGTTTTTAATAAACTTTCATGAACAAGGTATGGCATATGACATAAACTATGGTGGTTAGAACGTAAGTCTGAAGGCATCTAAATAATTGCTTCCTGGAAGTCCTTGAAAAACAAAACTGAAAAACAGTCAAGAGTATAGAAGTACAGACCCACAGCAACTCCCATTTGTCAGCTTCTATAGAGTCTGCTTCCATTTAAGGGAAAATATAGTTTATCCAAAAAGGTCACAAATGAAGTAGTGGTGGTTTCTAGTCTATTGTGAAGTTTACATTATGTTACACATCCTTTACATTATGCATTTGCATCCTTTATTTCATGAGTGGAACATGAAAGCGACCTTTTCACGGGTCCAGCTGAAGCTTATAGCAAACAGTAATTATCACATCAAGACTGAAGAACACTTTTCAACTTAAGTATCACCTTACATAAATTTACTTCCTTTTCTCCACCAAACAGTAAGACTGTTTTCAAGAGAAACTTTTGGTTTCTCTTCCTTTCAGTGTTTATGAATAACTGGCTACTCATTTACAGCCACCTTTGATTATAACCCTGACTGCAACTTCTACACCCTGCTTCCTGGTTTGGGCTGCCTGCTAATTTTTGAGAGTATTCTAGTCAAAAGAACCATTCATACAAATAAAACCTGATGAAGTCCTTCCTCCAGAGATTTGGATGCTTTTTCACTCTGAAATGCAATTTAACTAAGTAAATGTCGAATTCAATGAACATGTCAGTGGAGATTTCCAGAGCACTATTAAAGGACTTTTCTCTTTTGTGCTTCAGGAGACCAGATGAACTTCTCTAACATTTTGAAGAAGAAATTATATAGAAAATGCATAGCTAAGAAAACAGCAACGTGTTAAGCAACACATTACTGACAGAATAGTATTAGTGACAGTGCTCAAAGAATGCCCAGGAGGCCAGCCTAATAAACCTAGGTTCAACATACAAATTTGTGGTTTTAGTACATTTCTGAAGTGTCCCCATGTCACCTATACAAACACTATGAGAATCCCATGCAGTCAACTGAAATAAAGTGCTAAAAGAGATATTTTAAAAATAGATAAAGGAAAAAAACAATGTAAAAGGTAAAAATAAAACTGTATTTATGAGGGCCGTTGATGTTCATAATGAAAGTTTCCTTTTCCTCTTTTAATGTGCAACTGACTGAATCTGTAAATCAACATACCCTTTTGCTTCTGCTATCATAATAATGAACGACCTTTCACTTCCAAAATGCTAGAAACTATACTGGCAATGAAGGACGATTCATCTGGTTGACTGCAATAGCCTGTACTTACCTCCTCTGGACCAGTCAGCAGAGAGACACACATTTGTTCAGTGAGTTATGCGATTCTTACACTCCATTAAAATCCTACTGCATAATGCACCAATGCAAAATACAAGCAATAATGTTCATTATGAATACAAAAGCACAGCAGGTGCTGCATTCTGAGCTTATTAAATTCTTTGTGTTTTGCCAGAAACCTCTAGCTCTACCACAAACTGTTTCAGTAATATTGTATGACATTCACAGGTACAATTTTCTTCCCTAAAATGAACTAGAGAGCTTCAGCTACAATGAGCAACTCCTCTCAGCTATAAATTTTTCCAGATAAATTTTCATACCTTTCAAGAACCTGTAATATAAGGTCTAAACTAGAAGATGGTCACATTTATTATTCCTTGAACTGTCAAGAACATAGTATAGCAAGTATAAGCAAGTATAATAAGGAAAAAAAATTAATCACATGATGTCCAGCCTTTATAAAAGACCTTGTAATTAAATAAACTATAATGAAAATTAGAAAGTGCACAGCATTAGGATATGAACTGATCATATAACCCCACAGCACTAGGACTGACAGTTCAGCTTTATCTACCCTGACCAGTATTGACATGTGAGATAAAAAATGAGTGCAGTCGATCAGTATATAGCTTTTGACATCAGATATCAGTGCCTCAGGGGATATTTACCCACAGCAGACAAAGTTTCCAGCAGCAAAGTTGTAGCAGTTACACAACTGCCTATTTCAGACACGCCACTTGAAAATAATAACGTACCTTGAATTTACAGAGCTTTAGAACTTATATTCTGTTTAGGTATTTGCAATGTAGGTTAGAAATTATAGACCGGTCATCCCTGAAAAGATGATGGAACAACTTATTCTTGACACCATCTCTAGACATATCAAGGATGAGGGGGTCATTAAGAACAGCCAACATGGTTTTACCAGAGGGAAGTCATATTTGACTAACCTTATAGCCTTCTATGAGGAAGTGACTAGGTGGAGGGATGATGGTAGAGCGGTAGATGTGGTTTTTCTTGATTTCAGTAAGGCATTTGAGACTGTCTCCCACAGCATCCTCATAGATAAGCTAAGGAAGTGTGGGCTTGATGATCAGGTAGTGAGGTGGATCAAGAACTGGTTGAAAGGAAGAAGGCAGAGAGTTGTGGTCAATGGGGCAGAATCTAGCTGGAGGTCTGTGACTAGTGGAGTCCCTCAGGGGTCAGTGCTGTTTAATATTTTCATCAATGACCTGGATGAGGGAACTGAGTGTACCCTCAGCAAGTTCGCTGAAAACACTAAATTGGGAGGAGTAGCTGACACACTAGAAGGCTGTGTTGTCATTCAGTGAGACCTGGACAGGCTGGAGAGTTGGGTGGGGAGATACTTGATGAAATTCAACAAGGGCAAGTGTAGAGTCTTGCATCTGGGGAAGAACAACCTCATGTACCAGTACAGGTTGGGGGTTGACCTGGTGGAAAGTAGTGAAGGGGAAAGGGACCTGGGGGTCCTGGTGGACAGGAGGATGACCATGAGCCAGCAATGTGCCCTTGTGGCCAAGAAGGCAAATGGCATCCTAGCGTGCATTAGAAGGGGTGTGGTTAGTAGGGCAAGAGAGGTTCTCTTCCCCCTCTACTCTGCCTTGGTGAGGTCACATCTGGAATATTGCGTCCAGTTCTGGGCCCCCAGTTCAAGAAGGACAGGGAATTGCTTGAAAGAGTCCAGCGCAGAGCCACAAAGATGATTAAGGGAGTGGAACACCTCCCTTATGAGGAGAGGCTGAGGGAGCTGGGTCTCTTTAGCTTGGAGAAGAGGAGACTGAGGGGTGACCTCATCAGTGTTTACAAATATGTAAAGGGGGGGTGTCAGGAAGATGGAACTAGGTTTTTTTTCAGTGATATCCAGTGGTAGGACAAGGGGCAATGGGTGTAAACTGGAGCATAGGAGGTTCCATGTGAACATCAGGAAGAACTTTACAGTAAGAGTGACAGAGCACTGGAACAGGTTGCCCAGGGGCGTTGTGGAATCTCCTACGTTGGAGATATTCAAGGCCCGCCTGGACAAGCTCCTGTGTGAGGTACTCTAGGTTACCCTGCTCTTGTAGGGAGGTTGGACTAGATGATCTTTTGAGGTCCCTTCCAACCCTTGGGATTCTGTGATTCTGTGATCTGAACATATACTACATTTCTTTTGTCCTTGCCACTGCTCAAGTGCTGAATATCATTCCCTGCAGTGCTCAAAGCCACTCTCTCATTTTCAGAGGAGGTTTTCCTCTATTCAGAATAAATTTTCATGGCATACCCAAAGTATTAAGACTCATGAAAAACAATCTTATTCATTCTGTACATAGCAGAATCATAAAATGGTTTTGGCAGAACCCCACAGAATGCCACGGGCAGGACACCTTCCACTAGACCAGGTTGCTCAAAGCTCTGTCCAACCTGGCCTTGTACACTGCCTGGGGAAGCCACAACTTAAATGGGTAAAATCTTTCTTTTCTTTGTTGTTGTTGTTCTTTATATTTTATTTTGATTGCCTTGGAGGAGAGCGTGTGTGCTTTTTTTTTTTTAATTGGGGTGGAGGATTGGTTTTTGGTTTTTTTAACTATTATTTGTATTTTTAATTAAAAAGGAGAGATAAGCCATCTTCAGCTGA
Organism: Melopsittacus undulatus; assembly: GCF_012275295.1. NCBI lineage: Eukaryota > Metazoa > Chordata > Aves > Psittaciformes > Psittaculidae > Melopsittacus > Melopsittacus undulatus. Next base: position 41,160,047 of record NC_047530.1, on the reverse strand, counting down.
TTTGTGATGAACTGCTTAAATCTATAATAATTTAAAACTACACCTGAGTATATTCCAATACCTTCCTGAACATTACAGACTGCCTATATATTTCTTTCTCTTCAGTATTGCAGAAGTGAGAATACTTTCCTCCACTCCACAACACAGGAATTTTAACACTGTGGAAATGAATTGCTGCATTTAGTTAAGACTCATCTGTGGGAAGATACTGATACTTTAAACTGTTTATAGAGGATTTTCATTTGTAGTAGTATAATTATCTATCAGGCCATGACAGATTACATTTTCATTTGCTGTCCTTTGTATCTAGCGAAAAAGTCCTCTGAAGATACAGCATTGCGCAGTGAAAGTTCTACGATGTTAAAGTTCATGTGCAACTCGGAGAAGAAAACTATTCCCAATTCTGCAATACTGAAGCAGGTACTGCATGGCTAATCTTTTACTTACTCTTGCTGTGGAGTTTTGGAGCTGTTATTACAGCATGTCAATATAGAAAACATTTCTTAGCAATTACTCTTCACAGGAAACTCCAGCAGTAGAACAGGAGGCAGACTGAAAGCAGATGCAAGTTGATGATCAGGAAATCACATTGAGAAATCTGGTATGACAATGCAACTTAAAAAGTGCAAACAACTGACCCACCCCTTTTCTTGTGTTTCAGCTGCTAAACTTGAGATATCACCAGCTGATGACTGAGAGTAGACTCCACCTCTCCTCCACTGGCAAAATTCATTTTTGAGTAAGAAAGATTTTGGCAGAAAAGAATCAGATTAAGGAACATTTAAGCAAACTGGACATACATAAATCCATGGGGCTGACAGTTTGCACCATTAAGTGCTGACGAATTTCACTGCATGGCCACTCAAGTACTGTGCATTTTCCAGCTCAGGCCTTCCTAGTCCAAGAGATACAGACTTAATCTAAATAATAACATAAATCATAAACTAAAAATAAATAATTTGCTATCTTTTGCACAGGGTCAGACTACCTTTTTGGTATGCACCATCCAACACTGGATGAACCCCGTGTTAGCCTGATTATTTGATAGCAATATCACTTTTAAAGTACTCTATACTGTTTAAAATCTTTAGTGTCTGATTCTAGTTTAAAACAAAGTACTTTTAGATATATTAGCAAAGCTGACAAAGTACACTATAAATACATACCTATATGCTTAATAGATAACAATTTTTCATTAATAAGGAAGGAGAAGGCCCAAGGAAATCTTTCAAATATTCTGCCAGAGAGGAGAAAAATTATTGCTTCAATTGTTCTATAAAAATATGAAAACAAAACCATAGTTTTTGGGCTATATGGAATTAAGAAACCGGTATAACTTGCCAGAAGAGTCTTAGGATTCCTCAACCCTGATTCATAACTTAAAAAAGCCACTTCATTTTAGTAAGGACATGAGTGATGACTGTAGCTACAGTTACATAAATTAGGCACTCCCCAAGTAATACCTGAAACAGCTTTTGGCACTTGCCTGGTGGTTGGTTAAAGAGATAGTAATAGTTTTCCCTTGTACTTTCCATATTAGTCTTAGATATACAGGACAGGAGGGGGACTGGATGACATGGAAGAAAGGACACAAAACCGAAACATAACAAAACAGTAAGAGACAGAAAGAAACTAATTCTATTAGTAACTACTGCTAATAGGATGATAAAACTCAAACAAGAACTATTAGGGATTAGAAATACTCTTTTTTTTTTTTAAAGTGAAAACAACAAAATGAAGAATTGAAGGCTCAGAAACACTATGACTATGCAGGTATGATCACACCCTATTTCCTGTAAAACTATGAAACAATGTAAGAAAATCATAATATACTTAGTTCTCAATACATCATAATCTTGCACAGGTGTCCTGCGTTGGAAATTTATGAGATACAACTGTTCTCTTAATCTATGAATTTCCTCCATTACAATAGCCTTCTAAAAGATTTTGATTCTTTAAATTCCATATTTTCTTTTTCTGTGTTTTGATTTTTTAATCCATCATGGCAAACTGCTGCAGCTGCACAACTTTTGATACAGTTGATAAAGTCAGTAAATTGAAAAAGAGAAAGTCTATTGCAGAAATCATGTAAATCAATAGCAAGGTAATAAACACAAATGATTTTTTTTCATGAGTTCATCAAAAATCAAACCAGATGACATGATGCAGCTGATGGGCAAGAGAAGAGTGCACTTTGGGGATCTACCTTTAGCTAGGATTTGGTTATTAGAACGCAACATAAGAGTATTGTGTGATATTAAAAAATCCAGGCCTCCAGCCAGCAATTTATGCTCTGAGATGGAGGGGAAAAAAATAAATAAATACAGATCCTGGGCAACTGTATGTAGCACTCACACTTTCACACAGTGCTGGCTTAATAGCCTTCCTCTAAATATTGCAGTTATTTATGCTTGACCACTTCTGTGGAGAGATGCTTCAACTAAAGCTCTAAATTCCCTAATGCTCTTAAACAATATAGTTCTCCTTTAGGACTTGCAAGTACTGCATGAAGTGTTGCTCTTGAAGATTAAAACAGCTACTCGCCTAATTTAGCCAAACTGGAAGATATGTGGCTTCCATTTCAAAAGCATATGAACAATACATCAGATAAAGCACCAAATGCCTTGTTATTTTTTTCCATTAAACCTGATTTACTCATCTGGAGTGATTACATTCTGTGCAAAATGTGAAATTATCTTTTCAAAAGGAAAAAAATTGTTTCCCAATAGAAAAAAGTAGAAGATGAATAATGACTTTCAGGAATGACTTGCATTATTATCGTATGCCTTCCTATTCTAATCAAAGAGTATGGAACAGGCTCCTGTACAAGAAATCTATATTTAAAAGTTCAGCTGGCTTAGATTATGTGACCTAACTCTCACTTCCTCTCCTTTCAGCATCCATTAGGACTTTGGCTTTCTTTTCACTAATCCTACACTCTTCTATAGATACAATTTCTACTTTTATATGACATATGTGTCTTCCTATTTTTAAGTGTCCTTCCAGATGCACTAACTGCATGCTCCAACTGCAAAAATAAAGCCCTTCAACCATCTTCCAAGCTTTATCAAATACCATCTTCACAACTTTACAGTTCCAACACTCTACTGCATCCCCTTGAGAACTTTGCATCATTCCTAGTCACATACCTCATCTCTTCTTACATCTAGGATTTTGACAAGTCCTATTGACACCTAACAGCATCTGCAGAATTCCTCTGCATTCCAATCACAGAATTTGCGCTTATTTCCTACTTCATTTAAAGTAATCTACTCTTTACGGCCACTCTGCTGACCAAACATGCTCCTTAAAACCATTTGTCATTTCACTGCCTCCAAAATTTGGCCTTTCACCTCATAATTCACTCATACTCTTCTTACATCCCTTCACCTGGTAGTAATTTTCAGATTCTAACTTTCATACTCTGTCTTTGCATGACTGATATTACCGATTAGCTGCCTCTGGCTTTTGTATTTCCTAGGCACAGACTTCCTCTTCATTCCAGTCACAGAATTTGTGCTTATTGTTAAATTTGTACTCAAGGTTGTTAAAAAGTATACAGTGCAATAAGGAAAAAAAAAATAGCCATAATATGCCTATACATAGATCTGAGAAAGATCTTTATGCAGTGTAGATGAAAGTCCATACAAACAAAATTTCCTGTTTTCTTGAATCCCACATAGGACAAAAATATTATGGATATTTTCAGTTGCAAAAGCATGACAGTAATTTTCATTGGTTTTTATTTACCTGACAAGACAACTTCAACTAGGTCTCCTTCTTGGATATCTGCAGCTGATTTCACCAACTGGAGAATGTTTTCAGAAGTAGGGTCATGGCGGAAGAGCAGAATTTTGTCATACATTCCATAGAAACCACATTCTGGGAACTGCAAATGCAAACACATACCCATGAGAATTTACAACACTGTAAGATATGTAATTGTAAAATTAATATATTTAATTAAATTCTAAGGGCAGATTAGACTAGTACCAAACACAATATATATATTTTTCATATATTCATCACTATATTCTGAAAATGGCTCTTTGTGAGCAACGCGGTACCAACTAGAAAATGAGAGAACTAAGTGCATCCCTTTGCCACTGCTGATAACTTTTTCAACGGCAAGTTTCTGAGCAAGGTGATATAATTAGAACCTCCTGAAGCAGGTGTTTGGGCTAGATGACCTAAGGAGCTCCCTTCCAGTTTATATGACTCTATGATCTCTCCCCACATTACTGCCCAAAAGATGACTTGTGGCCAGAGGAAATATTTTCCAGCTCTAGCCAAGATGCAATGCCCAAATCATAGCTTATTAGGAAATACCAGTTTCTCAGGACTAGACACATAAAACAATGTCTCCAAACATAATCATAATAATTTCCTTTGATCCAAAGAAGCTGGAGCTTTGAAACCATATTCAATCCTGTTTAAATTAATAAATATGTTTTAAAACTCAGAGGTTATAAACTAAACTTGAGATTATTATCTAAGCAACACTATTCTCTAAGCAACAGGGTTTTTCAAGTTTGGGTGCTTGTTTTTATTTCCCACAGCACAATTTTTTTCACATTCCCAACTTGAAATACCAAGACTTTGTTTTGAAAACACAACCAAGAAACCCCCTTTTTTCTGATACAAGAAAACTCAATTAACATCACTGGACTACTCCATGTATTATTTGGGAACCTTATCAATATGTAGTAAATGAAACATAATGATAAACATAGTTAGAAATAAACTAGCAGGTTTTAAGGTTATAATGACTTTGAAAACAATGCAGAATAGAAGGAACACAACAAAAATTACTTTTAAACTATATATTAATTACTGATTACTGGAGGCTTTGGAACCTATCCAAGTATCCCACGTTATGGGGTTTTTAAGCTTCAAACCATGCAGTGAAGACAGACACAAAATGGTCAGAATCCTGGTTTGACAGAAACGCATCCAATTCTCTGAAGTTTTGTCTGTCTTATTCCAGATTACATCATAAATACCAAACCACTGTTAATTTTTGTTTGGATGGATTACCCGTTAGAAAAAAAAACAACCCTAAATTTGTTGTATCTAGTTATTCATATAGGTTTTATACTGAACAGAAACAACTACCAGAAACATAAAAACATTCTCACAGAGTACCTGAAAATCTTTCCTATAGTGCATGTGTTTAAAAATGTAGATTTTTTTTTCATGTGCACTGTACAAACATTAAAAATCCTAACTGGATCACTTATCTATACAATATACTTTTTTTTGAACACCTTTATCATCAACTAATTATGAATGGGAAAAGTTAGCAAGGTATTGCCAAACTTTGAATAGGTTGGCACCAACATCAATACATGTACTTCTATTCTAAACAGGCCTTACGAATACAAATCTAGAAGAGATATATATTCTTAAATCTTTCCAGGTAATCTGTTAACCATTCATATTCACAGTCTTGGTTGAATGGTAAATAAAATTATTAAAGATTAATACTGAATTTTTGTTTATTTAAAAGAAAATTTTCATATAAGTCACACTTCTAATGGAGTTGTTGGCCTGCAAAAAGTCATGTTTTGTCATGAGATAACCAATGAAGTAATGAAATGCTGCCATACTTGGATGATTTCACTGTGCAGACACCTTTTGCTTGCTTCATACTCTCCTTAGAAAAGTGCCTCTTCCTGGGAAACCAGGAACCATTCTCAACCATACCCAGGCATTATTACTCACTATGACTTAAACTGTTGGTGCTATCTTTATATTCCCATTCCATTTGCTCTTTTCAAACTAACTCTATTTCTTTTACCTAGAGAGGTAGGTTCTTCTACCTAGAAAAGTATGTGCTGTAAGACATGTATTATATATGTGTGTATAAATATGTGTATTTTGAGGTATAATTTATTATATTCTGTAGAGAAAAATAAATCACAACATTTTTAATTGTGTACAAGAATTATCTTATGGATTCAAGTTAGTTTTCCCCAGATAAACTACTCTCATGCCAAGAAAATAATTTTGATGGTGTGATTCTCCAAACATTGTATAAGGGCCAACTGCTGCAACAGTGACAAAAATATTCCCTCTGCTAAGATTATTCTTGCCAACAATAATGTTGATTTGCACAAGCAAAAGTAAACAAAAAGCAGCCATATTGCTTGGTACTAGAACACTATAAATAGCATTTATTTTTGCCAAATACAGGACAAAACAGGAAATGTATATATGTCGAACTATCTAAAAGCTGATTAAAGCTGAGCTAAGAACTAACTAAACCCAATGTTATTGGATCAAAATTTACAGCAGTAATAAAAGCCATCGTTTCAGTAAAATAGTTGCTTAAAGAGAAATTGCCAGAAGTAAAATGTTCACTGCAATTGCTATAATGAGAAAATGCATTATTTCTGATTATTTTAGAAACAGAGTAGGAAACTGTTTACATGTGGTTCATAAACAAGATCTACTTCTGGATGCTTAACAAGTCTCAAGACATCATAGCTGCCCGTATACACAATGTCTGCCTACTCCAAGTGTGAAATAAAATGTATCAACTTAAACTGTTTTCAGTGGTTTAATACAGGGTACATGAGTTTACAACTGAAACAGGATAAACAACCTTTACAGCACAATGACTTCTTAAACTGACATAGTTTAGTTGTGTATTTAAAGTGTGCCCCCTCCCTTTTTTAGAAACATCAGCTCTCTAACATGGTTTATATCCCTTACAAACAATTCTGCATCCCAGATTTGCAAATCAGCAAAACTTCCATATTAATACAAATCTATCCCCGTCTTGATGTTATTTATTAGATACTTTCCAGAATAAAGAGAAGGAATATTGGACAGCAAACTTCTAAGACAATTGAAATTACGAAACACATTCTGCCTAAAACTGGAAGATTCAGTGTATCTGAAGATAAGCTGAAAATTTGCCATAGACACTGAAGTTCTGGAAAAGCTGAGAGTATTTTTTCATAAAACCACTTAGGAAAAAAAAAATCAGAAGAAAATACAGATAAGAAGGAATGAAACTACTATTTAAGAGACTATCCAATGTGCAGTGTGAATCCTTTTAAGAGCCTTATTTCTATTTTCCAAATTTGTAGTTTAAATTTTGCTGCTTAAGGTCAATTTATGAGAGATGTGTAAGATCATTAAGATATAAGAAACATTCTCCATTAAAATGAAGGTTCTCCAGCCTAGATACATGCAGTGCCTGTGTGGGGGGATGCAGGCATAAATGGTTGAAGTCTTTAAATACTGATGACAATAAGGAAGTGAATAATCTGTTTCTTCTCTACATAAGAACATTAAGGATTAGCAAATCGAAGACACACGAAGGGATACATTGCAAGGAATTAGACTGGAGGCAAGAAAAGCCTTGCAAGCATAAGAATTAAGAAAGTAATCTTATAAGTAATGCCTAAGAAAGGAAATCTCTATTACTGGAGGGTTTTTCAACAGACAAGTTAAACTAATGTCTGGAATCTGAAAGCTGATCTTTCTATGTTGGGGTAGAAGGATAAAGTAGATAACCTCATATGACCTAACAATCAGGATATTGAAAAAATACATTATCTAGTACAAATGCAGACAGTTTTGATAAAAAGTATGATTAGATGTGTATTACTAATTTTTACATTATTTACTCATTTATTAAGCAGAATCATAGACTCATAGAATGATTAAGGTTGGAAAGGACCTTAAAGCTCATTTGTTCCAACAGATATGGTTCCAACCAATTTACTAAACCAAAGGTAACCAACAGAAGACTTTTTTTTTTAAATTAAAGTATTAACTATCCTTAGAAGATGTAGGTACAAATATTAGCTTTACTATAAGAACAGTTAAAGTTGTCCAACCTTGATATGAAGATGCCAGTCACTATTATGCTTATGTCAGTGCAACAGACTTACAGGGGAAGAACTGTATCATTCCCTCAATCTCTATTACTGATAAGCAGTCTGTAAGGTACCAGAGGCGCCAGAGAGATATTACCATGCACAGCTGGTAAACTGTTGCAAAAGTAGTATCACATATAAAAAAGTACTATTCTCAATGCAAGCTATTATCTAATCTAATGTGAAAAAGGAAATACATAATGTTTTTCATCATACTGACAATGACGCATAAAAAAAAATTTCACTGTTCCCATGAAGAAACAAAATCCTGGCAGTAAAACTAACTGTTTACCAGGCTTAAAACTTCAAGATCTGGATTCTGCATTCTGTAAAGCTGCACTAAACTGACTTACAATTTGACCGTACAGATCAGTATGACTAGTTATAAAGCACACACATGTAAGTTTTCAGGACAAAAGGTTCCAGTCATTAGTGTAAAACAGCACCCATGTAGACAAATATAAAATGATGTCACAGTAGAGCCAAATTGATGTCAGCCAGCTTGATGAGGAAAATTTATAATTCAGAGATCATCTCCATTTCAAAGTCAGTTTCAGAGATTACAAGATGGGACTGCTGTTAAGTTTTAGCAAGACAATGTTTCGGGATCAAGCCACAAGTTTTTATTTTACTTGTCCACTTTAAAATGGAAAATGAAATACTCTCTAACAAGATAGCATACATTAGTGTTGCTTGCAGTGATTACAACTGTATTACAATTCTGAATACAATCCATGTATTATTGGGTAACTGTGATTTAAATGTTAATTTATCAGTGTTCAAACTATCAATATTTACTGAATGCAGATGCAGAGATCATTCAGACTGAATACTACTTTAGTAGTGCTTTTAATCACTTACATCTCCATAAGAAATAAACTGTATATACATACCTCTCAAGACGTATGATTACCCTAAGGTTTACTTCTAAAAATGTCAAAAACAAAGACCTACACATCAGTTTTGAACATTCTCACTCTTGCTTTTTCAGCAATATGTGTCTTACATTATGCCAAGAGTTTCTCCTTAGATGTTGCCACAACAGAAGTATAGTATTTGTGAAAAGTGTACCAAACGCTCATTCCAAACACTGAGTCTTAAAAAAACCGCTGTGTAAACATTCATATAAAAGATGTTTTATATGATATTGTAGCAGCTCTTATGGTAAAAACAGGAAACACTACTAACATTTGAAGTCATTGGTAAGCAGATTGAAGTTGTGTGCTTCTTTCATTTCCTGAAAATACCATGCAACCGTTACCTACCCATTAGCCTTAGAATCACTTTTCAGTTGAAAAACACCTGCTGGTCAGGATCTCAAGTAATAGTTTGCTATTGCCCAGCTTGTGGGTACTATGGCAGCAGATTATCCATAAAACATTCAGGGTGAAAAAAGGCTCAGCACTAACCTTTCCTCAGCAGATACCAAAGCAGAAGCAATCATTGAAGTGTTTTTAGCAACTTAGCAACTGCAAACATCTCAAGAAAATTCACCAAAATATTTCACCAATAACTATATAGAAGCAAAATAATTATGCAAATTCTGAATTTCATTTTAAAAGATTCAAGTGATGCTAGAGAAAAAAAATAAACCAAACACAGACTCATGTTAAATTTCACTAAAACTTCTGAAATATTCAGTAATTCATTTAAACCATTATCCATTGTATCAGTCAGTAATTTCAATGCCATACATGCAGGCACAAGCTGGACTACATAGATCCAGAACTGTGTAGTCTTATTAAGGAATGTTCTCAATACAAGGATCAAAGACAAACTGCTAAAAAAAAAAAAAGGTGATATTTAAAACTCTATTCAGTTACTGTAATAATCAAATGGTTTTACTCTTAAGGAGACAGAACTTTAAAACACCTAATATATCAAAATATTAACATATAACCAATATTAACTGGGATCTTTTCAATAATTAATAATAATTAAGCATATACAGTTATCTGAATTGCGAATGTATTCTGCCTCTCACTGCAGCAGAAAGTTCAGTTTAGTTTATTAAATTTCTATTAGAAATGTAGTTAATTTCTAGTAGAAATTAAAAGGAAAAGTGAAACTGTCTAGGATCAGACAACTGAACAGTTTGGTTTAATAATTACGTACCTGGAAGATTAGCACAGTAGATATCTCAAATGAAAATCTGGTAAGAAATTAATTTTCTCCATATAAAGAACTTTATCTGGAAAAGCTGGAAAACACTGATGTCTTTGTACATTTACTAATGTAATCCAATAGTTGAAAACGCCTGTTGCTGTGATCATTTTGGAAAAGAAAAAAATAAATAAATATATATATGCCTTTTAATCATACTAGAATTGTCATTGTTGTGTTAACAGAATAGGTAGATAGATTCTCAGTTCTACAGCTGCAATCAAAAGGCTTCTTGTTTCTGTTTTTTTATACGTTACTACAATTTCACACATGTCCTGTAAGGGACAGTTTATGTTGCTTTACTGTATTCAGTAATCAGAGCTATCTTTTTAAGTTTTTGTCTTCATTGACCTTTTTCTTAACATTAAGTTGAACTGTCTTTTTTAGTGATAAACATTTTATCCTCCTAAATTAGATTTCTGCAAGCCTTCCTCTTAGATAAGTCCTTAGCAATTACCATGACAGCAATATGAACCTTGATAAAACATGGAAGTCTTTCACAGCACAAAGATAATGATCCAGCCCACATAAGGATTGTGGACTAAACAATGCCTTCAGAGCATGTGGAGAAGTTGAGTCACACTGAATGTTTGTTGACCTAACCTAACTTGCTGAACTTGGCTAAAACACAAGTTAGGTTGACCTAACCTAAACAAGATTGTTGGCCTAACCCTAACTTGTGTAAAAATAAATAAGTAGTCTTATATTGACACAATTGTTTTAAAAGAAAGATATAAATGTACAAGGCTTTTTGAAACAATCATATTAACCAAACTGAAACACTCTTCTTTTACATTCTTAAAATAACAATGCATTTTATTTTTAGAAGCCAGGATTTCCTTTCTCTGCAAAGGTTACAACACACCAGAGAAATTTTGGCCATGAGGACTGCCTGAATTCTCACTTAATTGTGGAAGTCATTATTAACTCACTTGCAAAATTCAAGAGATTTTTAAAAGGCTCTATTTACCAAGCACACAACTTTTATGAAAATATTAGTAATATATGCATAAAGAAAATACCACAAAACTTTACAGTTTTGGTTTAAAAAAAATAAATTCAAAAACTTTCTTCACATGCACCACTAGTTACTACAAACTAACACAAACTCAGGAGCTTAAACAGAATTTCACACTATGGCTATACAGAATATAGCTAAGAACATCTAAGTAAGAAGAGGAGCTGGTGCCTGCTCCAGTAGCAATGGTATCTCCATCTCCTTCCAGGATACTTCATGCTGTCTTAAGGCAGCTCAGAAATAGTGAGTTACTCTAGACCTTTCCACTGATTGCATTTGCACCTGCCAGGCAACCAAACAACAAGGATAGGCAATAAATGCCTATTCTGTTTTCTTTCTCTCCTTCTTTCTTTGCTATATTCCCCAGGCAATCACCTTTAAGCTGTACAGGAAAGAAAAGTATCAGAAATAGTACTGGTCAACTTGATACTGCCTACAATGAAGTACTACCCAAGACAGGCGTAAGTCAAGCCCATTTGTCAGAGGCACAGAAAGGAAGACCAGTGATTGATGAACAGAGATCTTGCATTGGAAAGGTAAAAAGCAACCAAAGAAATCTTGAAAAGTTAGGAAGAGGGATCACCAAAGCAAGAAAAATATACTTGGAACAAAGTATAGGAAAGACCTTAATGTCTTCTGAGCCTTGACAATAGCTGCAAGGAGCCAGGTTACAAGGATTAAGGCAAATGAGAACAGCAGTACAGAACATTGCTTTCTTTTTGCCTTTGTGTTCCTGAAAAAGTATTAGAAGATAGATTAGATCAGAAGTGATTAGATCAGTGATGAGATCAGAAAATTAGTTTCTCATCTAATTGCTAAGTGAAAAAGAGAGGTTTCTAAGACTATATCCACTAAACCAGTGAGGAACTATTCCCTGGATCCAAGGCTAAGTGGCACAGAAACGGCTCACTGCCATATAGCTGACCTCTTTTCCAGAAGCAGAGAGATGATGTTCCCACTGCTTATTTTAAACAGTCCCTTACGCATGCTAGAACCCAAACTGTCTGGGCATAATCTGAAAGAGCGTGACCTGGCACAGTTCAAACTCTATCAGGAAGGACACAATTAAACAACTAAAAAGTTAATGTGATTTTGAGCCACTGTTTAAGCCTGTATTCTCGTTAAGATTTATATATAGATATCTTTGTACACAGAACTTCAGAGAACCATTGCCATTTGGTACATTTCTAACATCAGTTAAGCTTCTTCATACTTTAATATGTGTGGTATCATTCCCCATTTATAGTATTTATTCTTTATACTACAATTCTCAACTAATTACATGTTCTATAACGCACAACCTCATGCCTGCAGCAGAGAAGTTAACAAGACTTCCAAATGGGCTGTCAGAAAGCAGCAATCCTCTTATTGCTCATGCTATAAACAATATTTTAGATACCAAATATTTCTCCAATTCTGTTTGCAGCAGTGACTTGCTGCAGAAATCAGATTCCTTAATCTCTTTCAGACCAGGAACAGAGTGCTTTGCCCACCACACACATTGACCTAGACTGGCACCCAGCTACAACTTTTTCTGCAGCTGCCACCTATGGAACAATCATGACCACAGAGGAAAAATACAGCTGAGTTCCCTCATAGAAATATCCATGAAGCAGATGAAACATGGCCATGGTGAAAAGTAGAAACATGGCTATTTTAGAGATAGCGTGACCTCTGAACAACCTTTTTGTCAGCCTCTTTGAGTACAAGATGTTCCCAGTGGCCATTCATGCCAGGAGCTGCTTCCTTTGCATTGTATCTTTAAACAACCATGTTTTCTTGCTACCTATGCCTCCTGCCATTGCCTGTAGGTTTGCCTTCAGCAACTTATGGGGCTCACTGCCAGAAATGTTGAGTATACATCACATTACTACTCGTATGCAGACTTATAAAAATACCAGTTCAGGGCAAGCAGCAAGAGATACAGGAAGAGAATCAAAATAAAAGCATCTTAACAATACTACACAGCATTTTTGGTTTTTGTTTGTGGTTTGTTTTTTTTTTTTCTCAAATCTACACTCTTTCTATCAACAACACACAAAAAGCAAAGTTGAGACATCAGAAACATGGCTCAAAAAGATTGTTAAATTTTGCTTGTGTGATTGCAATTGAAAACTTTGGTAAAATCATGGTGACTGTAGATCCTGACCCATGATAATGTTGCTTTGGGGATTTTTAAAAAATCTGAAGACTCTGTGTGTGTGTGTGTGTGTGTGTGTGTTTAGTTTTCTCTCATTACTCCTGGTCTGAGTCTGGCAAGTGGCTACTGGCTGCAGTCAACTGATCACAGATGCATGAAATTAAACATGAAAAATCTTAAATAATATCAATTCTTTCTCAAACAAGGAGAACTTGAGCATAAATAGTCTAACTCCATTTGTGCTACCACAGGACACTAATATAACTTTCTCCATTTCCATTAAAAAAGATTGATTTTTCATGAAGACTTCTGTGGAAGTAATTCAATCAGAACTACTACATGCAATGGATTATCATATATATTTGCTGATTATGTCTTGGAAAATGATTTTCACTATTACCATATAAAGACTACCTTAATTTAAAATAACAACTGACTCTTAAATATAATTTATTTTTTCCAAAAGTTAGCTTTTTTTTACTGTTACTTCCTCAGCATTTTGTGAATACTCTATTACAGCTTCCAATGCAGTGAAGACAACACAGTCAAGCAGATGTAGAGAAAAAGTACATCCAATAATTCAGACACTGCAAAAACACTCTCATAAATTTGTCCCATAAAACTTTGAAACATTCATGTGCCATGCAAATCAAAACACACTTGTGTAGGTGACTGTCATGTAGATTAAAACGTTAATTCAATAGGAATATATAGAAAAGTAGCAATAATAAATACACAATGAAACTCAAGAGAAACTGGCCTTCACATCCTGTTGAAGCCAGAAGTACTACCACATATACCACATAATTCCCCTGAAAATTTTCAACTGGCAGCAGTACTGAGGGAGAGCACTAACAGTTTGTCTTCTCGGTTATTTCCTACTGGGAACTTGGGAGCACTGCTCTACTAACACTGATCCATTAATGCCACATTTCTCTAAGGCAACATGGGGACCTCAGCAGAAAGGCTCCCACAGTTCCCGCATACGTTCCTTGTGCAGCCCCAGACTGTCCACCCCAGTAAGAATTATCGAGCTTCTTGAGACATATTTAGAAGAATGTGACAAGAGTGTCAGACTGTTGACAGGCATCCATTTACACAGATGCTACATGAACAGACTGCAGTTCTCATCAAGAAGGTTGAGAACTGGAGCAGAAACTTTCATGTCCTTCAGGGAATAGGCAGAAAAAGGATTATGAACCACTAACAAAATCAAATTACTTTACTAGTTCCTTTAATGAAAAACAGACAGTGACTAAAGATCCCCTTGCTCACAAGCATTCACTGTTTCTGAAGTTGCAGTCTCACTAACTCTATGCTATATACTACCATCTGGGAAAAGAAGCTCTTAATATAAGAAAGATACTAAGAAACCAATTCAGGAGCCAATTCTACACATTATTTAAAAACAAACAAACAAACACTGCCTCCTACCCCAAACCAAAATAAAACCTAAAACATTTCTGTAAGACTCTACCACCAGCATGTGTTTTAGTAATCCCTGAACAAATAACAATTCAGGAGACACAGTCAGGCACATAACAGACTACACAGACACAGAATATGCGCCTTTGAACTTTTTATAGATTGCACAACATAAGAACTACTTACATGCAGTCAAAGTTTCTGTGTATGAGATAAGAGAGCCAGAGAGATCTAATAAAGGTAAGAGACCTAAGATCATTCTCACTTGTTTATACCTACTTTCTGCTTCAAAACTACACTTCCTTCAAGAGAGATGTCAGTTTAGGTACTTGCTTAAAGATAAATTTAAAACTTTTTTTTACTATTATTTTCAAAGAAACAGAAACCCAAACAGTTCTGATGAAAAATACGGTTGTAATTAAAAGCGTTCACAAATTTATTCCTGAAAAAACAAACCAAAAAACCCCAAAAAACTCCAATTCTAGACCAACCTAGAAATCCTTTATATTTTGAGTACCGTATTAAGTGAGATTTTGAAAATTATTCTTTCATCTGCTCACAACATTAATTCTATGTTCTAGGATATACAGTAAAGCAATTTGAAAGATACTTATAAAAGGCTTTCTTCTACTGAATTAAGAACAATGGGAATGGTTTTTAAGTATAAGCAGCAAGTTAGTGCAGCTTTTAGTGCCAATAACTAGTTTCCTCTACTGTCTGTTGTATATTTTACTTCTATTTCTTAATAAATATGATCCTTATTCATACAGGATGAAGAGAGAACACCAAATAACAGGATTACTGGGCTCCCTAATGCTATAACGAATATAATCAGGTGGGCATTATAGCAGGAGAAAAGGCTGAGGGTGCTTATGTTGGACACCAGGTTCAACATTAGTACATATACCTAGAATCAGGTCTGTACAGGAATTCAGATGACTGACTCATAAATAAGAAATCATAATATCATGTTACATACATAAATTCCACATTCAAAGTGTGGATTAAAAAAGCCAAAATATTAACAGGTAACTGTCTAGAAGACACAGTAAAGAACATCAGGATAGAAGCATCCATTAATGATCTCTGCAGATCTGAATAACGCATATCATAGCAGGACTGGCATTCACTGTCCATGACACCAAAAAGGATTTTCCTTGCCAAATACCTGTTTAGGGATAGGAAAACAGCATTACAAATTTTTCTTTTTTTTTTTAACATGACAAAAAATAGCACTTTTTATATAATAATACTAGAGAGATATATAACTTCTAGATAGTAAGTGACTCAGGAAGAAGCACTTGTGTTTTTAGGCCTTCCTACCTGAAAGTTTCAAAACTGTACTGAATGTTTCAAAACTGTATTTTACAATACAGTCCTAACCATTAGGCCAGGCCAGGATCACCACAGAAAAAGAAATCATGGAAAGATGTATGGGATCACAAAGAGGTTACAAAAATTTCTGCCTCTGTAATGAGCACTCAATAGAAACTGCACAGTTAAGAGATTAAAAATTAAAAAATCCTCCCGAGAACAAAGGCCTAAACTAAGATTCCCTTTCCAAAACATTTTGTCAGCGATATTGTTTCTTAACAGAAGCGCTTGTAGCTGCTGTGCTTCCATTTACATCCAGTACGTCCTTTAATAACATGCATGCACTGAAGGAATCTCTCTCAGCACACTCAGACATAAAGTTTAAACATATGCTTAAGTCTTCTGTGAATCTAGGAATAGCCTCACAGAACTAAGAGTATCATCTGAAGACAAGCATGTGAATAAACCTTAATATTAATTACATTTTTTTATTAATCTTGAAAAAATAAAATGCGCTAAACACAATTGCCAAATTGCAAAAGAAGTTTTAAAGTGTATGTCTCAAACATAAACAAATAAAATGTTTAAAAGAGAAAGTTGCAGAAAGTTGATTGTAACAGATATAAACAGAAACTTAATAGTTGTAGAAAACCACTAAGACAGAAAGTAGGCAGAAACATCATTGTCAGCATGTTTAAGGCCCATTAAATGTTTTGCTAATACTTTGCAGGAATTAAAAGAACTATAACAATTCTACCATCCATAAATATTTATCAATCATTTCATGCTCTCTCTCCATTCAGGGAAGAATGATAGAAATGAAAGACATGCTCTCTTGTACATGGCAGCAGGGGATTAAACTGTTTAATTTCTAAGGAAAGGTCAGGATGTGATTTGATAATTTCTGATAGGCATCAGCATGAGAAAGTGAAATCTGATTACAATTTGATTATCTACTGATTCATCTGCCTTGTTGACAAAAACCAGCAAGTTCCAATCTCTGACAGCTGAGGCTATGTAGAATTAGACTACACAATAATTATCTGCTGGTCCAACTTTTTTTATTATTATTACTATTTTATGTAGCTAAAACAAATGTTTACTGAAAAACAAATCTGATAATGCTATTTCCATATAACTGGACTTTTGTTTCTTAAAGAAACATTATTTGAAAAGGAATTAATTCAGACAAGTCCTGTGGCCTTTCTTATATAAAAGAATATTAAAATAAATTACTATGTCATACTCAGCAGTGCCTACAATCAGGATAACTGGAGAAAGCTCTTGGGACTCTTCTCAGAGTACCTTTTTCTTTTCTTCTCCCTCCTCCGCCAAGTGTCAGGACAGCAAAACAGGTATTAAATACACCAGTGCATACAATACAGTGGCAGGGTAATGTCATTTTGGCATTGACAAGACCTCTAATTAACACACCGTTTAGTTCTGGGTGCCCAGAGACAGTCCAAGGACAGCAACAAAAAAACAGAGTTCTGTAAAATATAATATAAAAGGCTTGATTTAACAAGCTAAGCAATGATTAGAGGAAAGAAGATGGGTTGAAGGAAGCTTTGACAGTCTTTAGTTCTGGTAGTTAGGCAGTAAAAGGTTAATATATAGGGGGTTTAAGTTAAATACTAAGAATTAAGGATATTTTAAAAACTGGCAATGACTTTTGAGGAGGCTGCGGCATCTCTGACACTGGAGGTTCTCAAAACAGGTTAGAGAAAAAGAGTGCAGATAAAGCTGATCCTGATGAAACAGGAGGAAAGCCTTTTGGTTTTTTCTATCCCTCTATCTACAACTCTTCTGGAAGACAAAAAAAAAGAAAACAAAAAAATTACTTTCAGTTCAGAGTAAGAAAAATTAACTACATAAGGCACATTCCCACAGTTTAATGTGCATTTATGTAAGTCACATTCCTGTGATTTTCTGATTAGCTGAAATTCCCATTGTAAGCTCAACTGGAGAAATACTTCTCCATTTTTTATCCTGAAATGTTGTGTAGTGCTCCTCTGTTCATTACATAGCTGCAGTGTGGGTGAATACATGTCCACCCCCATCCAAATAGAACTAAGAGATCAGTTGACAGTTTCATTTCAGTCAGACCTATCTGCCTCAAGAATATTTTTAAACATCAAGACAAAAGCTGACTTAGAGTTTAATATGTCTGGGATATGCATATTGGAAATCATAACTGTAACAGATGAAATCAACACACTGTCAACCCTAAACTCCTGCATGGGTTGGAGTCTCTCAAACTACCCACTCTCATCTTACAGTACTTACCTGATTAATGTTTCCAGTACAGAATTTCACACTCACTAAATCTCAGCTTTTTCTTATACAATGGGCTCAATATTTGATAATATCGATCTCGGGGTCAGCATGGAACTTTTCTCATTGCTCAGGCCCTCTTATACTAGGCTTTAAATAAGTTTGCTATTGGTTTTGATGGGGTTGAAGGCCTCCTTGTGAAAAAAAAAAAACACCAAAAAACACAAACAAAAAAAACAAAACAAAAACCCCACAAGCTTTTGTGAATACAAACTGACTTAACCATGTCTCTGAATATTTCATTGCAAGCGCTTGCTCCTGCCTTCATGCAAAACCAGCATCCCTCAATGTATTTAAGAAATCTTTTTAATATACTTTTTATTCACTGTGCAGTGCTACAATTTTCAGATGCAGAACTGTGTTTCCATAAGTAATGCTTGAATTTTAAGAAAACACTTTTTAGGAGTTGTCTTCTTAACAATGGCTTAAATAAAGCCATAAAATGTAGATATGATACTATGAATTTCTTTTTTCTTAAAGTCAAAACTGTTAACTTACAAATGCTGCAGAAATGAGATTTACACCAAGAACAAAAAGGTAAATCAGCTCTTTGAAGCTACTTGTTCATAGCATAATTTCAGACAGAATAATATATTAAAAACATATTGCTTACAGCAAGAAAATTATGGCTTCCTGCCTTTTATAGAGAAATTGAAGTCTTTGGCACAAACCACAGTATTTTGAAGAGCACTGCAAGCATAGTCAAAATTCTGTTCTTGCCAGAGGAAAAGCAGCTGTCACAAACTAAGAAAACTTTTCAGACTTTCATCTAACATGTAAAGAAACCCTTCTAAGTTCTGATAACAAACGAGTCATTGTAAAATAATCTCATTTGCCTGAAGTCTCAGGCATTTGGCACCCAGCCAGCCAGGGGTGAAGAGCCAGACACTTAATACATGAAGTTCCTAGCAACTAGAAGTCTGCAGGGAGCAGGAGATTGTATTACCAGCAGCTGAGCGAACAAGATCTCAGATATTACAGAGGAATATACATAATTAAGTTTTGAGGGGCCTTCTTAGTCTTTTGCAATAGATGAGAAGCAGACAGATGGACAGTAAGGGTCATTTCAAAACGGAGGCAGAAACCTGTATGTCAGGTAAGCTGGATAACCATACAAATGTGGAGTGAAAATGTTAGAAGACTAACTTCTGATGTAAGGAAAATAGAGGGAACACCACAGGCAGCCTCACTCATCTCCACTTTAAAATCCAGTAATTCAGTTAAGCTGTTTGAATTCTCTGTTCCTAGCCAAGACAGTAATTTTTTTTTCAGCAAGAAAAAAAAAAAACCCAAAAAGTTGAGTTTTGTTGGTGGAACTTTCAAATCCTCTTACCCAGCCCCATCTTTTCTTACACAGCAAACGAAAGGCAATAGTAATTTGATAACTTGAGTAACTACATTTTTCCATTCAAAAATAGTGGTGGTTCATCCATTTAGCTCTGCCCACATGCATTTTTCTTGAGTGCAGCAGCAAGTCATGAATTCTCAGGGCCCAGCATGAGCAATGGCCTTATGTGAGCGCACCAAAACAGTGCCAGATTCAGACAATTTGCCAGAATCCAAACCAAGCCAGACCAGCCACAGGTGGGTGCTTCTGCTCTACTTCTTTGATGTGTGATCTCTACCCAGTAATTCCCCTGCCAAATACTGAACCTTCAAGGTGCTCTGTACACATCTATTGCCGCATGCTTGGTGCGGCACCCATGCCACCCAGCTCTCAATATTTTACCTACTCCTTAAACACTGATGGGATCACTGTGATCATAAAAACACTTAATGAGAATTTAAAAACATAAATCTAAGTATTTTCCCATTATATGTTCAACTGTTTTGATTCTCTACAAGTGGCATTGTTCTTACTGTGCACCACCAAAGCATGAAATATTGGACGGATGTGTTAAGATTATGACAAACACAGTTCTTTCATTGTATCAGATCCCCTATAACTGCAAAGAGAAAATTCAGAGCTTTTTTTTTGTTGCAATGTTTATGAAAGCACTTTTGAGATGAGCACATTTATGCTTCCTGAACAGCTTCTCTTTTTTCCTCACAGCAATGAATACTTCTACTCAACTAATTATGTATTATCAGCAGGTAATTTCACCTCAATTATTTCTTGCCTTTAAAACCAGTGAGTGCACAACTATGTGAGAACAAAGCTATAAACATTTCAAATAAGCACTGATCTGAGTATAGTGATCCAGCATGCTATCTCAAACTGCCAACATGTATGGCTTCAATAATAACAAATTATGTTTCATAATCCTAAAACAATCACCAAAGAATGCTTCATGGGTTATGTCACCTTTGAGTCACTTTATGCAATGTACCACTAGAAGCATAAGTTGATTAATTGCTATGCCCCACAAAGCAAATAAGCACTTGAAACTAGATATGATGCACTGACAGACCAATCTGACTTTTTGGAATTTTCAACAGGATAAAACGACTGAGGCCGTGATTTTAAAAAGCATTTGGTAATTGCTCTTATGCATTCTACATTAAAATTGACTTTCAGAAGCTGGATTCTCTTGATTCACTTTGATTTCTTACTGCCGTCTTGACAGTTTGTAACCTGTACCACACTAAAAATAACAATATAATAAGAAAGCTAAAAAAAAAAAAATCAAGTCAAAAGAATCAAATATGTAACTTTCCATGAAGAGGATGCATGCAAGCATCAAGTTCTGTTCCACACAATCAACTATAATTTGCTCATTGAGTGATTCAGCAGCACAGTTTCCACCACTGTCACCTATGCACAGAGCAGAAAGGGTTTTTTTATTCACAAATAAATTAAAAAATGACCATTCCCTCCTTCATGCCCACTGGTCCTTCTTTGGACTTGTTTGATTAGAGACTGCAGATCCTCTCAGCCCACAACCACAAGCCCTATTGTAGTAAGAAGCTCTGTTCTTTTACAGAAGTCTGTGCAGAAAATCTCCTTCAGAAAGACAAAAAATCACCACCTGATAAAAGTTACATTAGAGAAAACCCTAATTGATTATTTCCAATAACAGAGCACAATATACAGATATGCAAGGTGGGCCCTCTAATTTATTAAAAGATAATTAAATCCTAGTAGTCTAGAAACCTTTGCAACTGTTTACTTTCTGGCAAAGGGAAGAAGACACGATGTTTACTATTCTTTAGTACAATGATAAAACATCTGTCATTCCTAAAGATCACTCAAAATCATTCCAGCTTGCAAACTTGCCAATATTTTCTTAAATCTCTTTTCTTAAGCACAGGCTACCTCCTCTTTTAGTTTGAAGGTTTTACAACCACAAAAGTGGAGGAAAATGACCATTTTGCAGCTGCTGTCTCAGGGATAAAAATTAGTCTGGCAAGGACAAATCACCAGTAGCTTGGTCTGCCTATTGGGTATAAGAACTAAAGAGTCCATGCCAGCTTCCCTACCTCACATCAGCCTCCTTCTCCTTTCCTGCTGAAGTACAGCTGACTTTGAGAGAAAAGCACTTGATTTCACCCAAAAGCCCGAACAATCAAAACAACAGAATCATCTGATCCTGAATGAAACTGGTTGTGTTTATTAAAAAGCTGAAAGAAAAAACCAACCAACCAAACAAACAAACAAAAAAAAACCACAACACCTAAGCTGTTTAAAGGCACTTTTAAACAGAAAGAAGTCTTCACACTGGTATTTAAAAAAAAGCCACCCCAACATTCTGCCAATGATTACTTCTGCCAAACTGGTAAAAAAAAATCCTTCTTCTCAAACGAAATATGCATAAATATACAGGAGTGACAAAAGACTTTTTTTTTTTTTTTGCTTTCAGAGCACTATAATTTTACTTAAATGGTAGGTGTTCTTTCTAAACAGAATGGCATTTCAGAGACATCCAATCCTGTATTTCAAATGCAGCAGTCATCTCTGAAACAGGGTCTTTAAGAATATTTCAAAATACCAAGAAGCCAATTAGTGAAAAAAAAATTATCAACTGTATTTTGAATAAAACCTTAATCATCAGGAAACAAACGAAACAAATGCACCTCTCCCTACCCCGCTTCTCCCTCCTCCAAAGACTGTGCCTGCACAAGGGTATAAGAAGCCACTAAACGAGACTCCCATGCCTGCCAACCACAATGGCAAAGTAAACATGCACCAGCGTCATTTGAACATGAATTCCTTCCCCTAATATTTGGAAATAAATAAAAATACATATAGCAAAGTGATTACTGAAATCAAATAAGAACATTTTAAAGTCTCTATCTTCTCACAATGAAAAATTCTTTACCGAAAAAGGTGAGTTTGTCTTTACACTGGCTTACAGTGCACCTCTTTTTACAGTGGCTTGAGTAGACCATCAAGTCAGAGGGCATTTTTTCTCCTAATAAAAATATAGCAAACTTGCTAGACAGATTATTTCTACTAACTAATTCTAATTGTTTAGCCTCCATAACTATGATTAGAGGGAGAAGAATAAGGAGGTAATATTAAGGATGAATTTAAATAACAGTAAATTAGGCCAATGCCAGTGAGTGAGCATGAGAACAGAACAGATTGATTCCAGAATTACAATGATGGAGGATCTAGATCTCATACCCAACAACTACTTCAATCTCTCCTACCCCTAAAGGAAAGCAGAAAAGAACATTTCAGACTTTGTCTTCCAACCAGGGTTCTTTGTGAGGACCAAGAGTGAAAAAGGTCATGTACTTCACGTTTATATCCACAGTTACAGTATATCAAAGGCCACTGACAATTCAAATGCAGTTCAAATTCAAATGCTTCTTGTTACTTTTACTTACCTGTTTCATATATGTCTTGTTTACTTTTTTAAGTATCAGTGACTTCCTTTATGCATCACTACATAATGTAACAGCTAATATTTCCCTTCAGCTCTCAAAGGCAAAAAAATATTTTTTATCAAAAGTACAGACACAGTACCTGCACCTAGATTTCTCATGCAAGCCATCTAAAACTTTGCTTTCTACCAGTAAGACTTTTTACTTTTTATAAGTGGAAAACTAGGTTTCACTAGATTCTTGCTGTCATCTCATAGACCTCACATCCATTACCAGTACAAGCCAGAAACACTCCTGCCTCCTCTATCAGGTCAAACAGCAGTTACAAAATACTCATTTAGACTAGCAACTCAGAAAGAGTAACAAATCATGTCGAGCACCCTCTTTTGAAAGCACCACAAACTCCTTCAGAAACAACTCTTGTGTATAAAATTACTTACTAAATTAGACAGCAACACTCTTGCTTCATCATATCCGGTGCATCATTAAACAATGGCTGGCTAACCTAATATACAATAGAAACTGGATCATAAAAGAATATTTTGAACTAGATTTTAGAAGTCAATTAATAAATATGATTTCTACTGAAATCAAAAGATTTGTGCTAATTTATAGCAAAGCAGAGTCCAGACAGAAACATCTTTTAGAAAATAAGTTATATGAGGATATATTGTCCTAAGTTAACTTTGATATTATAATTTTACAGACTTACACAATGTTGCATTTAATCTTAAGCAAGTATAAAATCAAGTAAAAAAAAACTGAGGTGAATCAAAAATTCTATGCCTTAGGTTTTAGGCTTATTGAATAGAGAAAACCCTGTTTGCGCCATAGTGAAAAGTATTGGTAAGACTTCAGTGTGGATATGATGCATAATCCCTACACTCCACTGTCTTTAAGTAAAATTTGGAAAGATGATAAAACCAATATGATGGAGGAAATGTGTAGTGTATCTTGTGGGATGAGAGTAAGTTTTGTTTGGTCAATCTGTCTCAGTTAACCTGAAAGAGAAAATAATAGTTGCTTACACTATCAAGATCTGGAACAGAAGGAAAAGATCAAGGAAAACCAAGATACAGTCTAACAAAAGGGAGTATCAGGTGACTAGGAAGAGAGTCAGGCTGCATATTTAAAGAGGATTCCTTAGCTTCAAAGAAATTTACCTTTTGGATAACTTTTCCAACTAAAGCCCCAGGGACAGAAAGCCAAATCTTCTTAAAAGTCAAGTTTGACAATTTCATGACAGCAGTTAAATGATACGATTGCAACAGCAGACAATAACACAAGAGATCCTTTTCAGTCTTAGAATCCCATTTGAATGTAAAGCAAAAAAAACCCCACTCATGTTGCTACTAATCTTACCAAAATACCAAGTTATTTCTAATCTGTTAATCAGTTTTATCCGTTTAGAAGTTGGCATAATGAATAAGCTGCTAAAGCAATGCAAAATCTTTTGACCCAAGTCAATATTAAAGCTGAAATCTACTGAAATCCCACACAGATAAATTTTCAGTTTTATGCTATCTTGTTGTAAAGAGACAGTGTAGAAAGCATTAATTTTAACTAACGTGCAAATTCTTTTGTACATATGATAAATAATTCAAGTAATCCAAGTTTTCCTCCAGGAAGCTCATAAACATTACCAGAAATACGAAATCAAACTCATTAATTATATTTCCATTAGCCTATAAACTTTTTCTTATTGACCCAAGAATTTTTTGCAGCTTTTTCCTATATAATAGGCCTATCTGTATTACTTTAATGACTCTCTGTTGTTCTAATATCTATATCATTATAAAAATTTATGTATTTTTATAAACAAGCTACTTCTGTTTATGGTAAATGCCCAAATGAGTTTTTCCTACAGTTTTATTCCTGACATGCTGTCTCACACATACACTGGAATTACAATGATCTATCAGTGCAGGCAAATGAGCCAAAATGAAGCAAAAGAAAAAATACAGTACTGCTGCAGCCATGATGATGTAGGAATTAAAAAAATCCTCAGTGCTGCACGAGCCATAACTCAATAACTACTTGTCTTTTTCTCTTCCTTACAGACTAACAAAATTATCATCACTACTTTTGCTAGTATTTCTCTCTGTTCACAAGTTACAACCTCCTTTTCATTGAAACTATAACACAAATTAACACAACTAAGAGAAGTTTAGAACTGTTCTCACCTGTACTTAGTTGCACAAACATTACTTTTGTTTTAGCCCCATTGAATGGCTGGCATGATTTTTCCAAACATATCAGTTAACAAAAAAAAATAAAAAATGGTACCTCTTCCTACCACAGAAATCAAAGACTACAGTTTTAAATGTTTTCTGTCTTGTTTTTGAATTTTGTAATGAAACACTTTCCTCCTGTCTTGGAAAGCATTCAACCATCCCTACAACAGAAGCTACCTTCACAAGACTTAAGTACTTCTTTCCATTAAAGCTTCATTGCTACCACTATGATATACACCTTCTGTGGCATTTCAAATATCATTCAAGTTGTCATTATCTCCAGCTTTAAATTTTATACTCTTTTACTTTGAGAGTCTTACAGCTTTTTCAATTGGCTGGATATTGCAATTTCCCATACCCACTCGCAATGCTACAAGACTCTGATTAATGCTTTCATTGTTCTTCTGCATTCTTCATATGAGAGTGATTTAATCTGCTTATACAATTTTATTTTCAATTTATGTATAATATTAACAATTTTAATACATTTTTATTTCTTGGGTTTTAAATAATTTATTCCAATGACATTATTTTCATAACTACATATCTTGCATATCCAGCAGATCTTCTGACAACTCCCCCCTTCCTTATCAAATTTAATCTAAGGTTAACTAATAGAAAGCAATTTCACCGGGACACTGTTCGACAGAGCTGCATCATCACATTGGGCCATAGGTTTTTCAGAATCAGGTCTTAACCTTATACTTCAAAAATGCACACATTTTAAAAAACGAACACTAGATCACTCTTTAACAGGACAGCTTTCTGTATTAAGATTTTCTTAGTCACTATCTTCAAAAACAGTCAAACTAAGCTTTTAGAAAGAGGTTAAACTAGCACTAGTACATCCTGCACTTACACTGCAATGAACTTTAGCGTTTAGCAATACTGATCCATAGAAAAAAACAGCATTTTGCCACAGTTTGAGAAGCAACAATAAAGGGTATCAATCTCTGGGTTTGTTATGTTTCCGTTTGGAAATTCAGTTAATACTTTGTTTTTTAAACACTTTAAATTAAAGAGGTTGTAGTAACATCACGTATCTTTTCATTGCCTTCTAACTGAATGGTGTATTTGCCTGCTAAATGTATGACACAATACCTAATCACTTGTTGTCAGAAATTCCTCCCCATAGGAACTTCAGTCTTTAAGCAAACAAAAGGCAAAGTAGTGTTGCATTTAAGTTTAAGAAAAAACAAAACCCAGAGTCTGAATTTCTAGAAAGTGAAAGTTCCCATTTATCTTTTAAATTAATATGATGTGCAAGACACAAGTGGTGCAGTTTAAGGAGCATTCATTTTGCACTGGTATTTGTAAATAGACAGCATCAGCAGGAAACTGGAAACCACTGTT
Source organism: Melopsittacus undulatus (assembly GCF_012275295.1). Lineage (NCBI taxonomy): Eukaryota > Metazoa > Chordata > Aves > Psittaciformes > Psittaculidae > Melopsittacus > Melopsittacus undulatus. Next base: position 41,133,404 of record NC_047530.1, on the reverse strand, counting down.
ACGCAAAGTCCTCCCTGTTCTTGTCCCCTGCTCCTCAGAACCGGGTTACCACAGCAACAAGGGAACAGCAGATAACACGATCAATGTATGCCATTGTAGAACAGAGTCTGCTGACACTATAGCAAACGACTTAAATATCAGCAGAGACAAGGAATTTTAGGAAAAGCAAAAATGATTTAATCAGAACTTCAGCTGAGTGACTATATGCTTTTGCCTCACAGAGCTAAATACCCAGCAGGTGTACCACACAGTCACTCTTGACTTTATTTAACAGCAAACATTCCCAGCAGAATATTTGCAGCTAAGTTTTATCATCACTCAATTCAGCCCTCTCTTGTGGCTGAAAAAAGGTAAAGGTGTAGTTAAATATATATATACACACACACACATCTTCATATATGTTTGTATACACACAATAAAAATACACCAATTTTTAGTATTTGTGAGCATGAAGTGAGGGATGAATTAAAGAGACCACATTATCGCAGGACTAGTATTTTCCTCTGGTAAACCATCACTCAAAAAATGTTAACTCATAACTCCACCTGAAATGTGCACTAATGGGAAGAAGGAATCACATCTGCTATCCCAATGAGGACAAGTGCGAGTTATATAGAAACATTTTTCCATGTTAAAAAAACAAAAAGTATGTACAAACTCTCTTTATAAATCATCCATTCCAACCATGGTTGGAGCCACTATGCTGACAGGAAAACAGTATATTTAGGAGCTTTGAAGACCCTAATAAACACAAAATGGTTTCAATACCTGATTGACATTAGTACTAAAATACTGCCTGAAAATATATTTTTGTATTTGGTTTCAGAGACAGCTGCAGCAATATAGGAGGCTACATAACGACTGTGTGCACCCGTTTGCTGGATAGCTATGTTGCTATCTGTGACTAAATAGATATTCACCCTTTTTCTCTTTAAATGAAAACAAACGAAAAAACTACAAAACCTTAACAATGCAAAGTGTAAATATTCACCATATATTCCAAACTTTATCCACTTACTTTCCGAGACTCATATTAACTATAGTTTCTATCAAACATACTTTTTCATATACATATTTCCATCACTGGAAAACATAGCTTATGAAGATTTTATGTAAAAGTGAAAGAAGAATGAGCAGAAAGAGATCAGCCAGGCAGTACTCTGGCAAACAACATCTTTACTGAGATTTATTAAAAAAATTAATACTGAAATAGAATTCATATTCTTAGCTTGTAATTCATGGAAGCTTTTCTTTTGCTAAAGCTGAAATATTCAAATAAGAAAAACACATACTGTGACCTTATCATGCAACTCAAAAAAATGTCCAACAGATTAATCTGATCTGAAATGCATGAGTAACGTGCTTCAATTAACACTAACATTTTGAGTTTAGAGACAGCATTACCTGTGCTAGACTGTATCAAAAGCCTTCCCAAAGTCCCTGCACAACAGCAACCAGCTTCCATTTTGGCATCCTGGGACGCAGAGGCCTGTCTTAGAGCAGGCAGCACTGAGTCTCCTAATCAGAATGATGCTAAGAGAACACATACATCACTTTGAATTAGTATCATAAAACCTAGAACATGATGGCACAGTCCAACCTCCCCAAGACACCTGCATCTTTGGGGCATGCCAGTGCTTAAGTCTATTAATTCACACAACTTACATTGCATAGTAAATGTTCCTCACCTTCAGTGCCCTTTAGCCACAGGAAGGACATAGCAGTTTTGAAAAAAAAAAAAAAACCTTACATTACCTTGATAAATATGTTCCACTAGCAAATCTAGAACTTGCCTAAACTGTTGCTTTGTTAAATTTGAGGTGGCCATATACTGAACAGGAATGCTTTATCATCAGTCACTCTACTCCTTAGATAACTGCTATGGAAAAATCAGAACCAATTTCTGAGTGTTTTCATGCAAAGACAGAGTACATTTGAAGAATATACACTCATAATCCCCATGAGCAATGAAGACATCTTTAAAGGTCTCTTGTAAAGAAAATGATTGTAAATTGAGAGGTTAAATACTGTTAAGTCAAAAGTGTGAATAAATGACACATTATCCAGATAGACATTTTCAAGCCCCATGGTCTGACATCAAAGGCTGCTGAGGAAAAAGAAAAAAAACAACCCAAACCAAAAGCAAACAAACAAAACCCAACACAAAATCTACTCCAAACAAAAAAACAAAACCAACAACACACCAAATCCACACATTGTTTTCTCAGGGACCCATGATTTTCAGTTTTTGCTCATTCTTACTACCATAACGAAAATCTTAAAATTACAACCCTGCTCTAAAACTGCTAAGAGAAAAATTGCTAAAAGACATTAATAAAGAAGCACTGGGTAACATGTTAAGTAACTTGAAAAGTTTTAATAAATATTCATGTTGGACTATCCCCTGCCACAACAAAAAGAAAAAAACAAATATGCTTTCAGCATAAAACAATCATTAATTTCAAGTGGTACTTAATTAGCCAGTCTGGAACAAATTTACATAAATTCTCATTACAATATAAAGCACATTTATTTAAATGTTCTAAGTAAAGCTAACTGTGGGTAAATTAAGGGTTTGACCATCTATGTCAGCATGGTGGTTAATGCTTTATCTCCTGTTTTCCAAAGTCTCAGTTTTCTGACACTATACCTTCTGCAGAGACTCACAATTCTATCTAGCAAAACCAGCTATACATTGTCTAAATATTGCCATTAAACTCAACATCTTTTAAAAGAAACAGTATTTTTAGCAACTAATGGGGATTAGTCGCAATTTTCATAAGTTTGCATTCAAAAAGTTGGTGTGATACTACATAATTCCCACGTTACCCCCTCATCCAGGATAATATACCACAATGGACTTAGATTTATGGCCCCACAGTGCAACATTCAGTTTATGTTTGCTAATGTTATCAGATGAAGGGTTCACAAGCATGCACTGTATTTTAGTATCTATCTGAAAAGTTTTATTGCACAATGTTAGAATTTTACAAATGTGAGAGGAAACCTCTGTCTCAACTGCTGTTTTCTAGCCTGCAACATCTACTACTTTCACCTTCTCCAATGCTTTATGAGTATCACTGGAATATTTCATGAGGCTCTAAATAATACTAAATGGTAGCCTCTTTCCAAACGCAAGCATAGAGAGGGGAAACCAAAAATCCAGAGAATGGCTCTTTCATTTTTGCCAGTCTACACTAAGCAAAACAGATGGTTGGAAATACAGTAAACTATCTGTGATTTAGCATGTCATTGGAGTTGCCCTTTAACACCTACATTGTAAAAAAGGGCACAATACTGTTTGCTTCAGTTGCCCTCAACATTTTTGTCCCTAGATATTATTTCACAAAAGACTGATATATAAAATACGAAGAGCTTATACTAACCTTTATTATGAAGTACACACATTATGAATTAACTTCTTTATTAGTTTATGTGATTAAAATACCAGTTTTATGTTTAGTGAAGGTATTAAAAAAAAAACCAACCTGCCCCTCCAACTAAAATAAACAAAAAATTTCCCAAAACAAAGCACAAACAAAACAACAAACCCCACCATACCACAAATCTGATCTTCATATTTCATAAATTGTTTGGGATTTTTCCACTTGCTTATCTTCAACTGTTACAACAAGAGAGCAAAGCTTTATTTAAAGTCAAAGCTTTGAAGAAGCATGGTCACCATGAAAAATAAGCTTCTGAAAGAGAATGACAACTTAGCAACATGTTCCAGACAGTGATTAATGTCAATTTACTGTAAGCTTTCAATGCATGAGTGGCTAATTTACTGCCTGTCCTATAATAAACTGACTCTAAATGTTGTCATTTGTTTCCCCTAAAAATTTTCCATTTCTCATCTGGCACCAAGGACAGCCCCCAGAAAAACTGTTTTGCCAGTTTTTGTACACAATCCCATCTTCACTGACATAGGTCTGTATTGATTTATTTTCACCTCCTGTACAGCTATGCAAATTCTGCTATAAATGTAAATGTATCTTGTGACAGTTTTACACTTTGGCAGATTGCAAATGCTGTCAGATTAGAGCTGATGTCTTTAATAAAGTAAATAAGTTACAGGGAATTGCTACAGGAAAGAGCAGTGGGTGTGAATGCCCACCTTAGTACCTGGTGCTGAAGCTCTCAGAAGATGAACATTTATGCCCAAAGGCTAGGTATTGCTGCTCATCATATTAAAACTCTGGTTTACATAAAGCAGTTACATATTTGACTTTTGCTTTTATCACTCTTTTAATCCCTGTACAAAGGCTCCAGCAGTTCCCTGTCACATATATAAAACAAAGAAAAAAAAAAGCCAACCAACCCACAGTGTATTAAAAAAAAAAAAATTCATGCATGCAAGGGCAGGAAGTGGTACTAGGATCATAAACAAGTTATTCTAAGGCTTGTTATTTCTTTTAATACCAAATTCACTGTTAGCCCATGGCAGAGGCTCTGAGAACTCTTGCAAACTAGAAAATTTGGTAACATTTTGTATTGTTAAGATTATGACAGTTATAGCAACAGACAGGAGACATGCAAACTCCTGTGACAGTCCCAAGTATTAATTCTTTAATGGGTTCAAGTCAATAAAAATGCAAAGAGGAAAAAAAGTGTATACATTAAAAAAAAAGTAAACATTTTTGGTGATAGTTTTCTATTTAATTTCAGGCAAAGTTGTACATAACTTCAAGTTGGTAGTATGCGTTGGTCCATGCAGTTATCACCAACACACACTGACATTTACCTCCAGCAAATGCCGAGGAAATTTCCCAAAACTCAATGGGAGTAAGCAAATCTGCAGATTTAGAATACAGACAGATGGATGAATTAGTTTCCTACACTAATTCCAGAAATGCCTGCACTGACACACAACAGTGCCTGAGGAGAGATCTGCATATGAACTACTTTGGACCAGCAATTATCCAAGGACACATTAGGAAAAAAAAAAAAAAAAAAAAAAAGAGAATTGTGAGCATGCGGAGTACAGAAGGAAGGGGGCACAAGTCAGTATTCCCAAATGGTTTGCTTTCATGCCTCTTATCCCTCCTCACTTCTATTTTTGTGTGTATGTGGTTTTGCCCACCACCCCCCAAAACCTGACTTGCTTCCCAGCCAAAAAAGAAAGCATTTATTTTTGGAGCTCTTCATTTATTTGTACTTCATGCATTTGCATACTAGCTTAACATTTCTCAACACCTTATTCTCATCTCACCCAACTTCCTTTCTGCTTCTGCTTCTGCTTCTCTGATTGCTTTCAAATAGCTGCCCTCCCTGACCTTGTTCCTATCATTTTACCTCATTTAGCGTCTCTTGAGATCAATTTTCTTCTATTCTCCACAAAAAGACTATGGCAGATGGAACCTCCAGCTCCAGATGCAGGTAGGTCCTCATCGTATCACTAGTCTCTTTAATCCCATCATCATTTCACAAGAGAACTGCAGCACCATCACAGTTCCCTCAGCCAACATAGCTTCCTGCATTTCAAACCATTAGAAGGAAGCCTTGCTCATAATGATACTGAAGATGCTTTAAGTGAGTCACCTAAATGCTTCTCATTGGAGAATTCTGCTGTAATTAACACCAGAAAAGCATCTACAGAGTTATTAAGTTACTACAGAAACTTGTTCTACTTATGTCATCCTCCTAATCAGCAACATTTAAAGGAGGCTTATCTATTAATCTATATACAGAGAGCAATGAAAGTCACAAAACTTTTTGGAACATAACATAGTTGCAAACAGGGCTGTTTATACAGGTCTCCCAAACAACAACACTGAAACACAACAGTTTTCATAACAGGGACAGCCTATCTTAACATACACCTTCCTTTTAGCTGCACATCTTTTCTGTATCACAAACATCTGGTTACTGCTGTTCTCAAGCAAGGAAGTGTAACATGTTGATTTTCAATCAAGAAAATCTAATTTAGTTTAAATAATGTTCTGAGAAAAATCAAGTAGAAATTATATCAAATTAGAGAAATCTATGTTCTGTCCAGACAACTGGAAGTTGTACACTTCAGGAAAACCAGATGTGACCTGTATGAAACCAAGAACTTTCTAAGAATACATTAATTTTAATGCCAGTATTCAGGCAGAGCTATAATTACCATCAACATTAATTCACTCAAAGAGAATGACTGGTGAGGAGGGAATAACTGGGTGAAGTCACTTTAACAGTAGACTGTCACTGCTGAACCCAGTGCTTTAACCAAATGTGTGTGTCAACGAAATTAGAAAGGAATCAGTTTTCACTTTACCCAGCTTTATGAATTCTCAAGTATTCTCTCTGCAGCAGAATAAACCTCAAATCTCATTTTACAGGAAGAAAAATACATTTCACACCAAAACAGCCAGCTGATATTCATCAGCGCTTTCAGGGGGTTGGAAAGCCTGTGTTTTGGCCCTAGTGCTGCCCAACTGAAGTAACAAATTTCACTTTGTTTCTACATTCCCACAGTTTTTCTACAGTGCAATTCCTACATTAATTCCTCGCTGTTTTCATTAAAAAAAAAAAAACACAACCCAAACCAGAACAAAAACAAAAAAACCTGCACACCACCAAACCCCCTCACAACCCACAACGCAACTCTGTCTAAATCAGTGTAAAAATATCCTTAAAAACAGATATTAGAGTGAAAAACCATCTGTCAATTATGGCACAATAACAGTTTGTATTGATAACTGCAAATAACAGTTCCACTTTTGGGTCATTTTTCACACATTTTGATGGCTTCTATCACACACACTGGCAGGCTCGAAAGTTGAAAGGTATGATATCAAAGCCTCAGTGAAATCAGAGTTATCTTTCATTCTGTGGTTTTAGGCTTACTAGAGACAGTAGTAAATGCTGATTTCCTCCAATAAGTTCATCTACTAATCTGGAAATTTTACTGAAGTCCTGCTAGTCTCACAAGAATTTTAAGCCATTATAAATACGATAGGAAAGGTTTGGGGTTTTGTTCTCATTAGCTAATGTCTCTTATTAGCAACTTCATTTGCAATCTAATTTCTTTATGACTAATAAAGAAACCTGAACTATACTGCCAGCCATTTGCTAGCAAGAGGGCTGGAAAAACAGTTCTTGAATTGAACATAACACTACCTCAAATTACTTTATTATTAAATACATGTATAATTAAAAATGGTCATTGAATAGCTACCAGATCTTAGATTTAAATTTTTTCATTCAGTAATACTACTGAGAATGTTATTTAAATAGAATAGACTTAAATGACTGAAAAAAACTCAATGTTGGTAAGAAATGATTCACATTTCAAAACAGTGACTCTAATCAAGAGCTGAATTTTATTAAAGAAAAACAGTCTGTTTGCATCAAATTTCTCTTTGCAGTGTAAAGTCTGCAATACGTATGTACTTTAAAAATCAAGAAGCCAGAAAATTCTGAACTGCAAGCAAACCACACCTATAAAGAAACATACCAGAGAATAAAGAAATACTTTTCATTTTCTCCACCCACAACACTCTCCAATTTCGCATCATAATCCGTATTTAAATAAAATGTCCATACTTGTAATCAGTAACTCTGAACTAGTGCTGAAAATCAACTCAGTGAATTCACTTATTCTTACATTTAAGGCCTAACAATTTCTTGACTTTACATCTACCAGCATCTAGCTCATGGATTACAGTTGCTTTTCTCCCATCAGCAAAGAAAACGATCTAGCTTTCTGGTTGAAAGGTTTGAATAAATAATGCAGAGCTGTTTAACACAAAGTATTCATTATATCTGAGATGTAGTGCCCAGTCAGCAGCAGATTTAGTAACTTCAACAACTAACACATTGGCCTCATTAACACATCTTTTTCCCCTGTAAGAATGTGATCTGGTATCATTTATTAACAGTCATCCATCCTACTTAAATACCAGCCACGCAATTTGCACTTACTGGGAAAATCTGATAATCTTTAATGGAATTCCTTCTGCAATTTCCAATTTTACTGTAATAATTAATTTAAAAAATAACTAATGCTTATCCTTTAGAAACTGCTGTCATGTTGGTGAACCTTTATTAAACAAATAAGAGTGCAAAGAAGATCATTCCATTTAAAAAATATACAAAATAAAAATACAAAAATCTTACAAGGTCTTCTAAAAAATTACCTTTAGTAAGCAAAACTGAGGGAAAAATTAGCCATGACAACAGGATTCAATAAACTGTGTAGTTTGTGTTATTAATTATATAGCTAGTGTTTATTCAGAAAGCACACACTATTAACCACATAGTAATGCCAGGTTTTACCTTTTTATGCAAAAACCCATTCAACACCTGAGAACATGAAGCACATTTTTCTCCATTACCATTTTCGTTACGCCATTAATATTGAGCAGCGCAATACCAAACATCTGAGTGAAATTCCCAGCATACACCGCAAGCAGCAATCAGAACATGCACAGTTGGAAGTCAGTGCTCAAGGCACTTCAGTAGTTTAATCAATCCATATGCATTTTAAGTGAGTTATCTGCAACAAGAATGGTGCTATAATCCCAGCAGTGGTAACACTCTTATTCTAAGCAAACAATAAAGAGCAAAAAATGTTTTCATATTAGGGAAATGTGAATTATGAAAAAATAACACAAATATTTTATTTTTTCTTAAATACTCTTCAGGTGGATATCAATGGTCCATTGACATTTCATTGCCTCTAATTCCTCTGTACATTTAACTCATGGCCTGTGCTGGATGTGATGGTTTAGCCATCAGAAGCCTGTAACTGCTACAAGGTATAAAGACATTTGGTTTATAGGTTGACAATACAAATATATGTGTATCATCTATTCCAATAACTGCAGCTATGAAAATGCTAGACTGCTCAACAAACAGTGAAGCTTAGTTTGCAGGATGGAGATATTACATAATCTTAAATTAGAAGTAGCTTAAATGTCTTAACTCACTCTTTTGTTTGGAGATTTTAGTATTTTTTTATATATGTATTTTGCAGTGTTCCAGATACTTACGTAGAAATTCTCCAAACCGACACAGGCAAAAATACTAAAAGGACTATTCATACTCACATATATGTATTCTCCAATACTTAACGAATATTCCAGTACTTAAAGGGTGGCTGCAAATGTCAGCAGCTCCTTCTTCACAAGCAGTCACTGGGAAGGGGCAACATGTACAAAGTTGCAGAGGCAGAGAGGTTCCACCTCAATATATGTGCTTTCTACAGTGAGAGTAATCAATTGCTGTAACAACCTCCCCTGGGATGTGTTAGAGTTCCCATCACTGGAAGAATGTGAGATGTAACTGGACAGGGTGCTAGATTATTTCACCTAGGCTTCCCTTCCCGCAAAATGTTGGACAAGATGATCTTTTGAGGTCGTTTCCAACCTGGGCTGTTCTGTAATTCTATGAAATAAAAATCTATCAGGAAAAATAAACACAAAATATTGTTAAAAATACTGGCAACAACCAACCAGTAATGATTTTGAAATCACATGATCAGTTAAATTAAATTAACAAATTTTTCATGTCTTCTTTGTCACCAGAGAAGGATAAAATTTTAATATAACAGTGTTAATTGACTCTTCTGGGTTTATGTGCACTGGCTCTTTTCTGCCTGCAAATTTGCTCTGCCATCAATTTGAAATGTACTGGAACCATGTTCTGCAGGAACCCACTCAAAGGCTTCTTGCATTCAGCAAGGCTATAATAATGTAGTAACAAATGGAGAATTTTTTGACCGTGTATGATGGAGGAGTGGCTCACAGAGATGCAATTTTTCTTAAGCCAATCTAAGTTGGAAAAAAAAAACCAACCCAAACCATTACTATACAGTTTTGATTTTTTTTTTAATTTTGAAACATATTTTGAAACCTACTCAACTGCAGTTTGAATAGATCCTACAATGAAAGTAAGGTCTGTATCACTTTGGACTGTTAGCAACTCAGACATAAGCCATTAAAAAGCTAGTTTGGGTTACCTTTAATCTGTGCATAGAACTTATTAGAACTCTATTGATTTCTCATTAAATTATCTGTGCAACTTACTGTTTGAAGGCAAATGCCTTTCACCAGAAAAGCTATTTAATAAAATTCAGTATTTCTTCAACCTAAATATCTGAAGAAGGAAAGCACGCAGCCTTGAACTGTGTTTGATTTATAGCTAAATCAGATCATGCAACAAGACACAGAGCCAGCAAATACTGTTAACAGGAAAAACATTTTATGGCAATTATCTGAAATTAAAATAAAAGTATTTTATCTATTTTTTTTATAGACTAACAATTACATGTTACAAATTAGTCAATAAAAATACTTATGGAAGAGTTACAATTACTAAATTAAAGCAAATTAAAAATACTGTTCCAACTGGCAGTGAAGCAACCTATCTGCCAAAACTGTAAAATGCTGAGTATCTGAACAAGTAGAAAGAAGTTCTACTTAAAATTTAACTATGTTCATTATTGTCCAAAATTTGCTAATCAGTCCTTGGTGATAACAACTTGTACTGCCCTTCTAGTGAAATAAACAAACAAAAACGGCCTCTGATTTAGATACTCTTTGTTGTTGACAGAATTCACATAAAGCTTTTATTTATAGGCACACGCATATGTATATAAAATATTAATGAGGTAACAGTGTTACATGCAGACATTGCCTACTTTGTCTCTTTCACTTATAAATATATTTTAAATGAGCTAATTGAGACAAGATATTTGCAACTGCTGTTGCTTTTTCTCCAGCTTTTATTCACAATTCAAATCTTAAAATAGCTAATCTACAGCATTCTGGGGATAATCTATGGATACTGTACTTAAAGCGTATTGTTTGAGCATCTGGAAAGCTAAAAATCTACTAAATAGCCAATCTCCTAAACATATGATTAGAGAATAAAAACCTTAGATCTGCTCATAGAAATGGGTTGAAACAGTATATATTACAAACTGTACTTATTTCTGCTGAATATGCTTTTAAAAAGTATTAAGTCTTAATTGAAATCTGGTCTGGAAAAGGACATTCACCTCATCAAATTAACTTACTGAAAAATTAAATTATTCCTGCTAAGAAACTATACAGGAAATGTGATTTTTAAATACTAATTTAGCTCCAAGAGATCATTTGATATCAGTCTGTCTTGGTAATGCCTTTGAGCAACATGTGAATTAGATGCCTATGAGGGGCACTAAAATATTAATTTCCAGACATTAGCCTACAGTTCAAGTTCAATTAGTTTTAAGAACTATTATTGTTGTAATGACAACACCACATTATAGGTGTATTGTTTTAAGATTCTTGGTCTTTTTTTTTTTTTTTTAGAAGAAAAAGTGTAATTTAATGTTTCATTCATTTTGAGCAAAAATATTACTGAAATTACCATGAAGATCCAGATTAACACTGAAATACAGATAAAGAGGAAAATATCTTCACAGAGTTCATAATGACAAGATGACATATATTTTATTTAAATTTTGCTCAATGGGGCAGCCTCATGACACGCATATCATTTAAACGTAGACATTTGGATGCCAATTATAAAATTTGACTGTGAAACTTAATGACTAAGCTTTAAACTGCATGAGCTTACAGATGTAATTATTCAGCATGTACCGTATAGTGTAAGAAAATTATGCAAGAAGATACATTAATCAAGTTTAAATACAATGATAGTGTGGTACAAATGAATCCAGGAAGTGCTGTAAATAATATTTTGCAGGCAGTTCAAAATAAAATGCTCTACGATCTAACAGTTATTGAAAAATGTCTCAATATTTTTAAGAGAGTTCCTAGTCACTTGATATAACTCAGCCCAGGAAGGTGACTACTTTGGAAGTCATACAGGCCACTAGGGCAAACCCTAACTTAGATCTAAATTGGACTAGTCTTAACTTTAACTTCTTATCATCATTATGTGGAAGAGCCTAGATTATTTTAGGTATTTTTCTTGAGTATTCCCCCAACCCTCCAGCTGACCTGCCGATGGTGCTACATTTCTACTCCACCAGGATAGGAAACCCATTAATTGTATTACCTCTTATATGCATTTTAGCTTATTGCAACTTGACATTACACTAAGATCTCTGCAGACAAGGAAGGAATTAACTTCACACCAAGAAAAAAATTCAAATAGCCTAACAAGAGCAGATACAGCTTTGGAAGTCTTAGGAAATCTTTTAGTTTATGCTATGTATTTTGATCTAAAGCAGCAGCCTTCCTCACACTAAGTCCATGTTAATATAGACAAAAGCACTGAAGTCCTTATCAATCTAATCATAACTTAAGATAAAGAGGATACCTCCATTTAATATATTTACGAACACATTTTTAAAGAACACACATAAAGATTGTAAGACCTTCTGACTAACTCGCTGAATGTTTGCTTGACTGTTTACTTGGGTTAAAAGTCAGAGGGATCAATTTTATGGGTTATGAGTTAACTTCAAACTCAGTGGCAGCTGGTTACCATTGCTATGGAGATGTGGTCACTGAAACAGGTATGAGTTTCAGGCTGACCTGCAGTATAATTTTATGAAGCATTCCTGCAGTTTATTGCATTTCTTTTTAAACATACAAATATCCTCATGATTAAGGTATCTGCTAAGAAGCTGTGAAATTAGCATATTTAGTTTCCATTGAAAACATTAATATGCAAATTGATGAATATCAAACAAGAAAAATAATTGAGTTCACCTTTGTGTAATGAAACATTCTGGGAAAGACATTCTTTTTCCTCTTCAAAAATGGGGAAAAACAGACATAGGAATAAGGCTACCATCAGTCTGCCAATTTAATGAAATAAAGGAAAATTAAATAAATTTACTACTGATCACCTTCAGCTCTTTGTTATTTCCAAATTTCTGTTCTGTAAAATACCTTTAATTTTCATGGTGAAATCTGGGATAACAGTTCAAGTTCTGAGTAACAGATCTAAAACGTAGTAGATTTACAAGGCAACCTATCAGTAAACAGCATACTCAGTAACTCCTAATCCTAATCTAGTAGGACAAGTAATGATGGCTCATACCCTGAATTCCTTAAACAATTTCCTCTGGAAAAGTAGAAAAAACTAAACAAGGTATCCACAACACACCACCACATAAAAATCTAGCTAAACAAGCAGAATTTGGGAAATTCCCACAACATAAAAGCGCCAGTGAAACATTTTTGGAAGTCTTTTCATAGAAAGGTTTGCACTGTACAAGTAAAATTATTCTTGAAAAAACAAAGTTTATTGCCTAAAACATTAAACTGAAATTGACAGGATGTCTTTTAATATATTATACATACCTCCTTCCTGAGTTTTGGCATTAGTGGTAGTTCAAGCAAGAAAACATGCCTGTTACTTCCATTTTTCCAAACAAACTTGGTTGACTCTTGAGGTTCTCTTCAAGGTTTGCTATGCCCATTAATGCACCTTCAAAAGCAGATCTGCTACTTCTATATCTTCATTGAACTATGAAGATTCATGTAGACCCAAAATTAAAACGACCTTGCATATTTATTTCCTATATCTAAGCTTAGGGAAGTCTATAGACAAGTTCTTGTACTGACAAAGTAATTCCTTTGCTTAAATGCATTAAGAGACTAAGACTCTTGACTAAGACTTGGTCTCTTATTATCTTCCTATTTTTCCTCAGAATTTGCACCAGGATTTGTCTTGCTGTATGTGAATGTAAAGAAGGACTTACACTCTATGAACTCCAGTTACAAGAAAACCTGTCTATGCCTTTCTCCCTCTGTATATACATTTGTGTGATGTTCTAAGACTGTACTTTCACACTTCAGGAATCTAGGTATCAGAGTGACAGGTCTTTAACAATATCTGAAATGGATACTCAGATCTGTAATTTACCCATACCTTCTATAGATACAATACAATTGGTGTGTACAGGAGAAAAACACTATTCCAAAACTATTTTCCAAGGTGAATGTGGCCAAGGAGGTGCAAAAAAAAAAAAAAAATTAATGAATCATTGCTTCCAAAAGAAAAAATATTGTGTTCGCAAGGGAAAAAAAATAATAATGGAATGTCACTGATATTTAAGTAATGAAACTGAAGAACATCCAAAATCCTCACTACCTACTGCATCTTTCATCATTCATAGGGTATAATCTAAAAATACTGTTTTGCCTGACAAGCTAATGTTCACCTTTCAAACTTTTGTCACTTTTTAAGGAAGAAGGGAGCTGGAAGGGGACAGGAAAGAGATAAAATGAAAGCAAACACTGTTGTTCATACACATGTTGCTTAGCAATACACCATATGAAACTAGCAGAAACAGTGACATTGGCCCCCGGTTGAATTTACATAAACACAGAACGTGCGTCACTGAAATTGGTGTGAAAGCAAGGTGTCAGGCATATAACCTATAACAACAATAGACACACAGTAGCACACAGATATGCATTAGCATTCTAAAAATCTAAAGAGTAATGTCAACTCTTTATCGTATAGAAATGTTTAAAGCAACATACAACCCTTTTATGATTTGGGAACTGATATTAACTAAAACTCTTTTTTTTTTCCTCACAGACACCATAACAAAAGAAATTAATTGTGTTCCTGTAACAATGATTAAACATACGTCTTTAAAACATACATTTCCCACAATTTTGCCCTCATAGCATTACACTTTTCTACACATTTTATTAATCACCTATTTTTATTCTGCATAAAGTTTTAAAACAATTAAATACTACTACTGTTACCAGTAACACTTCTGTAAGCTTTGCTCACTAATCTCAAAGCACATAATTGTAGAAAGATTGAAACATACTTGTCCTTTCCAAAGGTTGAAAAACAAAGGCACAAAGTGATGTAATGACTGAATCACTTATATGTAAGTGTCCAAGAGCAAAACTTTCACAACAGAGACAAAATACTGAAAGCAATAACTTAATGTCAGCACTTCAATACCACATTTCACACCACAGTCCATATATAAGGTCAGTTCTATCCACAGCAGTATGTCAAAACACAGAGATCAAAGACTTAGGGGAGGATGGCTTAATGTTTTAAAATTTTTACAGGTTTTAGACACACTTTTAAACACATTATCAACACACACATAAAGTGTGTGTTTTTAAAGATTAAAAAGCATATATATTTTGATCCAAATAACATGCAATGGCCAAAAGAAGATAACAAAAGATAAAATAACTTCTTATTATAATGCCCTGCTGCTACACAGCCAACGTTCTGAAGAATACTTACACTGATTCAAAAGCTGAAAGGTCATTATATGACACTAATTCTATATCAAATATAAAAAGTAAAAATGCAATCTACACAATGAAAAAAACACCCCTCTATCTGTAACTAAACCCACTGATGTTTTTTTAAAGCAGTGTTTTAGTAGGGGTTTATATTCCATGACAATGAAAATTCATATGGTTTATTTTTATTTCCGCTTACTGGTTTTCACATCTATAGCAATTAAACAGCGGAAAACAAAACCAACCAAACAAAACAAAACCAAAAACCAAACCCACCTTAAAAAAAAACAAACCAAAAACCTGCTAGATGGCCAGATTTTCTTTTTCATTTATGGATCCATATTTGCAAAGCACATGCTGTTTACTCTTCAAATGCAGTGATTATTGGTGGTCTTTTTGTGGGGTGGAAACAAAGAGAAATGCATAAAAATCCTCCTCATAGCCACTTTGAGTAAAGTGGTCCACAGTGACAGTCGTCCTACCACCTTGTGAGCAGAGAATATCTTCATTGGCCTTCAGAAGGCAAATCTCTACATCACTATAGAGTAAAGGCATTGCCTTTATTTCCTCATGTGAAACAGCTGTAATTGTCCAAGTCACTCTCCTTTTTTGACAGATGACCAACTGAATTGGAAAAATGATGCAAACCTGAAGTACATCAGGATATAAAAAATGCTGCAAATGGTTGCTTCATCCTGAAACTTCTCTTCATGAACTATTTAACCTCCATTATTTACACATACTAATAAACATAATTTTAAAGATAGTATGTTTTCTAGTGTTTATGTTCAGGTGTACCTACTTCTTCTTCTTCCTTTGAACTAAGATGGCTCAAGAAACACACAGGAAACCTCCAGAATTTATAGAAACATTTCATATTCTATTATTAAGCCAGAGAAAATAGAAAGTGAAAGTAATAATGTATTACTGAGTTCAACATATCAAAATAATCTCATAAGAAAGTCATTACACATAGTGAATTAGAAACTGCTGTTCTCCTGTATGACATACTCCCAGCTAGCCAAAAAATATAAGGAGGCTTTTCATAATTTGTTCAGAAGCAACTATAACAGTCAATATACAGGAGGCTTTTATATACATTATCACTGTGAGGCATCCCAAAGAAGAGATTTTATCAAGCTTCCTGAAAAAAAAAATCAAACAAAACCAAAACCACCCCAACCCTGAAAATCTAGTTAGTATTCTTGCAATATTTAATTCAGGCCCAAAAAACCCCCAAGTTAGGATGAATTTTGATGGATAACCAAATGATTGATGGCTTTGCAGTTGGGATGGACTAAATATACACCAAGGGATCAGCTACAGCATCAAATGTGATTAAGATAGTTTAGCAGTGCTTCATTATCTATCCACACTCCAGCTAGCTCATACTAATCAACCAAAGCAGACTGAAAGTAAGCTGTATCTAATACTCATATTATATGACATATGACTATCTTACCTTGCAGTAGTGTCCATCATTGGGCAGGAGACAACTGCACTTTTCCCCACATGAAAACCATTAATGCAACTGTGGAACAGCTGTAAAGATCTCATGAAAGAGGGTGCAAGGCACAGTTACAATGTACAACTCATTTAGCTACATTCACCACTCACTTTATTCAGGGCCATATTTCCAAAACATTTTGGTGCATTCTCAGAATATAATATGAAACATTTAAGATGACTACAAGGTATGAGAAAACTATCCTGATGAGAGAAGAAGATTCATACACACAGGTCTGGTCATGTTCCACCTGATACACTTTCCCTGTGACGGGAGGTACCACTCTGGCAAGAAACGCCTCAGGTTTCTTACACACAGAGTACAGAGACTTAGTGAAAATTTCTAGGCTCTTTTTATATAGCATATGGGGACCTTTTGGAATTTATGACAGGAAAGTAGCAGAAATATAAACATGACCAAAAAGGCATTAGACAAATAAATGGACCACAGCTCCAAAACATCCTAAATAAAAATGGATCAGCCTTCTGGGTTTGAGATGCCTCTTTAAAGAGCTTCTCCCAACTACTGCTGGACACAGGATTACCTGGCTAGACAAATAACTGGTCTCGCTTGTGAGATTTTTGATATGCTGAAGCCCTTATGCTCAAGAAACAGATTAGTACAGTATAGAATCATAGAGTCATAGAATAGTTAGGGTTGGAAAGGGCCTTAAGATCATCTAGTTCCAAGCCCCCTGCCATGGGCAGGGACACCTCACACTAAACCATGTCACCCAAGGCTTTGTCCAACCTGGCCTTGAACACTGCCAGAGATGGAGCATTCACAACTTCTCTGGGCAACCCATTCCAGTGCCTCACCACCCTTACAGTGAAGAACTTCTTCCTTTTATGCAATCTAAACTTCCCCTGTTTAAGTTTGAACCTGTTACCCCTTGTCCTATCACTACAGTCCCTAATGAAGAGCTCCTCCCCAGCATCTTTAAAGGCCCCCTTCAAATACCGGAAGGCTGCTACAAGGTCTAAAGACCTTGTGAAGTATGAAGACCAGAAGAAAAATCAAGTTATTTTATAAAATTCAAAAAACAAACCAAACCTTGAAGTTGTTCACCACTAGGGCTACAAATGTGATGGCCATTTCCTAGCATTCTTCATTAAGGAAAAACAAGTGATGGCAACTGAGGAGAAAGGAAACAGAATTTCCAGTGCAGGTGTTTTGTTTTAAGCAGAAGAATGTCAGTAATGGCATGCACATTTAATGTCCTTTATGAGGCAGGTTGATTTTTCAAATTTTCTGCCTTGCACAGAAAGTACTTGCCTCAGGGTATCCAAATAAAAGAAACAGCCAAGTCCTGCACATATCTGCAGAAGGGAAAATACATTTAGTTGCCAAGAAGTAAAGTTAATTACAGCAAGAAGTTCCAGATCACTGGATTGGAAGAGTGGTGAATGGACTTGATGTGAGATTAGGGGGTTGAATTCAATGTACTACACTGCTCATTAACATTAGTTACCATATATAATTTGCTCCCATATATAAAATGCATTCATTTTAAGATACTAGTGCTCTTAAATCCAACGCACACAATGTATTTGTTTTTTAATTAGAGGATCCAAGTATAAATTAGAACCATTTCTGAGTATGTATCTGACTAATGTAGAAGAGCACAATTCATATGAACCATATGACTGAATTTCAAAGTCTTTGTCCCGGCAGGGATTTTCCTCTGCTATACTGTTCAACAAATGACCCATGAAAAAACAAACAAAAACTCTCACCACCTGAACTACTGACCCAGAACCAGTCTGGCAAAAGTATTTAATTCTAGCACTATCGGAATTTTCCTAAATGTGAAGTGTTTACAGGTATTTTCTAAACCTAGAATATTTCATCACTGAATGTGATGACATAACAAGCTGAATGAAAACAGAAACATTTGCTTAGAATACTAGGTCAATTGGCAAAACTGTAAGAAGAGCTTAAGGTTTCCAAGCCTGACGACAAATCACAGAGACACCTGTACAAAAAATTTCCACTCCCTATGTTTTTGAACATACACAAAAAGACTTTTAACTTTGCAAAGCCATACATTTTGAACCTCAAAAGTGCCAAAATTATAAGGCCGCCTATGAAAACTCCATCTGCTTTTCAGGACCATAATACTGATAGCCATTACACTTGTAATCATACTGCTTCTGAGCCCCTCCACCATTCTGTGCCTGCGACTAAATGGTTTGTTTTCCCCTTCCTGTTCAGACACAGTACAGAGCAACTTATTTTAAGAAGCTGATCTTTTTTTTTTTTTAAATAATGTTTGAACAAAATTTCTCAATTACTTCTGTATGATAGTCATTGCTATACTGTAACAGCGGTCAACTGAAGTAAGAATGATGATTAGGTCTCTTTGAATTATCAGCAACTTAGGCAAAGGAAGAGTAAGCAGAAAGGAGTTGTCTGTGAACAGTTTGATCTTACAGGTGTCTGTTCATTTGTTTTCCAAAGTACTTCCCATTAAACGTGATCAATACATATAATGTAACCCAAACATGAAGGTGGCACATCATCTGTGTCACAAAATATAAATGGATGTGATTGGAGCCACGGCGTGAACTGTGGGAAAAAATGCTTTCCACGGCACTACAAGTTGGACTGAGAGAAGGTAATCAAGAAGTTAAAGCCACAGTAGATTCTTCCATTTTGCTCCTTCACTACACGCAAATTAAGGCTGTACCTGTTATATGGTGTTCAGTTCATTCAAAATTAAGGACTCTGGGTACTTGATGCTGCAGGCTCCTACAGTTCTGCAAGCCAAGCCTCATGGTCTGAGATTGGATACATAGAAAGTGATGGTGCAACATTAGTGAAAATGTAGAGATATTCCAGCCACTCTAGTCAATGAGCCAGCTACCTTTAGAGCTCAGCTCAGATGCCTCTATACAGATGCCCATAGCATGGGGAATAAACAAGAGGAAATAGATATGTGTACACGTCTTCAGGGGTACAATATAATAGGCATCACAGAAACATGGTGGGATGGCTCCTATGACTGGAGTGTACGAATGGAAGGTTACAGGCTCTTTAGGAAAGACAGACCAGGCAGGCGGGGAGGGGGCATTGCTATTTATGTTAGGGATAGGCTGGAGAGTGTGGAACTCTGTCTGGGGACAGGTGAGCAGTCAACAGAGAGTTTGTGGGTCAGGGTTACAGGGAGAACAGCAATGGGGGACATTACTGTAGGGATCTGTTACAGACCATCTGATCAAGAGGATTCTGTGGATGAAATACTCTATAGACAGATAGGAACAGCCTCACACTCTCAGGCTCTTGTCCTCATGGGGGACTCCAACCACCCTGACATCTGTTGGAGGGACAGTACAGCCTGGCACAAGCAATCTAGGAGGTTCCTCGATTGTGTGGAAGACAACTTCCTACTGCAAGCAACAGAGGAGCCGACAAGGAGAGGTGCCCTGTTTGACCTCGTGCTCACCAACAGGGAAGGGCTGCTTGGAAATGTGATGCTCCAGGGCAGCCTTGGATGCAGCGATCACGAGATGGTCGAATTCGAGATCCTCAGGACACTGAGAAGAGCATGCAGCAAACTCACTGCCCTGGACTGCAAGAGAGCAGACTTTGGCCTCTTCAGGAAACATGCTTAGTAAGGTTCCATGGGATAAAGCTCTAGAGGGCAAGGGGGGCCCAAGACTGTTGGTTGATATTTAAGAATCACCTGCTACAAGCTCAGGAGTGTTGCATCCCAACTAGAAGGAAATGCAGCAGGAGGGCCAGGAGACCTCCTTGGATGGATAAAAAAAAAAAAAGCTTATAAAAGGTAGAAGCAAGGACAGGCAGTCTGGGAAGAATACAGGGATATTATCCAGGAAGCTATGGACCAGGTCAGGAAACCTAAGACTCAGAATTAAATCTGGTAAGGGATGTGAAAGATAATAGGAAGGGTTTCTATACGTACATTGGAAACAAAAGGCAGACTAGAGACAACATCAGCCCCCCTCCAGAAGCTATCAGGAGAACTGGCTACCCTGGATATGGAGAAGGCTGAGGTTCTTAATGACTTCTTTGCCTCAGTCTTCACTGGCAAATGTTGTGACCACACCATCCAAGTCTTGGAAGGCAGTTGCAGGGACTGTGAGAATGAAGACCTTAGACCCATTGTAGGAGAGGATCTGGTTCGAGACCATCCTAAGAACCTGAATGTGCACAAGTCCATGGGACTTGATGAAATCCATCTGCGGGTCCTGAAGGACCTGGCAAATGAAGTTGCTAAGCCACTGGCCAACATATCTGAAAAATCATGGCAGTCGGGTGAAGTTCCCGATTACTGGAAAAAAGAAAATATAACCCCCTTTTTCAAGAAGGGGAAAATGGATGACCTGGGGAATTACAGACCAGTCAGTCTCACCTCTGTGCCTGGCAAAATCTTGGAGCAGATTCTCCTGGAAGGCATGCTAAGGCACATGAAAAATAACAAGGTGCTTGGTGACAGCCAGCATGGCTTCACTAACGGCAAATCGTGCCTGACCAATTTGGTGGCCTTCTATGATGAGGCTACAGAAATGATGGACAGGGGTAGAGCAGTTGATGTCATCTACCTGGACTTGTGCAAAGCGTTTGACACTGTCCCACACAACATCCTTGTTTCAAAATTGGAGACATCAGTTTGATAGGTGGAAGAACTGGCCGCATGCAAAGAGTTGTTTTAATGGCTCAATGTCCAGCTGGGGATGAATAACAAGTGGTGTCCCTCAGGGATCAGTGTTGGGACCGGTCTTGTTCAACATCTTTGCTGGTGACATGGACAGTGGGATTGAGTGCACCCTCAGCAACTTTGCTGATGACACCAAGCTGTGTGGTTCGGTTGATATGCTGAAGGGAAGAGACGCCATTCAGAGGGACCTTGACATGCTTGTAAGGTGGGCAGATGCCAACTCTATGAAGTTTAACCATGCCAAGTGCAAGGTCCTACACCTGGATCAGAGCAATCCCAAGCACAGCTACAGGTTGGGCAGAGGAGAGATTCAGTGATTCTGCCCTCAGCAGAGAAAGACTTAGGGGTGTTGGTCGATGAGAATCTTAACATAAGCCATCTTCAGTGTGCACTTGCAGCCCAGAAATTCAACCGTATTCTGGGCTTCATCAAAAGGAGTGTGACCAGCAGGTCAAAGGAGGTGATCCTGCCCCTCTGCTCTGCTCTTGTGAGACCTCACTTGGAGTATTGTGTTCAGTTCTGGTGTCCTCAACATAAAAAGGACATGAAACTGTTGGAACAAGTCCAGAAGAGGGCCACGAGGATGATCAGGGGACTAGAGCACCTCCCATATGAAGACAGGCTGAGAAAGTTGGGGCTGTTCAGCCTGGAGAAGAGAAGGATGCGTGGAGACCTCATAGCAGCCTTCCAGTATCTGAAGGGGGCCTATAGGGATGCTGGGGAGGGACTCTTCTTGAGGGACTGTAGTGATAGGACAAGGGGTAACAGGTTCAAACTTAAACAGGGGAAGTTTAGATTGGATGTAAGGAAGAAATTCTTCAGTGTAAGGGTGGTGAGGCACTGGAATGGGTTGCCTGAGGAAGCTGTGAATGCTCCATCTCTGGCGGTGTTCAAGGCCAGGTTGGACAAAGCCTTGGGTGACATGGTTTAGTGTGAGGTGTCCCTGCCCATGGCAGGGGGCTTGGATCTAGATGTTCTTAATGTCCTTTCCAACCCTAACTATTCTATGATTCTATGAAAAGTTACCTGATGTGCTTCACAAAGCAATTTAGCAGCAGGTATAGGGATGAACGCAATCCCCCAAATGGCATCCAGCTTTAAAAGCTATGCCATTACACCTTCTCTTTTTCCACTTTCTTTCTTGCCTCACTCACCAGATACACTTCAAAGTCTAGAGCAAATAAAGTTCATTTCATGTTGGCGACAGCCTCCTTTAGTATTCAGCCCCAGTTAAATCCCAGAACTACAGCTCAAAAGTTCAAGACAGATGTGGTAACTCCTCTTCTGTTCATTATAAGAAAAGAAATGGGAAATGCTTTCCTTACCAGTGGAACAGCTGGCATGGACCTATTGCTTTAAATCTACTAGATCTTCAGTACTTTAAGGTATTTGTGCAGTGAGCTGTACAAACATGATTTCCTGCTCTACTATTGCAAGTAAATTAGGACATAGCATGTAAGTGGTTCCAGATACAGAGAATGCAGAGAGAACCAGATGTCAGCTGTTCTACAACTCCACCCTGTGTTTTATCCTTTCATAAAAATCAATCTCTGTTTGTACATTTTATAGAATCTCTCAGCCCCAGGTTAAAAGATTTTTATTGTTATTTTTTAATAAAAAGTTGGCTGTGCTTCTTTATGCTTGATTTCAGTCAGTAAAGTCCACTACGTTCTTGTTCCCTAGGTTTCCCAAAATCAGAAAGCCCTAATCACTCATCAGATATCATTTCTTCCAACAATTGTATTTTGCAGCTACACTAGCACAGGCACTGTCTAATAAAAATTTAGTATCATGCTATTCGTGTTTCCTAAAGCTGAGCATTTAAGTATTTCTAAGGTCTTAAAGAACTTTTTGGCTTCCACGAAAGGAAACGTAAAGGTAGAAGCAGAAAAAACACTAGGTTCCCCAGGAAACAAATTCCTTTTGTGGATACATAATCTGAAGTGTCCTCAAGTGCTGGCTGATACTCAGGAAGCTATGCAAGAAGCATGTATGTGCAAACACTGCATACAGTTGATGGAAAAACAAACAGAATAACCTAACATTGGAAGTGTGTGGCACATTAAGAAGTTCACAGACAATCCCTTCCCCAGCCTTGGAGATCAGATCTAAATTACCAGTTCCATCCGGTCTCAAGTATTTATTTTATTGTTGCTTAACTTATTTTAAGGAATGCAGGAGACTATCCTCTCCCTGACAAAAATGCAAAAAATCTGTGCCAGTTACAAAGAACACTAGGGAAGTCACTTAGCTTGTTTATAATTAGTAAAACACTCATTCTAAAAACAATTATATTCTTAAAATGTACACTCAAACCACAGTGAAGTTTTATAGCTTCAAACTCTAACCAAGGCAAAAGCACAGCATTTCTAAATCAGCTTAAACCAAATTTGCTCTCTGTGGAAAAATGCAGTCAAGATTAAAATACAATATACCTTCTGAACTAAAATTGTGTGCTGCATTTTCTTGCATGTTTTTCAGCATATTGTTTCTGAGTTTAATTATACCTTGTACATTCTATGAAACTTAGTATTTCTGCTTGTCTATGGGAGCAAATTACATCCTCTCAACAAAAGGAGTTGTAAATAAAAATGTAATTGATATTCTTGCTATGCTCCTCAGCTTGAGTTTTAGAGGTTTCTTGATCTAAACTGATATAGTAAATTGAATCTTTTTGTTGCAGTTTTTCCTTCTACAGTCCCTTCTTCACAAAGACTACAAACACAGACCAATACACTCCAAAACTCTACACCTTAACTAGATCTGTATTTCTGTATTAAAAAAAAAGCCCTTGTTCTCAGTTGTAAAAATAAATATTCCCTATACATATATATACACACATCCCAGGTATTTTTTTCTGATCCTGCTTCCTAATTTCTTCCTCAAAAGTTACCAATTCCAATTGTATCTCTCACTGCATACTCAACTGGCTGCTTTCTCCTTTCATGACAACACAGCTTCTGCTTCACCACTGCCCCAAGAAGGTCATGCAAATTGTAATTCTCTTTTTTTTTTTTTAAATGAAGAGACAAAAAGGGTGCAATCAGAAATGATTAGAACCCTAGTTCAGATTCCCTCCACATTTCATGAGACAAAGAAAGACCAAATTAGGTTTAGTGTATGATGAGCAAAAGCACACCCCTTCAGCTGCTGCTCTTTTTCACAGGCATTCATGCATACTAATATCATAAAAACCAAAATGCTAGAGTTGAAGAAAAGTTCACAGTATCCATCTTTTGTTTAAAAGATTTACTTGTGTAAGCACAAATAACATGGCGGTCTTAAATTTATGTTCTACTCCTATATTGTAAGGTGTCCAATATACTGAAACATGAACCAATCTGTCATATTAAAGCATGACGACTTTCTACAGGTTTTTAGACATATCAATCACTTTAGATCAGAATATTCTGGAAAACCATTCCAGCTCATTGCTTTCAACCAGAAGGATTTTATAACCTTTGTTGTAAAGCAACCTCACAAATACTAAAAATCTAATTCTTAGTTTGCAGCTGAAGTACAGTATCTCTTTCCAGTGCGCAATGTCTCTGCACCTGCTGCTTTACTGCTAAATCTAACCCAAGCCTTAGTCATCACGGAGACTTCATAGCAGTTAAGCAAAAAAAACATGGCTCCACTTTTCTGAATCTTGACCAATAGGTAACAAGAGATCACCTAGAATCACTGAGACATACATCTGACAATTTAAGCATGCAGATGTCAAGCTGCCTGCATAGCCATTGTTCAATAACCATCCTGTTTTCTTAGTAGTTCCAACAGAGAATATTATTGATGGATTAAAAATTGTCACTAAAATGTCTTCATGTGGCCTGAAAATGACAGGTCTGTAATGAATACACTTTGATTCTGAGGAGGAAGGGCTAGCTTTTAATACTTATATATAGGTATGGATGGATTTCTGTTGATACATCCTAATTACATTCATCTATTTAAAAACCTCTTTATAGATATTGTACAAATTATCATCGTAAAAATATGAACAGCATATTTTTATGTTTATTTAAAATGCAAAAAGTTCTGCCAAAGCTTAGTAAAAAACTCTGTAAGGTACAGAAATCCTTCAGGGAAAATACAACCAATTTCCACATAATCCAGACACTATAATCTACTGTTTCAGATGATCCATAGCTTCATTAAAATCCAAAAAGTAAAATCTAGGGGAAACTCATGCAGATAAATATAAAACTCATCATTTTAATAGTTTCTTTAACTTTTCAGTCTTTCAGCAATTTTTCCAGGTTGTAAGAGAGGTTTTTCAAGAAAAGGGCTCAGCAAGACCATCATGACACTTGAAAAACTGTAACATATTCCATGTTAAAAATAATGGAAATAAGTACTCTTTTCTTTCTTAACAGTAGCAAGCACTTGCTAGTAAGAAAAGAAAATACATAATTTTCAAATCTTTGAGACAACGAAGTCATGATGCTACATAACTTTATGAAAACATTTAAATGCATTACTTGAACTTAAAAGAAATTTTTGAATACTCTAACACAACTACAACCAAGAAACCTTCAAATTTATGTGTCATGCTTGATTCACTTGTACTAATCTATTTTTTTTAAATGGGTTGAAGAACAAATTGAGGAGCTGCAGGAACTTCTAACAAAATATAGCAATGTAAACATTTCTAAGCCTTATGCTTTTTTACATACTATTAATTTATATGTTTGAATATTTTTCTCCTCTCTGGATAAAGTGATTACATGCAGATCACTCTTCCATTCTGATTAATTTTTAAAGCACCATTTTGTCATTAGTTACAGATTTGACAGAAGACAGCTGAGGCACATTAATGTAGTTTCAGAAAGCAGTGGGTGGAAGATAAACAAAGTCTGAAATTCTGGGACATAAATGAGTCTGCACAGAAAGAAAGAGAAATGTGAATAAATACAGGTAAAGTGGAAGAGAGAGATATTTAAATTCAACTTTTTTCCCCTGGCAGAGAGAACAAATACCCACAAAGATAAACAACCCATTCCAAACCATGTTCTTGTTTCTACAGCTGCTAGCTGAAATTAGTCTTTTGAGCAATACTGGCTTATTCACCTGGCTGTACTACAAACTGGAACATAATTGAAGGCATAGAGCAAATATACTCATAGAGCAATACATTCCATGGAGGAAAAAATGTGCCAAAAAATTTTTTTAACAAAAAATCAACCAAGAAATACAAAATCCTTTTTCCCTCCTGAAGATTTACTTCCATAAATGTATTAAAGACTTCTTCTTTCATTCTACATGTTAGATATAAGGAAGAAGTTATTTACTGTGATGGTGGTGAGGCACTGGAGCAGGTTGCCCAGAAATGTGATAAATGCTCCATCTCTGTCAGTGTCCAAGGCCAGGTTGGACAGATTCTTGGGTAACATGATCTCATGTGAGGTGTCCCTGTCCATGGCAGGGGGGTTGGAACTAGATGATTTTAAGGTCCTAACCCTAGATATTCTGTGATTCTTGTATTTAACAAACATTATTATTAGTTGATCATTACCTAAAAATATGGACAATTGTTGCCAATATGCTGTTTATTTTTAGTAACACAGCTAGTCAGGGAAGTTTCTGGCAACCGTTTATCCTTCTCCGTACAATTGCTGCCCAGAGCCTTCCTGGACTAAATACACCAGACCTCTTGTGCACTTGGAAGCCCAGGACCTTGCTAGAACTTGAACACCACTCAAGAATCCTTGACATCACACATAACTCAAATAATCAAAACTTAGTGAACATCAGACTAGATATTTCAAACACACTAGTAGGGGACAGAATCAAAAACAGGTTCCTTACCTTATTTCACAGAGCAGTTGAGGTTGGAAAGGACCTCCAGAGGTCATCTAGTCCAATCCCTCTGCTCAAGCAGGGCCAACTAAAGTCAGTTGCCCAGGACCATGACAAGTCAGCTTTTGAGCATCTCCAAGCATGGAGGCTCCACAAACAGCAAGCGATCTGTAACAGTTCTCAGTCACACCTGCAGTACAAAAAGTGCTTCCTGATGTTCAGACATAACCTCCTGTGTTTCAGTATATGCTCATTGCCTCTAGACTTGGCATTGGGCACCACTGAAAAGAACTTGTCTCTGTGTTCTTTACCCTCTCCCCTTCAGATACCTGTGCACTTTGGGATCCTCTCTGAGCCTTCTCTTCTGCAGGATGAACAGTCCCAGCTGTCTCAGCCTTACCTCAAAGGAGAGATGGCTCTCTCATTAGATTACAACTGGCTTCTATTTGTGGTATAAAGAAACTTGTAAAAATAAAATGTACTTCCTTACTTTAAATTCTATTTTTACAAACATCCACAAGCAACAACAATAAAAAAAACACTACAAAGACAGAAATACAGCATACTTATTTTTCTTTATCAACGAGAGGATTTTTTAATTATTTCTTTGACTATAAAAATTAATTCTGCCAGATCTTCTATAGCATTATGGATGTTACAGTGAAAATTTCAGAGACAAATGTACAAAGCAAAAGACAGCAATAAGAACTTTGTTTTCCATGTTTTCCAAGTGAGACATCCCAAACTCATTGTATCACTAGTATCAGTCACATTTTCATTCATCTGCATTAGTCTATGTGACAGATCTCATGCTCCATACATACTGCTGGGCACATGTGCTCCAAGGTGCTCAAGAGACCTCTTCGAGTACAGCCTACATTGCCAGGTCTATAAGAACACAAGCATAGAACCCACCTGCATCTGAAGCTGGAAGTGAATCCCAGTCTAGCACAGAAGAAACCTATTTTAATGCAGCTTTCACAATGCACAAATAACAGCAGTGGTGAGTTACTTTCAAAACATTCCAAAATGTTTCCCAGATGAATTTTAACTATTCCCTGGCCCTTGTTCTCTAACAACCTTTTAGCCAATCTGCATAAAGCAATATTATGCAGTTAAAATAGGAGAACAGTAGCAAGTCATTGCCAATTCCTTTTAGCAATCATGTATTAATGCATTTGCTCATCTTATGTATGATTTTTTGCCTCGATTCAAGATGTTTTAGAGAGTACTGTTATTAGTATGCTCAGCTGGTTTTTTTTTTACAATATCCACAGTAGACCAAATGTATAATGCAATTAACAAATATTTGTATAGACTTGTCCCCCTATATAAATAACACTGCATAAAATAAAAACCTATCAGTTTACTACACAAAGCATAAAGACATACTGTGAAGTGAGCTGTAATCCAATCTAACAATGTTTTTCTGGAGCAGGTGAGGTTGTACATACACATGTAGGAAGAAAGCCTCTAAAGATTGTCAGATTTTTTCATTTTCTGAAAACTCTTGTTTAGATGCCTGTCTCTCCTTTATAGATCTTCATTTTAATCTGCCATTATGAATCTCAAAGATGATACCTTGTAGCAGAGTTCTAAGGGGGCCCCTTCTTTGAAGAAAAAAAAAACACAAAAAAAGCCAGCAAAAAAACCAAACAAAAACAACACAAAAGCCAACAAAGAACAAAACAAAAACCACTACTAAACTGTGTTCTACAACTGCATATTGGAACAATCCAAAAAGATGCCAACATACCAATTTATCATGAGAGGAGACAAGAGAAGTGATTCTGCTCGCATTAAGAACAATGCTAGGTAGGATCTGCGAGTTAATGCTAGTTAGCCCAGATCCTGAGATGCTAGAAGAGACAGTGTGATAAAAGACATTTACAGTAAATAATGAGCTTTCCTAAATTAGTTAATATTCTCTCAATATTCAAGAATTTGTATATAACTAGGAAATCTATGAACAGCTCCTCTAATTCTGTCTGCTGAGGTAAATTAAAAGGCAAAAGAAAATCTAAGGATTCACAATGATTTACATCCGATTAACTTACTAATAATAAAGCTCGACTTCCAATGCAGCTGTCTTCACAATTGTTTGTAAATTCTGACGTAAAATTTTCTATGGCACTGAAGTTACCATCTCCCTTATTACCTGCAATCTAACAAAAGCCCAAGCCCTGAGGCAGCCTACCTTCAGTCAGGTTACTTGGCTCCTTGTTTTACCCAAATGCTCGTATCCTTGAAAAAACGTAAGTTCTCTATGATATATCTAGTCTTCCATGAAACATAAGAGAACCCAGACAATAACCCAACAGGAAAAAAAGGAAGGGGGGAAGAGATGACAGAACAACCGACATATAAATTCTTAGATTCAGAAAACCAAGATCTAGTTTCTTTCAATAGAGTGTCCACTCCATCCACCTGTCTTTTTTTCCCATTCCCCTGCTGACCTTTCAGAGCAGCTGTGCAGTGAGCTGGATCAGATAACTGATACAGGGAAAGTTAAATACATGCTTAAGTTCTACATACATAATGCTCAGTTCAAAAGAAAAACTAAGTGTTCTGAAACCCAAACATTTACATACTTCACAATTATTCTAATCTGTATTATATGAAATAATGAGAAACTGAATTATGTTTGAATCAGATGAAAACACCGTCCAGATTAAATATCTCCATATATAGTTAAACAGAAACTCTGACTGAATGAAATTGAAAAGCCCTTGCTGTTGAACTCTCAAATACCATGAAAAATTGTATGCAGTAGAGAACACTAGAGTACCTCAGGAAATTTTATTATTTTTACAAATAACAGAAGAACATAATTTCTTTTTAATTTTTTTTTCCATCTTAACCATCTTTAAAGGAAACCCAAGCATGAAGACACAAGTAACTTAAATTTAAAAGCCTTTCCCTGTACACTTAAAAGATAATTGAAAAACAAAACAAAACCCAAACAAAAAAAAAACAGAACACCATAAATTATTCTAAAAAAATATATAAATTCATAAAATACTATGGAAAAATTGTCTTTTGCTTTCAAAGAAAAAAAAAGGCATAATAAACTCCAACTATTTGCAATTTGATGGAAATTCAATATAAAATAGATAACACAGATTTCAGTACGAATCTGCAAGCTGTATTCCCCAGTATTGCTACCTAAGAAATTGCAAAGGAGCAGTAAACTTCAAACATTTTATTGCACAAAAACACAGACTGCTAAGCAGAAAATGTAAATCTTAATAACAGAAAAAAGTTTGGGTTTGTTTTTCTTTTTACAATTTTTATCCCTTGTAGCTGCAGAATCAGGCAGGTTGGAAGAGACCTGGTGAGATTTATCTAGTATAAGCTGTTGTTTAAAGCAGGGTCAACATTGAATTCAAATTAGAGAGCTCCAAGTTAGAAAACTAAAGGTGTATGGGTCTAAAAAGCTGAGTCAACCACATCAAGAGTTTACAGCAGCATCTTTCTGATAACTGTGACAAGTGTATGTATATGGTAACAACTGGCTATTAAAAGTAATTTTCCAGTGAGGTGTTGACTGCTAATGTACTTCCTTGGCAATGTGATAGCATCACAGATCATCATTTCTACTCTTACTGCTTGCTTATGGAAGACATAGCAAACTCCTTGTTTCATGAACAAAACATTTGAGATATAAAGTCTTCAACAAACTATTCCCTATCATATGCTTCAAAACAGAATGTTTCACTGAAGATCAAAAGGAAAGGAGGTCACCTATCCTTATGCTGACGTTTCTGTATTTTTCACTACAAAAACTTTGGTGACATTTTAGTCTGCTAATTTGAAAGCTACCTCTCATTCCAGAATACTATAGAAATTCCCAGGGTACCAACAGCTGAAGACAACAAAAAACCAATAAACAAACAAAAAACCAACAAACAAAATCCACCTATTTTTCTACATAAAACAATAAAATTTGACATGTCAAAATGTCTCAAAAAAAAAAAAAAGCTATGTGAAAGCTCTTTGATTTTTTCCTGCAAACTGACATTTTTATGCTGAGAAACATCTGAAATGCAAATTTTTATATCCATATTCAGAGACAGCCACAAGCAAATAAAAAGTTTCAAAACCATTCAGTAACAGTCATTTCAACAGCTCTATACACAAAATGGTTAATAATACAAGAGATGATTCCTCTTTTCTTGAAAGGGGTAAGATATACTTTGCTGACATTCGCTTTCCATTGTCACTTTAGTTACATTTTTCTGTCTTACAAAATAAGTGCATTTGGAAGTAGTCCCTTCCATAGTGTATCTCTGGAACTTGCTGAAGAATACTAAGAAATTACAAGTCAGAAATATACTGTCATGAAAATCAACTTTGTACCTGTTCTGGGTTCAGCAGTAGCAGTTATTTCTTCTGTTTCTTAGTAGCTGGTGCAGTGCCATGTTTTTGACTTTCGGCCTGGGAACAGTGCTAATAACACCCATGTTTTTAGTTACTGCTCAAATGTTTAGAGTGACCAAGGACTTTCTGAGCCTCATGCTCTGCCACAGAGGAGGGGAAGCCAGGAGGAAGCACAGACAGGACACCTGACCCAAACTGACCAAAGAGATATATATCCATACCACAGCATGTCATGCTCAGGACGTAACTGAGAGTTACCCAGAAGGGCTAGTGCACTGGGGGGGGTTGGATGAGGTATCAGTCGGTGCTCGGTCAGGTGGGGTGGGGTGAGTTATCAGCCAGCAAGTGATGAGGCATTGTATTCTCTTCCCTTGTTATTTCCTTTATCATTATTATTATTGGTGGCAGCAGCAGTGATTTGCGTTATACCTTAGTTACTGGACTGTTCTTATCTCAACCCATGGGAGTTGCATTCTTTTGATTCTCCTCCCCATCCCTCCTTGAGCAGGGGGAAGGCAAGAAAGTGGGGGTGGGGGATGAGACAGACTGTGTGGCTGACTGGGTTTAAACCATGACAGTACCAGAAGAAACTATAATAAATACAGACCCAACTGTAGAATTGCCTCATAAAATATGAGTATTTGACTCAAGAATTAATTCACAGAATTCTAACAAGACTGTATCATCATAAAGATACCTAGCAGCATATTTTACAATCCATACAAACTTCTTATATAATTTCGAACAAATCCTCAATATACATTGTACTTAATACTACTGTAATTCATTACAAGCCTTTAATTGTTATTTGCAACTAGCATGTGTCTATATACTAATAATCATCATATCCTAACATTGTAGAAATATTATGAGGATACATTACATGAGTATTTGTCAGTATTTCTAGTTGTGTACACACCTTTGCATTGTAAATTACAAGATTCATCAAAAAAACCACTATTCTACGTTTTAAATTCTTACATATTTTACACAGAATAGACAATTCTGTTAAAATTAGTCAAAATCCTGCTTTTTTCATGTTTCAGTCCTTCACAGCATCAATATGCCATTCAGAAATGGAAACTAGTATGTTAGGGAAAGAAGTGACTTGTTCATTGGCATCCATGGCCTGCAGGATTCAGAGAAGTGATAAAATAGCTTTTCCCAGATTCTCTATTTTCTGTATCCCTGAATACCAAAGTTTGTACAGCCAGCATAGAAATACCTTTCAGTACACCTGAAGATGCAAATTTCAAAGTGTTAATACTGTTTATTATTCTAATAAAAAGGATTATTTCCTCAATACAAACAAAATAATGTGTGTGTACAGAAAGCAAAAGTTCTCTCATAATGCTATATTCACACATATAAGCAATTCTTCATACATCTAGAGAAAGAATAAAAGTTAAGATTATTCTAATTTAATGTCTTTTCAAATTGTTGCAGAGCTAGTTGATCATCTAATTCAGGAGGATTAAAATAATGTGAATAGTTATTAATCTTTACAAATATATTTGTAATTATCACGAGGTTCACACTCACGATTTTTTGGTAAACTCTTGTTCTTTTGTTTATCTGTACACATATAAGCATGATATCAACATGGCAAGCATCATTCAACATTCTTTGTTGATTGAAACATGTTGTGAAAAGAAAGGAATAACGATCAAGCCACACTAGTGAACAATTTTTATACACTCTTACTCAAGAGATGTAAATTAAGTTCTGACTTGCCCTTTGTGAAGCTTCTCTCTTGTTATACAATGACTTTTGTTGTTTTCAGAACCTCCCTTTTATTCTGCTAAGAGGGGGAGGGAGGAGAAATGGTGACATCAGAAATTGACTTAACAGGGACAAAAAATGCTTCCTAAATTAAAGGTAAACAGCACAATTTCACTCATCAGCAATGGATGAGATAATGTTTTAGAGAGATTCATGAAGGGTTTTTCTTCCTTCAGATCTTTTCCTGAGGTATCTCCAAATACACTCTAGCAAGTTTTTACATACTGATTATTATTTACTTCTCAAATAAGGAAGCAGACATTTCCTGACCTTTTAAAATGACCATATAAAGTTTTGGGGTTTTAGGCCATCTTTGAACAAACAGGTCTGATTTTCAGTAGCTTTAAAAGTTTGGAAATACTTGTTTCACACTTCAGTCTTCAAAAGGGATTTCATACTTGCTCTCTTAACTATGCTATACTCCAAAAACTGAAACTTGCCAAATGTTTGCTACTTTTGTAACAACATAAAGCATTTACTTCTGGGTAAACAAAGGTATTTAACAGTATTATGTGGCTGCAGTATGAAACAGTATTTAGAATGTTACGAAAATGTTGTTAACATTCTTAAATTTAAATTTCAACAAATATTGCACATACAATTATGTGAATGCACACCACATTAAGATATACAGAAAAAAAATCAGCAGCCATATTTCAGCTCAGACTGATATCCTTAGTTTACTCAACAGCTGTCTATCAATCCAGAATACTAACTTTAGATGCCTAAATCACATAGTGGGACCATTTGATAAAAGCCTCTTAAGAAGCACAGGAAAAACAAGCAAAGGTGGAGGAAGAAGAAAAACAAGAACTAATACAACACTAACTTTAGCTTTGGTGTCACCTTGGCCTTCCCTCCAAGCACTAACAGCAAGGTGAGGTCTAAATGATCAATATTTTTTTCCTGCTGAATGTCTTCAACAAGCACATGCCCTCGCTGAGAAGACAGTTAAGTCAAATGTCCTTATCAGGTCGCTTCTCTAGTCTTCCTTCCTTGAAAAATTACATTGCTCCACTTAAAGCAATCTTCACTGCAGACGGGGTGTGACTTCATTTTACCAGTACTTCCTTTCAGCTTTGCTCTGACCCTTCATCATTACACAAGGATAATTCATCAGGCCCCTCCCCTACATAACACTATTTTTTATTTCTAATCCATAAGATTTGAGGCCTTTAGTTCATACTGAAAGAGGTGGTGAGTTTTGCTAACCACAGGTTTCCATGAAGAACTTCTGTGTTTCTGCCCACAACCTAACATGGATTTCTCATGGAGTTTTCTTCAAAGATACTTCTGATGAACTGCTGGGTTTAATGCCGAGTTACCATTCCATGCAGTTTAAAATGTGGTCCAAACCTCCTCGGTTCTGTGCCAAACAAAATAAATCAAATGGAAGAAAGAAAGAGGAGGTTTACAGTGGACAATCATCTAACCTATATTAAGAATTTAAAGTAAGACACTGGCATTTGTTTGTAGGTTTGAAAAATGTGTCATTGTCTGGGTCAAGTTCACATGGCATAAAAACAAAAGCATGATCATAAGCAGATCAAAGATGTATTAGAGATACGCTACATCTAGAAATGTATTTGTTTTCCAAATTGTTTCATTTTACTGTATTTTCTGCCTAACAATCTGTTAGTTACCTGAAGTCTTTCTGCTACAGTGACTTCTAGCGACAATCAGGCCAGCATACACAATTACATATGAAAGGGGTAACATACAAACAGCAAAGCTTAGTGTTCCTTGGGAAATGAAGATGAAAACACTAATTTAATACCTACACTCCTTATAAGCACACACAGACTCTTGTTTCAGTTTCCACTGCCATTTTTTTTTGTGTAGGACAGCCAACAATTTGGGAAAAAAAATGCAGTGAAAACTATTTGGGTTTGGAACTAGATAGACACCTACTCATATGCTACATATTTTGCTGCATTCCTTCTTTTTAGAAGTATATAAATGTATCAGAACAAACACATAAGTTCACGTATACCACAACTATCTGAAAGTATAATTTTCACATTTTCCCAGATGTAGGTGATTTTGGGTGGCAATATAAAATCCTCAGACAGGTAAGATCAGCACTTAAAATGTTAAGACAGCATAGTCAGCACATCTACAGTAGCATCATGTAAACAGACAGCAAACCTGTAATTCAACCCTTTAAAGCTGATGCAGAAGGTGACTGAACTCCATAACAAAATGGGAAAACTATTACAGCTAGACTGGTAAAAGTGTCAATAACTCATACTGTCCTCCTTATCAGTGAGGTTTCTTTCACCCCACAGGCATCCATCCCATGGATCAAACCCACAATTTAAAACAGCTTGAATCACATAACTGTGGCCCAAGGATCTCTGGGGCTTTCAAGACTGTTTCAGTCCCAGTACAGACCCTTGCCTAGCATCTATACATTATGTAAGAACATATAGTGATGCAAAGAGGGAGACCATGCTACACTTCACCGTTATGGTTCACATACATTACTGATTTCTATTTTTACATAAAAGGATTTATCAGATGGTAGGATAAAAGATAAAGCAAGATTAAAGTTGCTGGTTTTAAGGATAAGCATCTTTTAGGCAAATTGCCTTATTGCCAGAAGGTTGCTCCCAGTCCCAGCTGTGTCTTGTCTGTGCTTTTGCAACTGACAAGACGCTAACAAAAACTATTTCTAACACTTGGGTGGGGAGGCAGAATATTTCTCAAGGTTGACTTTTTTTTATGAGAGAAGAAACAGAACATGCTTTCAGACTGCACACATGTTCAGATACGGTTCTTTTTAGGTGTACAAGACAGAAGTTTAGAGCTGGGAACTGTGGTCATGGTTTACAGATTCTCTTTGTATAACTTGCGCCTAAAATGCCACTGGAAAGACCTTTTTATGCTGACCACTAATAAAAGCCTCTAAATGCTTCTCTTCTTCTCTTAGGAAACAACCAAGATTCAGATTAGATGAAGGACATTCATGTGTCTTATTTTTTCTTTAAAAGAGTAAGATTTGATATCTGATGTATCTCGATCAAAACAACATGCTGTGTTCTAGCTGTGATGATGTAACAGTGTTCCCGAGAGAGTTCTGACTGCAGAAGAGGCACACACAGTAGGCTATAGCTGTGTAAGAAAGACAATCACAATAACATACATGTTGCATGGTGGGAGAAGTGAAAGCTTACCTCTTGATCAAGTTTTCTTCAACTGAAGAAGAAAACAGAATTGCAAGGAACAAGCAAAATGAACCCACAAATACGTGGAGGAAGAGGAAGCAAACAACAGCAGTATACACCAAAATTTCCGTGTAACTTTTTATCTTTATGTGTGTGCGACTGTAATACGTCTACGCTATTATCTCTATGTTATAGTGCAACGCATTACACCACCTTTCTGGCCTTCACATGTTTTTCCAGCAGATAAAATTAGGTGAGGATTTTGAAAGCAAAAAATGACTGCATGACACAGCTGACTTGAAGCGCATACTTCGAAGTTTTATACTTCAAAAGTTCAAAGACAGATATGTGCAAGTTATTTTAATCTTACACACACTTTTTGAGTGACATCAAGCCTGTCATCACATTAGATTGTTACATGGATAGAAATATTTGAAAGGAAAGAAAAGTCCCCCAAAGCAAGAAAATATCCAGCAGTACCAGAAATCTTGTATGAGGAAGAAGATACTTTTTAAATTTAATTTTTTTAATTGTGAAAGGAATCTGGTTTGGTCTGCAAAACCCTGAGATGCCAAAACATAGGGATGCCAAAAGCCAGGAGAACATAAACAAAGGTGATGTCCAGGGCATAGAGAAATCCAAGCTGGGCAGCCAAGCTTA
Organism: Melopsittacus undulatus; assembly: GCF_012275295.1. Taxonomy (NCBI): domain Eukaryota; kingdom Metazoa; phylum Chordata; class Aves; order Psittaciformes; family Psittaculidae; genus Melopsittacus; species Melopsittacus undulatus. Next base: position 41,096,249 of record NC_047530.1, on the reverse strand, counting down.
CCCAAGTGAGTGCCCTACCAGCCAGGCATAGAAAGGCATTGCATCAAAAGTCCCCTCTCACAAAGCGGTAAAGCACAATGAATGTAACATGTATGAAAAGAAAAATCACTGTCAAAGATGAAGTAAAAGGTATCTCAACAAAATGGGGATTTTTTTTTCTTTTAATTCTTACACAATCCACATTCTTGCAGGTTAACAAGAGAATGCAACAATGAATTTTGTTGCAATTCTGTTGCAATGAATTTGGCAGCCTTTCTAGCAGAATCTCTATGATCAACCCTGTAAAAGAGACACTGCTGTCTGACATTGAAAATCAAAACAAGTATTTCACTGGAGCACATCCTAAAGCAGATTCCAAATCTATCCTGAAACTGACAATTTGACTACTGTAAGCAAGAAGCATATAGTAGCTCCAGAAGACAAGCTGAACAAGAAGCCCTCCTAGCAGCAAGAGTCAAACAGTCAACTGCTAGCATTGACTAAAGGCACACATACAGCTATTGTTGTACAGACAGAATTAATAAAACATTTCTAGCAAATAAATCACCTACACTTTGGGTAAACACTTGAGAGACAGACTTTATTTATATATTTAATTGTGCCTGTGTAACTGCAGCCATATTACATATCAACATAAACCTGCCTGATGTTAACCAGAGGGCAAAGTCAAGAAGTCAGAGATGGCCTGCAGCACTTTACAGAAGTAATAAAAAAAAAACAAAACAAACCTATAAACAATGCATATGCTTATCACAAGTTACTTGAGACAGATTTGGTCTCAATGTTCTTAGTTTGTCTCTATTAGTTGTAGTTTTTAATTTCGCATAGACAACTCTTTAAAATTCCACAGATGTGGAATTGCTAACATAGAAGCAGACGAAAAAAAACAAACATATATTTGGCAAAGGTTTTCATTGCAATAGTTTCATACACAAAATATAGTGAAAATAAGAAACCCAAAGTACTTCAAGAAGTGTGCTTGTTTCCTTGCAGGTAACCACAGTATAAACATGTGGTAAGCATACAGCCAGATTTCTCCAAACATAAAAAAAGAAGGGAAAAGTCTAGGTAAGAGCCACAGGTAGTTTTCTACACTTGTGAGGATTTCCAGAAATTGTGGGAAAATACTTGTGGACCAAGTCTGCACAAATCCATACAGAGATTTAACATATGCCACATGTTTCACACCTAATCCACAATACAGATCACCTGCATACAAGCAATAAACCTGACACACCTTTTGGTCATTTGTGTGGTTTATACACAAATAAAAGTCTTGTATTAGACAGATAGTCAGACCCCTGGTGTTGCAAATTCATCAACCACATGTCATACCATGCTCACATATGCACAGTCTGAGAAATGCTGCAACTTCATTAACAAAATCCATCCTTTCTCTGGCAATAGAGCTGCATCTCAGCAGCAATGGGAGAAGCATCTCATACGCTTATTCATCTTATACTTTTTTTCATCATTATGGAAATTACATTTTCTTGGAGGAAACACTAGTAGAACTAAAACATGACTCCTTTCATAATTCCTTTAAAAATTAAAATGTCAACTACTTTGGTTACAAGCCTGTCCTCCATCCAAAGCTCCATCTTATTTCTTATTCTATGAGAATCCATTCAATAACCTTAACTCTTTGGCAAGGGATTTCTCAAATGTTCTATGTAAGTTTGTGACATTAGACTCATTTTCCTCATCTGGATCACTGACAGGACAGGTAACAAAGTTAGCATTTCTTAAAAAACCTCACAGTTCCTTTAAACAAATTCATGCTGACTGTCTTTCATCAAAACTATGTTTTACCTAGTGTTTAATCACACATGCTCCAAAAGTAACCTTAACTTACCTACAAACTAATGTTACATACACTGACTTACAGTTTCCAGGGTAGAGAATAATAAATGTAAAGTCAATAAAAAGATTAAACAGTAAACACCAAAACTCTCACTTGAGTTTATAAGAGTGAGATAATTATAAAAGTATTCACTTTGGAATATGTTTATATGTGTAATGATGAGGCACCTCACATTTCTCAAATGCAATTTAACAACTTGGTGTTTTCACAATACAGGCAGAAGGAAGAATTCAGTGCAAGAAAAGACTTATTTCAGAGAAAAAAGTTAAAATATTTTGTTACCAGTGTGCATCAGTTAAAGACTCCATGAGAATTTAACTTTTAACAGATGAACAGCACATCTGTACTAACTTTTACAGAACATATGAAGACCATGGATATGGCCAAAAACATAGTGAACATATGAATTCTCTAAATCCATGTGTTTGACTGAAGGTATGTGTGTTTTGGTCAACATGGTGAAAACCTGTCACAGCGTCTCTGTTTACCCCAAGGCTTTAAGTTTTTCTTTCTAGTATACTACTTACTCTGAGTCCCTACCCCACTCCAAAGGAAATTATTTCATTACCACCATGCTCTTGTTTATTTTAGAAGAATTTGTAGATTTGGAGCAGGGAGAGAGGAGGAATACATCATCCATATAAACAAACACTGTATGTTTTCTGTAGCTACCTGAAACCTTTGCAAAGACAGTTAAGCTTATTTTTATGCCAACCTTTAGAAAAACTCTTTTCTTCGCTCAGACCACAAGTTTAGAGATTCCAGCCTGAGAAAACAAAACTAAGTTTTTTTTTGTTTTCCAGTTTTACTTATTTAGAAGTTAGACTTCTCTTACCAAGGGGAGTCGGAAGTGCAAGTGGATGCATACCTGTTCCTGAACGTGTTTGGTTCAACTCTCAGGAATACTTTAAAAAGACTCTGGTTTTGATTTGTGACAATTCTCCTAATTTAACACTGAATATCTTACATAAAGCTGAATCTCAGCACAGTATTCCAGCTGCAGTATGTCACTTGAACCACCCTTTTATTACTTTTCTTTCTGTCCTTTCCTCTTCCTGACATGGCCTACTTTGTTTATTACTTTTCTTTTCCCCTTTCCCACTGTGAAATTTCAGAATTATCCAAACCAGCGAACCATTTACAACAGTAATTTTAGAAATCAGTCTGAACTATGCACATCCTGAGCAGACCAATTTTTCCTCCTTTTATTTGTGTTTCCTATTCCTCTCAGATTCCCTAATTCAAATGCTGAAGGCCTAACCAACATCTGCTCTTAATGTCTGTCCTAAGGGCTATTTTATAAACCCCACATTCTAAAGTCAAATAACACGGCAGCATATATTTACTTGAGAACTCAAAGTTTCCAAAACCTTACAATGCCACAGCAGTAGCCCAAAGCATCCTATGGCAAGTACAGCGATGACAAATTACTTATATTTTCAGACAAACATAAAAAATAAATAATAACTACTTTCCCCTTTGAATTAAAATTGTATGATTTTTTATTTAAAAAAATGTATAAAGACTCCTTCCTTTGTCTTTTGCTAGTAAAAAGTCTTTATTAACATGATCATGCCAAACAAAAATATGCCATGACCCTACTTAGTGTGCTTTGCATTACACTTTTGCCCTGAAGAAGTGGTTCTATTGTGTGCAGCTAAACCAAAAAGGACAATAATTAAAACCATTTATCTTGAGAAAACAAAGACTGTATTTTACAATATCCTCCCACTGTTCTTGTGGGGGAGTTAGCCTAGAAGTGAAACACTAACACACATTTTGCAGTTGATCCTCATTTCTTGTCAACCACATCATTTAAATGTTAAAATTCCAATTCAACTGCAGAAAAAACAACCCCACATGATCAAGTCTCAAGGGTTTCATGTCACTGGTTCCAAGACAAAATGTACAAACTCAAAGGAATCAAATTTTGTTGTCTTCAGAACAGTTAACACATTTAAATGTGATTTATGCCTGAAATTGGTATGTACCATTTCATCTTAAGTCTGTTACGAAACTTTCCATACAGCTCTCTCAGGATACAAACCCTGAAAGAATGCTTCTTTTTCAATGGGGAAAAAGACAGACTTCGCTCATTCAATTTTTCATATCATATACAATACATTATTAATAGAATTATACTCCCTCCTAAAATTAGAAAACCTAACCATTCTGCTTCAGATGCTGTTTAAAGTCCAGCAGGGTAAAAATATGCAAACATACATTTATATCTAAATACAGATTTCTAAATTATACATAGCAATAAGTTTCATATATGTGTGTGCATGTATATATTTTTTTAATATATAAAACCACATATATAGAAATATGGTTGGTTTATCTGCATACACACACATCCCCTCTACATTAACAGTCTCCTGAGGCTCCATTCTGCATACCTGGAAAGCTTAGTCCAACTTACCATAAATTTTGAGCAGCATTAAGTTGGTGTATAAACCATGCTGAATAAAGGTCCTAAATATCTTGAATCAGATATACCCACATTATCATGGAAAAGGCTATGAACAGATGATCTGACACTGATACTGAAGAGAATTCAGCACAATCCTAAAAATAAAGTTGCGTACAGGAGGACTGCTTAAATATTTAACAGCTCACCACAGAGAGAGTTGATTTTTGCAATCTAATACAACAGATACAGAGAAAAACAAAATCCTGTTTTCTCATCCTTACATACTGTTCAGTGCGCACTCTTTTAGGCAGAGACTTGGATACAAAATTGTTACCTGGTAGGCCACTACTTTATAGGCCCAAGGAAGCTTGAAAGTAGTGTGAGACTTCAATAAAATATTCTTTATAGTATAGTCTCCTGCTTGGTTGCAACATGCAAATACACCTTTCTCATAAAATTAAGAGTAAGCAGTGCTTAAAAAACATTTCAGAAAAAGAGAAAATCACGTACCTGTAACACACAGGAAGTTACTGTGGAACCTTGTAACAGTTCTAGTATCACATATTTTTTTTTAAGAAAGGGGGTCTCTGGCAGTCTGCTGAGTAACTTTGTGTATGCCAACTATCCTATCATGGTAAGTAAAACAACGTGTGTTACTGAAGTCACCCACACAGAAATACTTGCAGGTTTAAGCTTAAAACAGATTCTGAGGACTAAATAACATACAAATTTATTTGCAAACTGGAAGAGGTAGAGCCCACCATCTGATGAGGAAGAAAAAAAACAAAAACTCAAATAGAAAACAAACAAGCAAAAACACAACAGAAAAAAACCCAACAACAAGAAAAAAAATTAAACCCAAAGCCTATATTTCTTCCAGTTTTCCCTTTCATAAGCCACTTCCTTCCCCATAGCCTTGGAAAAGCAGGCATCTGCGCCCTGAGAAACTGCAACTAGAAGAAAGTTCCTCATTCAAGCACACTCTGTAGAGAAGTAGCTAAATGATGCTCCCTTTTATGTAGTCAGGAAAATGCAACAAATTTAAAGTGTTAAAAACTGGTATGTCAGTACTTGATCAAATAAGTCTGACTCTTTGAGCATGAGCCAACACATTTAATTTTCTTCAGGCAATTGTACATTGTTTGGCAATTGTGATTAAAATCAAGCTTATAGTAAACCTATGAAATTAACAAACTACTCAAGAACAAAAACATAAACAATGCATGCAACAATATTAAGGTTTCCATTACTGCTAGCACAATTAGAAATGGTGAAATGTTAAAAAGGATTTCTGATGTCTCTGTGACAAAGTAACAAGTTTTGGCCTAGCTTTGAAAGCAAATATGGTAACATTAAACAAAAGGGCACACCTTGCTTCAGAATTCAATTTAATAAAGTAGGTAACCATTTCTTCAACTAAGAAAAACACAGAATTTAGAAATTAAGATGCATATTTCATACTTTTTTTGAAAACACTTCAGTTACTCTTAAAAAAAACCAAACAACCCTATTCAGTGAAGATGGGACTCTATAAGTACACAGACATTAAGGCAAAGCTAATAATTTCTTAAAAAATTAAATTCCCTACCTGAAATCATTTTACCTTGGTAAAAACAAAGAAGTAAAAGCCCAAGTTTTTCCCATTATAACCTTCCTAAATACTTTATCAGTTTTGGGGTTTGCTTTTTTATCCTTTGCGAACACTACGATACTTTAATGCGGGTGTTTCACACAGCAACTACTAGTAAAGTAAAACTTTAATTTCAGTACACCACCTGATTGTTAAACACACAGAAATCGGAAAAGGATCAACTCAGCGGAAGTCACCCGGTAAGCCAGATGTGTTTTAGCGTGTTGCGCGAATTTTACTGGAGTCCCGGTGAGCTGTGCCTCACGATGCTACCGTTCCGGAGCAGCAGGGCGACTGCCACCCCGGCAGGCGGGGCCACCTTTCTTCCCTGAGGCCCCCCCTTCCTCGCCCCACCGAGCGACCCGCAGCCACCCGCAGCGGCTGCCAACCAGAACGGACTCATCCCACTCCAGCCACCTGCCAGCTCCCGGGCACCCAGCGCCAGCGGCCCCACCAACCCCGCTCCCCCGGCTTGGCCCCGGCCCCCGGGCAGGCAGGACCGGGACACTGCGGGGCCTGCCTGTCCGCCTGTGTGGGGGTAAGGCGTGCGGAGAGCGGCGCTGTGAATCCTGGGCTCTCGGGGCTGGTTTTCCTTGTTGCTGTTTGCCTTTTCTTTTTTTTCTTTCAGTGGAAAGTTTCCTCTCCCAGCAGAGGCCGGGACAAGGCGCGAACTGCCCCAGGGCGCCGCGCTGCCACCACAGCTGACAGGTTCCTGCCTCCCCCCTCCTTCCGCAGCATTAGAAAGCGGGCAGATAGATCCGGCTGGGGGTTGTTTTTAATAACAGCTATTAGCACAGTTAACTGCATCCGCTGCCAACAGAGTAAAAGTTAAGCTCGCATACGAGCATCCCACATGGAGCGTCCTCGGCACCCGGGGGGAGAAGGCAGAGGCAAAGCAGGGCCGGATGAGGGAGCGGGACCTGCCGCAGAGGAGGGGAGGGAGGCGCAGGAGAGTTGCCATCGGTCTCGTTAGCCCCGGAGCCGGGAGGCCAGGGAAAGGAAAGTTCACAGCCACCACGAGCGGGGCGCGGCGGGAAGGGCTCGACTGGAGAGGGCTGCTTCTTACCTTCTGGTCGACGATGGAGCAAGCCATTTCCCGGACATGGGCGAGGCTGAAGTCCCCCGAGGAGTCCTGCAGCAGCAGCACCGGCTCCCGGCTCAGCCCGATCTGCAGATGGAAGGCGATGCCGCCGCCGGCTGTAGACCCCGGCGGCGGCAGCGGGCTAGGCGGCCGGATCAGCGGAGAGGCGCTCATCGAAAACTTCCCTCCGAAGCCGCCGCCGGAGCCGAGGGGCCAGGGACGGAGAAAGAGAGGCGGGCACCGCGACGGAAAGTTCGCGACCGCCCCGGAGGCGCCGGGCGAGTCCCCCCGGGAAGTTTCAGGGAAGTCCTGTCGAGCTCCTCCCGGATGAAAATGGCGAGGGGGGGAAGACCGGTGAGGATGCAGACAGGAAAAGGCGGCGAGAGAGGCACTCAGGGCGAGGGGGAGCCCGGCCCAGTGCCGCCGAGGTGCTGCTGCCGCCGCTCCGGCTGTTGGCGCTGTGAGCGGCGCGGGGGCGGGACGGGCCGCGCCCTCCGCCGGGATGGGCCCGACGCCCAGCTGGGACGGGCCGCGCCGCTCCGCCACCACACGGCGGCCGCGGCCGGACAGGCGGCAAGGGCTGAACTCGGCGCCGCGGGCCCCTGATGGCTGATGCCCCTGCGGCGAGGCTGCGCCTCAGCCGTCACCGGTCTGGTCTTCCAGCCCAGTTCGTGAGTTGTGGTGTTGGCAGAGTACTCACTCACCCGGTACCTCTCGTTGGGCAGTACCTCAGAGCAGCCTGCATCCCACCCCTCCCGGTCTTCTGCACCCGCCCTCCCGGGCCGCAGGTGGACACAGAGCCTGAGGACAGCTCTACTTGTCGTTCGCAGGCAGCGCGGTGTCCTCCCCCGGCCAGGGTGGGCGGCAGCTGCCTCCGGGGACGGAAAGAAGCGTTAGAGAAGTAGGAGCACCGGCCTGACACGGGCTCCTCCGCCTAGCCTCGGCCGGCAGCCCCGGTCAGCACGATGCCGCCTGCGCCAGCAGCCCCCGTAGGTGCTGGGGAAAGGAGGAAAGCACAACTTGCACCCCTCTTTTCCCTAAACCAGCTTCCAGTTTCAGGTACGGTCAGTACTAAGAAGGAGCTCCCTGCCACCTAAACACAGGATGAGTTACTCTTCCCACCATCAGAATCAGTGCAAGCCCCATTCATTTGGACAAGCAGCACTGATGGCAGGCAACGTCTAGTCTAAATCCATTCCTGATCTCCACTTGGAGATCTTTGAAGGCACTGGAGCTGTAAATGTTCTAGGTACCAGCAGAGAAACTTTTAAGCCGGATGTGTAACACCTGTAAGGATGGCAGTATTAAATGTATGTTTGCAAGTACAGTGGTTGATCAAATTTATTACCTGTTTCCTTACAAACTGCTTTTTTGACCCAATGTACAGCTGCAGCATTGCTTCATTTTGATCAGCTGTCTTATTAGGACCCGTTTTATTATTGTCAGCTTGTTTCCCACCAGCGATTTGCGCACACATAGCTTACTGTCTGTATAATTTTGAATGTTTGTTCTTTGGTAAATTTTCTTTTGAAATTGTTGCATTTTAATCTGAATCTTCTACAGACTACCAAATCTGCTGAAAATGTCAGCACTCAAGAATGGAATGATTACTAGTCCCACTTAGTCTTTTTCTTTTCACATGAAGAGTAATAATTACTCTCATCAATATATTCTGGCTTTTCTGTTGAAAATTATATTTAATTTTGTTGTTGTCTGCAATATTTCCTTAGGACTAAATCAGTTTCAATATAGCAGCGTACCCTGGTTATACAGGTTAGTGTTGTGATGGACAGTTCCTAACAGATCCCCATATACTAGATGTTTTGGTGCTTGGATATTTTGAAGCATGTATTTGGAGTTTATACCTCTAGGTATATGCTAAGGTAATGCTGAGGCATTATAACTACTGAAAGCTTCCCAGCTTTTCTATACAGGAGTCTGTCTGTAGGAGAACACTATGCTCCATGTGTGAACCTGTGGCAAGAAGGGTGTTTGAGGTCCGCATGCCATCCCTGAATGCTTGTTGTAAGTTCAAATGTAAGGCCAGAGGCACAGTGTGTAGTAGTGTAGCAGTGAGTGCTGTAGTCCCTACTTTTCCCCTGTTGAAAGAAGCATGCTAGAAGATGCAGCAGCCTTGCTTCATCATTCAGGTGACCCTTGAATTTAGTAAAGTGTCATAAGTGTAATTGACTACTCGGAGTGCTTCTTAAGATCAATGTGGCAAAAGCAGATGTGGCTCTGATGGCAATAGGGGTGGTGAGTTGTCCTCCTCTCTCCTGTCCTCACCATATTTAATTACAGGGTCACATAGTTGACTCTTTCACGAGATGAGTCACATAATGACATTTGCTTTCAAAGGAAAGAGTGAAAAAAATGCAGCTGTATATGACCTTAGCTACTATACACTGTGTTACAGCTTTTGCAATTCCTAAAATAACCAAAGAGGAGAGGTAGCAGTAGCAACGCCAAGAATTACATACCCTTGGTTTTCTCACCTTTGTGAAATCTAGTCGTAGAGCTCATCGGCTGTGACTCACCCACAGATCCACATCCTCTGTGCAGACAAGACACAAAAGTTTTGAAGTTTTTCTTCAAAAAGAAAGATTACAGAATGTTTATGAAATTGTAGGTTGCTGAGTTGTTCAGTTAGTGTATTGGCCATGTTGAATACACCTTTGTAAATGGAATAGATGAACATAGAACTTCTTCACTGCTGTGTCAGCCAGTCATGTACAAATGCTATTTATAAAAGGATTCAGTGAAATCACATGGTATGATCTTGAGTACAACCTGGCCTGTTGTACTCACTGAAATGTCATCTATTTCATGATCCTTCCAGATGAGAGAATTATTGCACTGATGCCAGGGAGGAGAGAAGACTCCACAGCAGTCACAGTGACCTGATACAGTGTGCATGTGCCTGGTTTAGCCAATCTGTACATGCATAGTTGGAAAAACCGCTGGAAGTTTAAGTTTCACTGCACCTGTACAGATCAATTAAGCAGCACTTGAACTGCCAAATGAACTAGCAGGGGAAAAAATGAGTTTGCTGCTAGTGACTACACGGTTTATGCATCTAGCTATGTACAGGAAGAGGACAGTCAGCAGAGGATGTCACTGCAGCATCACACTGTAAGAACCTCTCCCAGTTGCCCCCAAAGCACAGTTGCTGTAATGTTGTTTCTATTACTCTCTATTACTACAGTATGAGGTGAATAGTCATCTCTGTATATTCTCATGGAATGTATACTTGACCCTCCACTTAGATGCCCTTCTGGAACTGTTATCATTCTTCTTTTCTTTCAGCTGACCAAATTGCATAGATGAAATTCTATTCTATTTTTGCATTCTATCACTAAACTGTTCCATTTCCCTCATCTCATACATTCCTGACCTGCAGACACCTCTAAGGCTTACTGCTTTGATCAGGCATCCCAATGCCATTTTTTCAAACAGTCCATCTTCATGGCATATTGACTTTCATCCAGAGCACAATGCATTATAAGCTGCATATCTCTTCCTAGTAAGTAATTATTTTGTTCCTATTTTTGTATATCTGAAGTTGACTATTCCTGCACAAACATCCTATATTGCATATATCTTGCAGAATATATGCATTCTGCATATATATTCTTCTGCACATATATTGCAGAATCCTGTTTTTCCGGGCTGTTACACCAATTTTCCAGGATCATTTGAATTCAAATCACAAATGCTTCCATGGCATTTGCAATCTGTATCCATTCTATGTAATCCACAAATTTAAAAGATATAGACATTATTCTAGTCGTTAGTAAAGGACTGAATAAAGTACAGACTCACATGGAATTCCATCACACCCGTACTCTTTGGGTGTTATTACACAGCTAGGTTTGTGTCCACTTTATGATATATTCTTCCTGGCCTGATTTGCTGTTTTCTCAGAAATGGTTTATGAGACTGTCAAAAGCCTCATCAGTTAAAATACATCTCACCTATTGCTTATGCTCTGTAATAGGAGGCAATTTTATTAATTTGGCACGATTTGTCTTTTTAACAACAAATCAGTGCTGATTTGATCTGATACTGATTACACTGTTGTCTTCCAGTGTTTAATTTTTTTTATTGTTCTAGGCTACTTTCACACATCAGTAATGCCCTAAATATGTTTTTTCTACTCTGAATCTTCCAGTCTCACCAGTCTGCTAATCTTCAAAGGCAAGTATTTATCATTTTGTTATTGCTTTACTGAGATATTTAAATAACCTGATACTCTAGGTTTATCTAACCTGATACTCTAGGTTTATCAGACACTGATAAACCTTTAGTCCTAAGGAAAAATTACCTCCATACTCTATGACTTCTGTTCCCCCTACTGTATTTATTTATTTCATTATTATTACCAACATTATTGTGCTCGCCACCTGTTTGCAAAAAAGGTATTATGGATGACAGCATTATCCAATACATCTTTCTGATTGCAATGGATCAATATTTTTGGAAGTTACTTGTCATTGTGTTATGAACTGCGAAATGCAGATAATCTATTGTGTATTACAACTAACAAATCTGAGCAGAAACCTCAAATTTTACAAGGAGCTCTTGAGTCTAGATGTAGTTTACATATTCTTTATATAGACTTAGTACTGAACTTTCAGCTAAACCTGTTTGTGTTAAGAATATGTGAATTTTTGTTGTTTCTGCAGTTGAATGCAGACTGTGGGATTTGCATTCTTACTTAGCAGCAAAACATGCTTTATTAAAGCTGGGTCTACAAAAGTGAAACCATTTTTTTCTTTCTGCTGCTTTCAGATGCTTAAATGATGTTTTAAGTGGACTGTATGCTCCCAGAACTCCTCTCCTGAAGCAGACACTGTTGGGAAGGAAATATTTTCGTCCAAAGCAGAACACTGGAATTAAAATAAGCAAAGAAGAAGGAAAAAAAAAAAGACTGGTAAATACGATGGAGTGGAATTTGGGAAGAAATGTTCAGACTGGATGGAAAGTAGGACACGACAGTTGGAAATGCACATGTCACTGGATCTGGGATCAATACTGTGTTAGGGACTGAACTGGTGAGTTAAATGGAGCTGATATCTGAAATACTGGCAAAATGCTTTGCAGACACGATCCTGGATATTTATTTGGAGAGAAGCAGATGTTAACTGCAGGACTGGTTAGAGGTATTCAGATGGGCTACTTATTTCCACAAGAAAATTTTAGCATTTTAAGAACTAAATAATTTATGTGAACACTGTCAGTGAATCTCCTAATTTTTGTTTGTTGTTTTGTTATTTGAAAAAAAAAAATCTCCAATTGTTGAAACTGCCTCGGCAATTATAAAAGGAAAGTTTTGAAATATTACCTTTCACACCTTTCTGCCAAATGTTTTAAATAATTAGGACAAAGCATTTAAGAACATTAAGCTTAAAAATCCAAAGCTGAAGTTTAAAAATATGAGACAACTCCATGTATTTTTTCTAAATAAATGGATCACAAAAAAGATCTGGATTTTTTTTTGTTTTTAATATATGGGGAATGGAAGTTGAAATCTGATTTAGACTGGGAAAACTGTTTTCTGCCTATGTTAGCCTGTCTGGATAAACTGACCATGAACATATAAGGTGGATTAACATTAAAATAGGATCTGAAAGATAGCAGTATAAAGGTCCCTTGGGTCAGAAAAGAGTATGTTCTGTTTCTTTTAATTGAGCAAAAACTGTGGTCATTTGTGAGGAAAGAGGTTTTTTGGTGGTGGTTTTTTTTAGCTCTGTGCCTCAGACTGACCTTGCTATACTTGAAAAATTCTGGGATAGGACAGGCTCCATTTATCCCAAAGGATGTTTTGAGGATGATTGTTATGGCTTGATGATAGAATAACTGATGTATTCAGATAAGCATGAGTATCTTGGCATTGTTTGTGCATATTTGTGCAGATTGTCCTTACCAGTTCTCTATGTCTTATGAGCATGGTACTTATAGAACAAGTCAGTTGTTGCTGCTTAAAACTCCTGTCTGAGAGACATGCTTCCCATTCTAAAGATACTGTAAATGAGATAGTGTATCTTCAATGAAAACACAGCATGGATTTTATTCAGAAATTTCTTAATACAGCTTCTTAGATGATTCTGAGTAGTGTTTTCTGTCTGAAGGATGCTTTTTTTGTTGCCTACATAGGACAGAGTCTATGAGTCTTAGACATTACGCAGTTTTCTGAATGTCACTGTCATACAATTCTACAGAATTCTGGGCTGCAGTGACCTGAAATTTCTGGGTCAGAGAGTCAAAGTTGTGATAGTATGTAACAGCTGTTTCCTCTTCAGAAATGATTACATGATTTTCACCATTTAGCTGGGGATAATTTTCAGCAAGCAGCCAGTGGGTTTGTTGCATTTTGGTAATTTTCTTGAAACTATATCGGTATTTCAGTTAGTAAAATATGTACACTACTGAAAACCAGTTATACTGTATTTTAGTTCAATGTTTAGTGTTTAGTGGTTTTTGTTATATCAAAGTTCTTCAAGTACTGTTCACTTATTAATACATACAAGCATAACCAATTTACAAACTTTGTTCTTTTACACATCAGGAACCTGTTATATTGTTACTTAACACTAACATTTTTGTGGCAGCTGTCCAGGCCTCATTGTCACTGAAATTCTTTGGCAGTTCAAAAATAATCCAGATCCTGGGAATGAGAGTGCTCCCCATGCAGAATCAGATATGTATGTTGTAATTTTGCGTGATTTTGACCTCTAGGAATGGGTGTCATACTATTTCTGTGAACAGATACAGCTTGAAGAAAGAGGTATAAGCTGTTAAGTGTCCATCAACAGTTTAAGCTTATTACCCAAAGCTTACGGAGTAAAAGGAGACAACATGCAGTGTGCTCAAGGGTAAATAAGGGTAGTGGAGTCTTATTTCTCTTCTAAGCAATGTCTGATAATATGGATACAGGTTTACAGGCAGTTTTAAAATTGAGCTAGAAGTTTATCTGGGAGCTAGATATTTCTGAAATGACTACTGACTTTCGGCTCTGATATGTAAAAAGATGTTAGCTGAGCTTGTCAAACTAGTTAACCCCCCTACTTTATACCATTCTTTTATGTGGTTTAATATTTGTATACACAAAATTTGGTGTGCAATATAGTTTGAATAAATTGAATGATGGTTAACCTAAATTATTTAATTATTACTGCATGACTCCTAAAACCGCATACATTCCCAGGTAATATGTGGGTGGGATTATTGAGACAATAGATGGAAAGAAAACTGATAAACACTGCTCCTATATTCTTTTGTGTGCTTCCTTACTTGTAATGATTTAATGAGTTGAGACAGCCCATAGGAACAAGGCATCAATAGATTTCTTCCCCAAATTGTCATTGATCTTTTAATGTTTATAGGAGTTGGTTGCTGCTGCTGCTTTGGTTTCCCTGCATGAAACTTAAAAGCTAGAGCTAAGAATACCATTAGGGCAGAACCTAGTATTTTACACGGAAGGGAAGAAGATGAAGGAATAGAATGGTTCAGGGGATCCCAAGGAAACTGTATGAGGAAGATAAAAATGTAAAGAGGGAAGATTCACAGGAAAGGAATTTATTGCAAGGAGTACTACAGTATGGCATCAGAATTTCTTACTTGAAAATGTTCTGATTTCAAAACTTAGCAAAGCAGCAGGCTGGGTTTTAAGATAATTAGAACTATACTTGCCTTTCATTTATAGTCACTGTCTTGAAATCTTGATTTTATCATAGCTTTTCAGTTCAGAATTTAATTTCATTTTCATGTGCAACAAATAAATCACTAGTAAACCATGTAAAACACTAAAAGCTGATCCATACAAGTCTTGTAAATAACTTAATGAAAGTTCACTCATACCAATTGAATCGTATTATTTATTTGGGATAACCTCTTAGAACTAAATAACACCCAGGAAACAAGCCTTCTGTTCCTGTGCCTTACTCCAAGATTATTATCAAAAATACAGGATTTTTTTAGGAAAAAAAAAAGATTACATTAAAAAAGGAAAGTTGATAACAAACTTATAGAAATAAGGCACATTTTTTATCTTTCCCTTTGGAGTCTTTCAAAGAAAGATGAATAGAGAAGTTCCAGTCATCCACACATGAGTGGATGATTTTTTGGGAAGTTGTGGATTTTATACCACACATTATCAGCTTCTACCAGAAATTATGAGGCTCACATTCTGGGTCTATGTTGTGAAAACATGACTGAAATCTGTCTTATGGAGTTTAGTAAGACAAATTATTTCTTATTTGTCAATAACTTAACAACTTTCTGCTAACTAGAAGCAGGAGAAAAAAAACAGTTTAAGATGGTCTTTGCAGCTATCAAGCTCTTGGATGTGTGTATCTTTCCAACCACATATAATCTATTTTGTCTTTTAAATAAAAATAAAAAAAAATAAAATCCAAGTATGTTATATTATGTAATTAGTCCAGTCCTCTAATTGATTTTGCATAGGTAGCAGTCCTAGTAAAGAGCTTCACTGGATTCTTCGTGAGCACATGGATCCAGTTGTATACTTGAAATATGCTTTGAGGATCCCATCTTCTAGAGGAGGAAGCATAAAAGGAGCCTGTAGAGCCCAGAGAATTTTCCATACAATCTTAAACTGAAACAGAATGAAGAATTTAGTCTGAATTTATGATTTTCAGAGGTGCTTTTTAGTTATCCAAAACAAGAGCAGCCTATGTTTCAAGAAGTATTTTAAGGTGGCTACACCTTGTTCAGACAGATACAGTACTGTGTACTGGGAGTGGGGGGAGAAAGAAGTGGGGGAGTGAGCAATTTGCTGCCTGGTTCTGAATTACCATCTGGGCTTAAACCACACCATGCTGGAAAAGCAGCCAGTATGATCGGGTCCTGAGATGGCATTGGACAGCTGCAGCATGTATTGACAAGTGTCATGCACAGCCATGTACCTCATGTCATGTCCCTCATACCTCTGGTGTTCACTGTTGACCAGTTCCAGTTGTGCACTTCATTTTTCCCTAATAGCCATAGCATTTGAGAATGGGCAATAGGACAATCTGCAGCTCTGCACCAGGGAGACAGAGAGAAAAGCAGAATAAGACTGGCCATTAGTAGGACATGAAATACATTCTGAGCTACAGAGATGCCATTGCCTGCACCAACCCCCGTCTGTCCATTTGGTTTTGAGATAGGTACTTGGCCTTAAGTGTAAACTTGCATGAAATCTGTTCTTTCTGCCTAGAATTAATGAAGTCAGAGGTACTATTTTGAATATTATGTTTATCCTCAAGGGGAAATTTGCTCTGTATCGGTTCTCTGGTATGACAGTGACTGGAGCAACTCCAATCTTCTTATGGAGGCTTGGTCAATAAGGCAAAGAATAGGCTTTTGGTGGCATTCTGTGTGGTACCAGGACAGGTACGTATACAAAGAATAGTGACAAAGCTTTAGCTCCTGATACAGGCTGCTCTGCTTTTTATCTCAGTAAGTGTCCCCTTGACTCTGTCAATTTCCTTTCTGTAGGTTGCAAGAGGCTGGCTGGTGTGTGAATGTCTGTGGACAATCATAAAGTCTGGTCTTCAAGGCCAGTGTCACTATACCTTGATAGTTTCTACACAGCTGTGTAGGAAGGCATTAGAAGTGAAGAGAAGTTTGCTAAATATTTCACCGTAGGATATCAAATTTATTTCTGTTAATTGTTTAACCTGATTGTGCATAACTTTTGTTTAAAAAATTCTTTAGTCACTTAAAAATGAAAAAACAAAACAAATCAAACAGTTTAAAGGGTGGTAAGGCACCTGAATCAACAATTTTCAATCTGTAAATATATATATCACTAATACCAAAACCAGTGGTGGAATGCTCTGCTTGCAGAGAAATGATGCTGCAGTGCATAGGGTTCAGTTGCACTAGTACAAGAGAATCTTATTTCTTAAGATCATTTGTTTCAAAGAGCAAACTCTAGGCAATTTTGCAGCATAAAGCACAAAGAAGGACTTAGCTTTTTCCTGTATTACTGATCAAGACTAACAAGGGTCTTCAATAACCTTTGTGATGTTAGGGTTAGATTTCATGCATTATGAAAGAAACACACAATACAGTTTCAGGAAGCTGATCCAAAACTTCTGAAAAAAAACCACTTCCTACTTCAGTTTAATTCAACAACTGCTGAATTATTTAAATTATGCATCTGGAAAAGGATTCTTGCTTTCAGAAGGACTATAAGCAGAACAATCTGAATATAGATATTCAAGCTTCTCTGTGATGTGGGCAGAAAACATATCTTTGTGATTAATCCACTTTATTTTTAATACTGCTTGTCCCTTTGCACCACATTCTTTTCATATTGTAGTTATGGATCATGATAAAGACTCATTTTTAATATTTCTAAAAGTAAAATGATATCCTTTTTCTTCATGTTTTTCAGTATGAATTTGAAGACAAAGCTTTACTATGGACACAAGTCAGTGGATTTCCACTGGCTATCTTGCAGGCATTAAAGTAGCAATGTATTTAGTTTTTTTTTTATGTGTTCATCTCATGTATCTGAATATCTCACTGGTTTTGAAGTATATTTTTACAGCAGCTTTCCAAAGTAGAGCAGAACTATTAGTCCCATATTGAGAGTCATGGAATGAGGGACATTTGTAATTCATGAAACTCTTGAAAACAAAGATATGCAGTCTTGGTTTAAACTAGTACACATAAGCTTTATACTTTGCAGTTAGCAATCTACAGGGACACAAATTAATTTGTTTAAAGATTTCTTTCATACCAGTGCACTGTGCTTTACAACTGAGACAATTTCTCATAAATTATGGATCACATCCTTCTGTGATAGAGCAGGGAACTGAATTCAGTTGTCACCAATATCAAATTAGGTCAATAACTACTTGCCCCCTGCCTACTTACTGCCAAGAAAGAAGGAATATTTCTTTCTCTGAGGAGCTGACTGTGTGTGCATTTGTCTTGGTGCAAACCTTCAACAGCTTCTTTCAGTTCACACTTGAGCACACAATATTGCAGAGAGCTCTTTATAAATGTCTAGGTAAGTATGTTACGGGTTGGGTTTTGGTGTGGGGTTTTATATATATGATTTATTTGAAGAAAATTGATGGAATAATTGTTTTAGGTAACTCTATCTTCTTTCTTTAAAAAACTGAGACCTGAAAGTCCTCACAAAGCGCAGGCATTTGTCTAAAGTTTGACTCATCAAAATCCTAGGTGGTCCCGTTTGGCTGGTCCATATTAATTGCAGCAATGAAAGTTAGGGTCGAGGGATCATGAAACAGCTGGTCTGTATTACTTTGACCTAATCTCAGGTGATATGGTCTAGGAAATATTTAATTATATTTATCAGCACTCTAGTAACTCACATCTTTTATAGTGTGATTGATCTTTATGCTTTGTAGACCCTTGCAGCTGTTCCTCATCATAAGCTTCCTTCTCTGTATTCACCAGAATGGTCAAATACATACAATTAAATTTCATAAACTTATGAGAGTCTTCAACCAGCAACACAGTATCTCAAAGTAAGCAGATACAAATTGTGCTGGTACAAAGCTGTACTGGAAATTCTTCAGGGACTGTGAAGAGGAAAGAGAGGAGCAAATGACCAGAAAAGGGGTTTTTGTTGTTTTTAGGCATCTTGCAATAGACAACGTACAAACCGTGAACTGAAAATATCAGCTATGATGACATATGAGGATTTGAAATACATTCAAAGTACAGCACTTCATTAAACTGAATCAGTAGTTGGTAAGTTATGTATGTGATTTCCAATGAAAAATCATCTGTTTTTCCAAAGGCTAAAACAATTCAGTGTGGAATGCCAAATATTACAGTCATTACAAATATTTATGTTAATTCAAGAGGATATGAACAGTGTGCAGAAGTTGAGAAATTGAATTTCATGTTTTTCATAGCAGCTGTCACCTAACTGCACTGTAGCCACAGCAGCCTATACTCACAGCATTGTTATAACAAATCTTATATCTCTGCAAAGGGGTTTAATGCCAGCAGCTGTGAGAACTTGCATTTTCAATTTGCTGAGTCTGGCATATTTAAATTTTCATCTATAACACTAGATTAAATTATATCTTTATGTTGAGTGTATTGTAAGAAGCTGGATTAAGCTCTGAATTCTCTAGCTAACACTTACAAAGTGCTTCTTGAAATCAGATCACTTGGATCATTTATCCTGTATACTGTTCATGAAGATAGATGTTCAACACTGCTGCCAGAACTCTTTGTCAAAAGTTTATTCTGCCAGGGATAAAATTCAGCTGTTGTAACTGGGCTGTTTAATGGCAAAGGTCCGAGCCTGCTTCCCCTGTTTCTTTTAGGAAAACACATATTTAGAGGGATAGGAATCCCATGGTGTTCATGAACATTATCCCACAGATTGCTATTTGCAGAAGAGAGATAGGGTTTTGTGAATATTTTGAAATGTATTTTCATAGCATTAACAGGGGCTATAGAAATAATTTTTCTTTTTGCATTTAGTGACTTTGGTTTTAAATCTCAATTTTATTAAAAATTTGAAAGCAAATAAATATTTGACAGGAATTTACAAATATTTTTAAAATATTTTAAAATAATTTTTTCATATGCTGCATATTCTATCCTTTTTCTACAACTAGTATGTATTTTTAATGATAACACAGTCACATGTGCATGTAATATCAATTATAATAAATTCATTCAATTATGGTTTATTTTAGGTATCACACTTCAGTGAGAAGTTTGGATAGCAAATTTTAATGTCTGTTCATGATAAACAGAAGTTTAAAATGTAGTTTGGAAAGAATCATTAGGTGAAGAATGGAATGGACTTAACTGCTTAAGTCTGCTTAAAACATTTCTACAGACAAAGCCTGCTGAAAAAAAAAAAATATGTATGTAAAAAACTCTTTGGGTTCTTTTAAACAGTCTACATTTAAAACCAGCAACTTTTATACTGATGTGATTCTGATCTAATGATTTTTTAGTATTTGTGGACATTGCACAGTTTTTACTTTTGATAGGAAAAAATAAAACATTTCTGGAGTTGATAATTCATTCTGTAGTTGATAATTCAAATATACATATTGCAAAGAACAGCCTATTGAGAATAGCGTTTGTCTAGCAATTTGTCCTCCTTTAAATTCACTGCTTAATTTGCAGTGAATTAAGCATCAGACATACAGAATAAAAGGAAGATGCACCATGTTTCCTCATCAAAGTTAGGTACATGGATTGCTTTGTATGCCAAATATTCATAATACTGGTATAGCTCTGCCTTGGGGAAAAAGGTGGTTAAGAATAAGAAGATATGATAAGGCCAATCAGTAGACTGTTTGCAGCACTAAGCTCTCTATTTCATGCAGTTTTTAATTAGTAGGACAGGGACTTTTGTTATTCTTTCTGACTACAGCCTGACCAAACAAAAGATACAAAGTGTGATCTGGCCCAGTTCTGAAGCATAATAAACAATTCATCATTGAAACATACAGACTGAAAAATCATTGTATTAGAAATATTCAGCATCCCAGTCACTGCGCTCAAGGCTCTATTACAGACATAGGAGACTTTGTTAGAATGCTTGTCTCCAAGATTTGTCTTATTGTAAGACAAGACATGGCAGCTGGTTATAACTATCCTGGAAAAAGATAGGGCATTATATTAGCCACAGTGAGGTGAAGACAAATTTAATACGTTTATGTGCAAAGTCTGTAGGTTCCAGGTTTATGTCATAGTACTATGGCATACAGACAATTTATTAGCCTCTAATATAACAATAGACATAGTTTGTTTTATTTTACAAGCAGTTAATTAGAAATTAAGGCTATTGTTTTCTTTTTCTTCTGCTCCAGGCATTCTTACCTGGATCACTTCCCTAGTTAGGGTAGTCTTACTAGTTTTAGGAGTTAGGGTAGTTTTACTCAGTACAAAAGAGACAGTTAAGACAATGCATGTTCCACAACAGTAATGGATCCATGGTGACATGATGATGAAGGCAATGAGCTTTGTATTCTCAAAAGAATAAATGTGTGGCCAGGGACATCTTTGGTGATTGTTACATCATCACTTTGTTCTATGGGGGAGGAGTTAGAGAACTTGGCAGTAAAGTTCAGCCCAGGAAGAAGGAGGGGGGAAGGAGACGAGGGAAAGGTGGTTTTAAGGTTTTATTTTATATCTCTTTACCCTAGTGTAATTGTGATAAGTAAAAAGTTAATTTCCCCAAGTCTGTTTTGCCCATGACAGTAATTGCTGAGTGATCGCTCTGTCCCCATCTTGACCCATGAGGCTTTCATTTTATTTTCTCTCCTCTGTCCAGTTGAGGAGGGAAGTGACAGAGCAGCTTTGGTGGGCACCTGATAACCCACCACAGACTTCAAATATACACTCCTTTCTTCATTATGTTGTCTTTCTTTAATATGAAACATTAAAACGTTTCAACAGCACTGCGAATATTTGTCCTTACTTGATGCTCCTATTTAAAATTCCAATCTTGTAAAATCAAGAAAACGATTATTTTTCTTTTCTCCCTTTTAAAACTGTCTCTATTCTCAAAAAAAAGAAAGACAGTGACTTCAGGAACAATTTGATTAATTAGATCCCAGATATTGAAGTCCATGCACAGTTTGTGTTTAATTTTTTTGCTTCAGTGTTTCTTCTCTGTTCCAGTGTTACTGAAAAATCACCCAAAATCCTGTATCTGGTCCATACTAATGCTGAACTGATGTCTCCTGAACTTTTTGAACTCATGAAACTAGAGATTCTCTTGTTCCTTAGTTCAGCTGAATCCCGTGGTTCTTAAACCTGGTAGCAGAGGCTCCAATTTGAAGGCATTATTTTAAGTTGCTTAGTGATGAGAGGTATGCACTTCTGTGTGTTTTATGAACTGACTCACCCTCTGGAGCTGCTTGTCTCTCTCCATTGTCTATACAGGGAAGTAAACATGTTCTGAAGTAAATGTTCTCCAGTACTATATTCTGCTATCGTTACTTGGGGAATTTGTGCTAGCATGCATGCTTTTAAAAAGTTTTGATAGTGTTTTCAAAATGGTCCAGTCACACTCTCCATTTCAGGTAGAGCTCACTGCTGTATTTCAAATAATGATTTTGAAAATTCCAGTAAATGTCTACTTCAAACTTTTTTCCTTATAGTTCAATGACTTAATTTCCTAAGGCTAATGGCTCCCACTTCCATGCATGTGTTCATGATTAGATTTTTGGCTTAAGCCTCTAGAGAACAGGAAACTTGCTTTTGACATCTACAAGTAAACAAGCCTTGCGCTGCTTTACAGCTCTGGCTGGGCAGAGCCTCCAGAGACAGTGATAGTCTCTGCTGCTTTTGTCACTGAGCAGAGAGGAAACCTGATTAGGCCAGGGCCTTGTTTCCACTACACATGTGTAACAGCCTGGAGCATTTTGCTTAAAGCAGGTTTTGTTTGGAGGAATTGTTGTGTTTTAAAACCAAATCCGCACAGTTTGTTCACTCACTCCCCCCCTTGCTCCCCCAACTCACGGAGAGTTAGGAAGGAGAATCCAAAGAATGTAGCCCCCACGGGTTGAGATAAGAACAGTTTAATAGCTAAGGCACAACACAAATCACTGCTGCCATTACTACTACAAATAATAATGATAAAGCCAATAACAAGCGAAGAGAATACAACACCTCACCAGCCATCGACCCATAACTCACCCCACCCTTCCCGGCTGAGCACCGACTGATACTTCCTCCATCCCCCCCAGAGCTCCAGCCCTTCCGGCCCTCTCCCCCAGTTACCTCCTGGGCATGACGTGCTATGGTATGGAATACCTCTTTGGCCAGCCTCGGTCAGGTGTCCTGTCTCTCCTTCCTCCCGGCCTCCCCTCCTCCCTGGCAGAGCATGAGCTCAGAAAAAGGCCTTGAACAAAACCAAACATTTGAGCAGTAACTCAAAACATGCTCACTATCAGAAGCCGTTCTCAGCACGAAAGTCAAAACACAGCACTGCACCAGCTACCAAGAAGGAGGAAAAAATGACTGCTACTGCTCAAACCAGGACAGGAATAAAAAAAAAAAAAAGAAAGAAAAAAGAGTTTATACTTTTCTCTATGGAGAGAGTTGAATGTGCCAGGGGAAAGAGTAGTAGTGCAGCTGCTTGTGCACCTTTTCAGTAAAATGAATCAAAATACAGCCACGATTCGTGGGGGATTTTAGTTTTGGCTTTTGGATCTGCTTTTGGGGATTTTGTTATTTGGTTGGGTTTTTTTTCAGAGACTGCTAGTAACCCCAAACTGTTTCCCAGTAAAGTTTATTGAAACTACACAAAGAAAGTAATTTGTTGGTAGTGTTGTTTGTTTTCCAATTTTCAGAAACTCTGTGTATTAGACCAATATTTCAATAATTTGATCAGATAATATTTACTGATAATTCCACATAGCAGAGTATTTACATTGGATTTGAAGTCCACAGGATATCCCATAAATTTATTTGTATTCAGGTATCCCTGTTCACCTCTTTTGTGGTAGTCTTTGTTATGCATGACTACATACCTTTTAGGGAGCTTGCTGATTTATATACTGGTGGTATGTTAAAGATTTGCATTATAGGAAAATCCTCCTGCAATTTTCTGTATTGTGATCCTCATGAGTGGTAATGTGAGAAAGAATAAAAACATGCAATGGAAATTAATTGCTCAGGAATACTCCACAGTTAATTGTGGCAAATAATGGAAAAGCATTCAGGATACATTCACTGCTACCATGCTGCAAGAGAAGCATCAAATAAAAGTTATTGTTGTATGGTGTTATCCTGAAATACACATTCAGAGCTTTAGTTCTAGATCTTTTTGACATATCTGGAGCATCTGACAACATCTTCAAAAATTTTCCACTTTTTCAACTAGCCTTCAACACTTGTGAAATAAAGTGACTACAGAATGCTGTGTCAAAAATCCATTCTCTCTTCCTTGTCTTTTTTAACAGTAATATGTTCACAGGGAATAGATTTGAGACTCTGGACTGAATCAGGCTGACAAAGTCTTGCAATATTATTAAGTAGTAAACATAGTTTGATTTGGCCTACATACTAAAGTCTTTATTCTTTTATTGCTTACCTTTTTTCTTTCTTCTCAGGGAAAGGTTATTTTTCCCACGTGCAAAGAAGTGATTGAAAGTGTGGAAGATGACTGAGATTAATAGTGCTACTTGGTTCTAATGAAATCATCATTAAGCGTCTTTGTTATCCAAAAAGATAATTGTCTTTTTCACATTTGTATGGTGTCATTTTGTTATCTTTCATAGTATGTATGTATGTATGTATGTAACATCTATATTCAGTAAGCCATTTAAATAAAAACTGATTAACTAGAATTTTTAATGATTTGTGCAAACTCAATTTTTTAATCTAAAGAAGTGTCACTTTCAAAAAGCCGTAAATATTAGTGACACATTTCTTGTAAAAGTGGCTACTGGATGAAAACACTTCAGGCTGATCTATAATTAGTGTCTATATTTTTTATTCTAATTAAAGAAAACCTCTTGATGTTTTTAAAAAATGTATCTAAAGGTGAATGATGAAGAAGTTGGTATTGAATGTTATGTCCGTGTGTGTAAGA
Organism: Melopsittacus undulatus; assembly: GCF_012275295.1. Classification (NCBI taxonomy): domain Eukaryota; kingdom Metazoa; phylum Chordata; class Aves; order Psittaciformes; family Psittaculidae; genus Melopsittacus; species Melopsittacus undulatus. The sequence goes on along the minus strand of NC_047530.1, from coordinate 41,071,695 downwards.
GAAGGGCAACAGAAATTACTACAAAGAATGAAATGCTGCAGAACTCCAAAGAAATGCTTGGAGCCTGATCCTCAAAGGCTTGGAAGCAGCTTTTTGTTCTGATGGCTGAGGCATGGCAACATACACAAGATAATATCTCCTATTTATTCCTTCTGTGTACATAAAAGAGATTTTTGTACTCTTTTGATAAATAAATAAGAATGCTTAAAGACATAGTTGGCTTCACTAGAAAATACCTTCTTTTACTCAATCCAAACCAGTTCTCGTGATCCAAACTATGACCTCAGTGCAATGGCCACAGCAGGAAATAGGCAGAGAGCAGATGAAACACTGGGAAAGTTATAAGAAGTGGGTCTTTCTGTAAGGCTATTGCTACCATATGTGCTTTGTATGAACACATATTAAATGCGGAGCTGGTATCATCACCTGTTGTTAAAATGTCCTGCTTTTTATTAAGGTTACTTTTCTATTATCTGTTGCATACAACTTTCTTTAATTTCTCCACCTTGTTGAAATCTTTCAAGTTTGACACCTGCATGAGAATTTATTTTACTTTTTAATTCAGCCAAAACTAATTGCATGGTTTCAAGAATGAAGCCAGAGGAAATAAATTAGCATGTAAAACCTTCCTTGGTCTTTTCCATGAAAAACTGCAATTCAAGTATTTATATGCAGAAAGGAGAATTGGCAGCTTTTTTATTCATTTGGAAGTCTGCCAATTTCCTTAAAACATGAAAATTTGTTCAGGTAGCAGGCCTCTAGGAAATTTCAGTTGGTACAACCTTAGTAGATGCTTCATAATGTTCAGTGTTGATCCATCATTGCTTGTATCTCCCACGCTTCTTATTACTGACAAAATTGGACTTTTGCCATCATCACAGTGAGACTGAGCAGGGAGATTTTAGAGTACGTGACAAAAGCCAGGCTTCCTTGCACAAGCTTCTCTATTTAGGGAGTGAGTCAATACTAGGCACCGGACTGAAAAGCATAGTAGATATTGAAGTGCTCTGGATAATCTGTTATTGTTTGTTGTTGGGTTGGGTTTTTTTCCATGATATTACATAATACATTGTTTTGTGATTTCCAGACAACAATAAAAATTAAAGCATCTTGTTCAAGTTTGATGCCTTAGAACTGGGGTGAATGGACTCATAGCCTCATAGCACCTGATTCTAGGAGAAATAATAAAGGCAGAAGAAGGGAGTCAAGTGTCTAGACTGCAAAACATTGAAGATGGGCAATGAATTGCTGCTTAACCAAAACCAAAACTGAAACTGATTGTATAGGAAGATTGAAACAACACACCTGTGTATTCTATTCAGAGAAAGTTGGAGGAGGGATAGGAACTACAGGGGAAGATTTGACCTGACTTGGAATGTGGAGGAAGTGAAATAGTCTGACAGATATATGGACATGAGACGACAGGGAGAAGGCTGGATGGAAAGAAAATAAAAAGGAAAGCCAATGAATGCCAACACTGGTTAAAGGATATAAGGGCTAGGTAAGGACAGAGATAAACCATCTGGGATTTAACGAGAGATGGTTGGGGAATATGACATGCAACACCAGAAATAAGTGGAATAATGCATATTGGTATAATGAGTATGAGCAGAGAAACCAAGAATAGCAAACACACTCATGGGATGATTCCACTCCCTTCTTTCAGTGCTGTGTGACCAAACAGCAGATGTATAGGAAAACCAACTAGAAAGCAGTGCTATTATGTTTTGTGCAGAAGTTGTAATAAGGTGTATAATAGAACATAAAATATGGTTTCATGATGAAGATGGGGAAACTTGCCTGGAAAATTGTATTTGGATTGTGATTTTAAGGGCAGTTTATATCTGATGTTGGTCTTTTCATTTAAATCATCAATGTCAGAAACTGCTACTAAATGTGGAGTTGTCTTTTTTCTTTTTTTTTTTTCTGTTTGATTGCACTCATGACTGAAACAAAAATTAATAAAAATTGGTTTTAATGTATTTGCAATGCTATAACACTATAACATGCGCCACCACCACTGCCAGAAAACATCAGGTGATTCAATGAAGATTTGCAAATACTTTAGATCTTAATCTCAAAGCATCTCAGTTTTCCCCTTTTTAAACCAGAGATGGTATCAGAAAGTCAACTCACCAAACCTTGGTCAAGATAAAGTGACATTCATGATGTTATGAAGCTGATGACCTAAATGTACTTACAGAATATAATAAGATAGGCTTCAGAGTAGTTTGAAGTTCTAGCAATGTGCAGTGAAAAAGGCATGGGGTCACATACTGAGCAATGGGAAGAAAATGATATATAACTGTTTATTCTCTGGGAGAGAGGGGACTCTGCTGCAAAGGGGATTTTTTTACTAAATCTCGCAGTAAAGAAAAAAAAAAGGGCCTAATTTGTTGTGCATATTGATCTTGGTTTAACTAACAGCATTACTGATGGCATCTCTGAATTTGTAAATGTTTTACTGTCATTTCATGGTTCTTAATTTTTCAGTGACACATAACAAAAAAAAATTAAATTTCTTTTATGGAACAAAATATACCCATCACCTTAAAAAGAGGCAGATTTATGAAAAAGATAAATAAATACAAAGTTTGTCTTCCAAATTCCTATTTTAAGGTTCCCAGTTTGGTTTTTATTTTATTGTGAATATTGTGCTGAACAGTTCAGTTCTCTGTGTTGTTCAGTATATGATTTCTGTTTTCATTACTTTATAATTTGGTTTTAGTAGCTAAAAATCGTAAAAAGGACATGGAACTGTTGGAACAAGTCCAGAGGAGGGCCACGAGGGTGATCAGGGGACTGGAGCACCTCCCATATGAAGAGAGACTGAGAAAGTTGGGGCTGTTCAGCCAGGGGAAGAGAAGGCTGCTTGGAGACCTCATAGCAGCCTTCCAGTATTTGAAGGGGGCCTACAGGGATGCTGGAGAGGGACTCTTCCTTAGAGACTGTAGTGATAGGACAAGGGGTAATGGGTTCAAACTTAAACAGGGGAAGTTTAGACTGGAAATAAGGAGGAAGTCCTTTACTGTTTAGAGTGGTGAGGCACTGGAATGGGTTTCCCAGATAAGTTGTGAATGCTCCATCCCTGGCAGTGTTCAAGGCCAGGTTGGACAGAGCCTTGGGTGAGATGGCTCAGTGTGAGGTGTCCCTGCCCATGGCAGGGGGGATTGGAACTAGATGATCTTAAGGTCCTTTCCAACCCTGACTATTCTATGATTCTTTGATTGTTTGTCTTAAACGTTCCTTTTCTACTTGTTATATCTTCAAAAAAGATATTAAACATAAAAATACATGTGAAAAGATACCTGTATAAAAATGCATATACGTTGTGTTATAAACAAAATTTCCCAGATAATAGCATCTTACTGTTTCAAAAAATTGAATTTTGATGAGTTTTTAAAAGTTTGAAGTACTACACCTGCCATCTACTGGAAGTACAAGGATGATGCATTTAAGTTGTATTATGTTAAACTGTTCAGCCAGTAACATCACCCTACTACTTTATTATAAGACATTCTCAATTTTTTTTTTAAAAATATGAATGAACTTTAACCTGCAGTATTTAATTTATTGTTTTATTAAAAAATGTAAGTCATAAAATTTAACTCAAGTTTTCTACTCAGGTTTTACAGATTTTTAATTAACCCACGGTAAAATCTAAACAAGTATTGACAATCAAGTGTAAGAAATGCATTTGTCTTGTTCTTCTGCCCCATTCTTTTGCCTTGTTCTTCTGCCCCATTCTACATGCTCATTCATTTTTATGGATCTGTACAACTTGCAGTTGAAGTGGGAGTGAGCTGTATACAAACAAATGAGTTTTCAGGTACTTATTTATGTATTTCTTTGGAAAAGAATATTTACAGTATTTTTAAATATCATCTTACATAAGCAAGTGCCTTGTTGAAGTTGTTTTGTTGAGGTTTTTTTTTTAATAGGGGGCACATTTTTAAGGGACTGGTAAATTATATTAAGTCCGTTTCCATCTCCTTTTGACTCTTAGCCCTGTTCCCATAAACCACAGTAGTTTTATTCCAGCAGTCACTTTCACTGATTAAAAATCAGATGAAATCATATAAGCCCATCAGTTTTATGTTGCCATTGGTTTTGGGACATTCTGACTTAAATACCATTAGATTTGATTTAGTAATCCAAAAGTATGGCAACATACATTAAAAAATAGATTATTAGTTATGGCTACCATGAGATATGAATTCCCAAAGTTGTGCGCAATCCAGTAGAATCCATTTTGATATAAGAAGCAGTATTTTGTCTGAATATTAACAGCAAAGGTTGATGTCAATTCTTTGGTAAGGCAGAATTTGGTCAGATTAAACTGTGAAAGGAAGAGAAATAATTGTGTATTTACCTTTTTAAAATCTGTTCTTAACCAAACCAAGACTGGCATAAAAGGAAAACAAAGAAGTTACCATTCAGCATCAAGGAAGTATTGCTGAATTCCCAAGAGATTATTCTGGAAATAAACCTTTTCAGCCCTGGGAAGGTTCTTTTACAAGACTATGAGACTGGATACCATTTAATATTGGGTCCTACTCAGCACCATTTTTATTGTCCATCATTAGACACTCTCAGAGTATTACACTCTGAGTAATTTATGACTAAAATTGTTATCCCTTTCTAGAAATGTTGCCAACAATAAATTATATATTTATTCTTCTTTCTTTTAGTTTATTAATGTCTATTAGTACATATTTTATGCCTTTAGTAGGGAAAGAATTATTAGGCAGTTAAAGTAATTTTCGCTCTTTTTAAATTTGAATTTCTTCTTTCTCAAACTGGGCTAGGAATCATTTGTAATCTTTATGCCAGAAACAGACCAGACAACTTTGGACAATATCAGTGGAAAATATAAATGCTTTAGGCAAAGAGAATCTTGAACTTTTGCCTTCTGTTTGGACTGTATATATGCTAGTTTAATTATGAAAGAGTACACAGTGTCTGGATTCTTTAATATTGAGTTTTAAATGGATTTATTATGGTAGGTGTATTGTGCTGGCATTTTCCCTTCTTTCTAGCTAATAAAATTTCTGGAATCTTTCGACAGCAGGATAAAAAAAAGTTATTCCTGTTTTCCCCAAAACGGAATTATATCGAAAACTTTAAATAGAGGAATAGTTATTTGTTTATTAAAATAAACTTACTTGAATTCTAAATATATTTTATTAATGTCATTTATTAGAGAGATATGTAAACCCACTCTTGAACAGTGGCAAATTCATTTAATCTGAGAGACGGAATCAGGCTCCATGATGAGGCTGGGATTGCCCTGTGCAAAGCTAACCGCATACACCTAAACATCTGAAAACCATAAATATCTAAGATACCTTTTTCATAAATTCTTTACGTATGCTCCTCTGATGACCTCTAGCGCAACTTCAAACTCCATTGTAGGTATTCCTGTTTTCCAGACATTTTAGTACAGATAACCCTATGGCTGTTAGGCTTTTCAGTATGAGCTATAAAGTTTACCTTCTTTCTTTGCACATTCTGAGGAAAAGATATTTCATGTAAGTAGTCTTCATGTGTTCCAGAATAATTTTTTATCACTCTGACTACAGAGAAGAAGGAATTGAAGGCAGGTAGAGAGCTTTTTGTTTATGGATTTTTTTTCTCAGATCTGCATAGCTCTAGGCCAGACCAGGTTAACTATTAACAGTTTAAATTAAACACTTCACATGCATAATAAAAAACAGGTCTCTTGTGTTGTTGCTGAGGCAGAATGGCTCTTTTTATTCAGCATGTGCTTTGATAGCCTTCCAAATTCATCTTTTTGCGTTTAGATAGGTTAAGTGGTGCCTGAAGGATGATTCACACGTAACTACAAACAGCAGAGCAGATAGTCCACAGCAAAAGAGGAAATATTAAAAGATGTTTTTCTTTTTTAAATAAAATGTCATCCAAAGTTTAATATCATGTGGAGCAGACGTATGCTCATTCTACATTTCCCCATCAGAACTGCTCTTTTACTTATGCCAGGCAAATTGCTATGCTATTGTCTTCCCTACAGATGTTCACCTACTGCCACCAGATAAAAAAAAAAACCTTAGCACTATTTACACAATTGATTCCCTTCGCAATTTTATTTCTGAATGTTACAGAACTGCAAGGTTCTGTAATTTCTTTGTTCCATAAATTTCTGAAGTTACTTTTTTATGGAATTTGACTGTATGAGATGTTCCCAAACATGTAAGTCTTACCAGTTATATTTACTAAAATCAGAGGTGAAGCAAAACAAAATGCTTCCATTAATGCATGCATTTTTTTATTTCTTCTGAAGTAAACTAAACTAAATTGAACTGTATAAGCCTCTTTTTATTAAATGAATGTTTTCTTCCCCTTCTTTTCAGTATCCCAGGTTCTCTTCAGTAACTTTGGATTTAGACCCTAGGGAAAAAATCAGTAAGAAATTGCACTCTCTTATTTCTATGCTGTCTCCCTTTAACATTGTAATTCTATCAAAGGGATTTGCTAATTGGCTTTACCTTTGACTTAAAAAAAAATATTTTGGATAGTAGTCTAGCAGCACATACTAAATTGATGCTGTAATTACCTAACATTAAAATCAACAGAGCAGAGAGGTTTTCAATGCTAAACTTGTTTTGTTGGAGAAGGAATTTTTGGCAATGTAACTTTCCCTTAACCATTGCAGTTAATAAAAATCACTCTCTGGTTTTTTTTTTGCAATCTTTGCAGGTTAGAAAGAGAAGAAATTCTTTCATTAGTGTGGTTTTTGATAGAGGAAGTTAAAAACTGAAGTTTAATTTTATTCATTAGAAGCTATGCATTTGTTGGAATGTATTTTCATGGTATTTTGACAAACAGGAATGTCTGAAGGAGCCTTAAGAGCTCACTGCTGAGTTCTATCTACACTGCATGACTCCTTTCCTCATCCTTGACTGAAGATCTGAAACTTCTCTAAAAACGAGCAAAATACAGAAAGATACTTAAAACTAAGGCTGGTCAAATAAAACTTAAAAAAAAAAAAGTTAGAAATGGAAATGCTGTTTTTAAAGTATTCCCGAATGCATTGGGTAAGCATTCAAAAAGTCATAAATTGGTGGGAAAACTGTAGGTAGCAGAAGTGAGAAATGGATTAAAGTAATCTGTAATATTTTAAATTAGATTTTGGCCTTATATTTATGCCTGTCAAATAAGCATTCTGTACTGTCTCTACACAAAAGATTTTTTTCCTGAGGTGCCCAGCTTTTTCTTTGATCATGATAGTATATTTTCCTCTGTTGAGGCTATTCAGAGCCAGATGCTGATGATTGCACTTCTTTCTGGTATGTCCATTTATAAGATGACAAATAGGGTAAAATCATATTTATTCCATGTACACATTTCACCAACTTGAGTGGGTGATAAAGGATCTAAAAAAATTAATGACGTGCTAAATGATTTTTGGAACTAACAATGGCATACTGGAACAGCTGCATTTACCTGGTTAATAAAAGCGTGTAAGCAGAGAAGTGGGAAGAAGGCAGATAGTTATGTTTTGATTACAGCCTGAAGCCTATATGCCCAAACTGAATTTCCAGATCTCCCACACTTGTGTGACTTCATGCATGTCAGTTAATCTTTCATATGCTCCAGCCTTGTACCATCAGCGATGACTGTATTTTTCCTGTCTTCTCAGAGTTCCTGAGGAAACCTTGTGGTAAGAAGTTCTATCTAGCAATGACAAGCAATGACAAACAATGACAAAATTGAAAAATTGCTTTGTGGCTTTAGCCAAATAAAAAGCATTGCTCTTATATATATTTAATTTCAGTCTAAAGCATTTTTTAAAAGATTAGACATAAAAATACCACCTGGGTAATCTTGTTTTGAATAAATCATTTGCCTATAGACTTATTAATCACCACCTTAACTGATGAGTCAAAGTTTCTCTTTCATTTAAGTTGATTATTTATTTTAGGTATCTAGTAATGTGGGTCACTTACTAAAAAAAAATAAAATATAAAAAAGGAACCTAATTTTTTTCTCTAGGTTGTATCTGGTCTCCTAGAGAACCATTTCCTTCTTTAGAACAGCTTTCATGCAGAAATAAGATTTCTTTCAGTAGTAGTGAACCTAGGATAAATGATACTTTCCACCTCTGCATTTTGTTGGGTGCCTAAGAATAATGTAGGCAGCCAGCATCTGTGCTACACATGAGCTCTTACAGAGAATCTCACAAACAGAGTGAAAAGATTGATAACAGCCCAGATTGCAATCTTCTTTATGCAGCTCAGGTATCAAATGAGTAATTTGCTGTCCACAGCTTTGAGAAGCTCAAATATAAAAGCTACAAGAGATGGGATAATGCTATCTTAGTGATTACACTGTTTTTTCTAACTACTTCCAAGGCGTTTGCTTTCAGTTCTGACTTAACAAAAAGATAAGCCTTAAAACAAGCCAGGTACTTATTAAATGCATAGCATATGTCTAAGAAAAAAAAAGGTCTTTGGCAGATTTATAAGGTGTTTATGTATAGAAGATTTAATCTCATGGACAAGTGCTAAAGGCTGTGTTTAATTTTATTGGTGTTTAGAAATTCTGATTAAAAGAAGCTCTTGGTAATAAGACCTAACTCTTGGTAACATTTTTCAGGACCTAAGAAAAGTGCTTTTACCTTATTATAATAAGCATGTTGCCCAACCACAGCTGGAAGGGCTAATGAGTGAGGAAGGGATGGGTTGTACTTTGCATCTTCTCCAATCTTTGGCATACTATTGCTCTAGTGAATATATAATTTATCATCGTTTTTCAGGGCACATGCTCAGTAGGCAGTGGGATAAGATAATGAGTTCCAGACATGTAGCTCTTATAACTAGCTTTGTTATAGGCAGGAATTTGTAACAAGTCTCTGCTAAAATGATTTTAGGTCATAGTAGCTAAACCTGAATCAGCTATAAACATTTCTTCCAGATACTTTTAGCTAAGAACAACACTTTAGGACTTACCTTCTAAGTATACATAATCTGGATATCACAAAGTATATGTATCTGGTGAAGTATATGTAGGTAAAGTAATTCAGAAAGAGAGAGCATGTGAGACATGATCTTGCTTTTGCTTCTTTGTCATAGGACCCAGTTTTACTATTATCTTTGGTAAAGATCTTGGAAACATAAGCTTAATGACATGGTTAAATGTTTGCTTGTGACAAAGGAGCCTCAAAATTGCCTGTTAAAAAGGATATAATGTATCTTGCATTGAAGGTTTGCTACAGCTTTAAATTGAAGGCTTAATATTTTTCAGGAAATCAGAGCTGGTTTGTAGATTACTTTTTATTCTGTAAACACGAAGTAAAAAATGCATTTAGGTATTACTGTTCTCACATTGCTATCCAGCTCACTACTTTTTGTTCATTTGGTAAACTTGTAGATTGATTGTAGTGCTGCTAATAAGAGGAATGTTTAAAATTAAATGTAGAATCCTCCCTGGAATACCTAATTATTTTTAAAAACTCATGAGTGAATCTGAGTTTTCAGATATGGATTTTCTCTTTCTGCCTTTGTTACAGTATTCTTTTCCTCTTATTATTCTTCCTATGTACACAAAAAATGCCATAAACCTTTAACATCTTCAATATGCAATTTTTCAGTCTTAGTGGTTCTAGCACCACTTAAAGAATATGTGGGAAAAAACACTTTCAGTGTTTCAAATAAAATCCATGGAGAAATGCACAATTGGGATGGCCACTAAGACAAAATTATTTCACCACAATGTTATTCCATTGTATTTTTCTCAAAATCCATATTCTTTTTCATGCAGCTGGAGAAAACAAATAAAAACTCTCTTTCTGTATATATTTAAATGTTTGTAGAGCATTTGAAAATTTAAACAAAGAGCTGCATCAGGAGTGGATGACGGAATGGATGCTGGTTTAAAACTAGCTTCATATACCTTCCTTTTACAGTTTTAATTAAGTAATCTTATGATTAATTTATATCTAAAACAGTGTAAACTATTCTACATTTCTCCATCCCTTTGCTAACCCAAAACTTCTTCTCTATATTTGGCCCACATGGTTGGCAGAACGCACTCCTGCTTCTCCCTCCTTAGACCCCATTCTTAGTCATTCATCACCAATTAATGCACTCTGTTGGTAATGGTTTTAATTTGCATGCCTGCACTCCACCATGATAGGAATCTGCAGAAAGCCCAAAGTTTTACTAACAAAAAACATGTACTATCTGAGCTTAATATAGTGGTCCATGCATGATTTCCCTAGTGTGATGCTGTGGACATCTCTCCCAGCTACTGTTCATCTACAGGCAACTGAAAATGTGCTCTGTCGAGAGAAGTAGGTATCTCTCTGTTAATGTAAGCCATTTTATTAGGGCCTTTCTTAAAAATATATTTTCCCTGTATGTGGTTCTTTAAACATTGTCTCTAGACTGTTAGTGCAATTTTGAGAAGGAAGAGAGCATCGATTCTGATCTCAGTGAAGTCAATGGGAATTTGGAGGTTTTACTGAAATACAAATTATTATGTTTAGCAAAAAAGGTACTTTTATGGAAGGAAGAATATTGATAGTTGCTTAGTGACAAACTATGGGATTGAGAAGGCAAAGGTACAGTCAAGAAAGATAAAGGTGTGTAGTTAATTAGAAGTGTACTCAGCAGCCATCAATCACAATCCTACTTTCACAGGTGCTACTACTTGTATCGGAAATCATATATAAGAAACCAAATATAAGGAGAAGGATGAATCAGAAAGACAGGCATCATAAAAGCTGCTAACTGCTCTTCCTATATTTTAAATATGAAGGGCACATAACACACAAAGATGAGCATTCCAGTTCTTTCTCCTAAAGGGAGCTGTGCTACCCAACAAAAAATCTGAAAGTAATATCTGTTTCTGATAGTTATCTGTAGAACATGCTTATTTTTGCACTCCATTTCTTGAAATTTTGTGGAAGATTTATAGCTTTAAAAACCAAAATAGAAAATATTTACATTTTGTAGGGCTGTAATTTGTTATGAAATAAACTTGCATATAGTAATAGTATTGCTATGATTCACTACAAAGTTGTCGGAAGAACTTTGAATGTCTTGAAAAATCTGATGTTTTAGAGGTATCATATTTCTTCTTATTGCCTGCATCATCAGATTAACTTTGAAATCTTTGTCATCATTTCTAAATTGATTTCATTCTAAAGAGAGATTTTTGTGCTTTTAGGTTACATTTATAAAGCTTAAGAAATGACTGGGCTCATAATAAACCCAGACTTCAAAACTAGGTTTATAGATCTAAAGACATCACCATAAACTCAGTCAGACTGGGAATTTTGCTTGGGTCCAAGTGCTGAATATTCATCAGCAGTTTTCTTACAAACTATACTGAGTAACAGAAGAGCAAAACTTCAGGGACTAAACTGATTTAACTTAAGCTGAGTTGCTGATGGTACCAGTAACGACATTTATTAAAACAATTGACGATTGATTATAAAACTACTCTGCAAAATTCATCAGGCTAATATGTAATCAGTGCCTACTATTGTAAAACTTACTAATAGTTGTACAATCATTGAACATTAGTCTTTAAATATCTGTAAATATTTTGTCATAAATACCTCATGTTTCATCTTTTTTTCTTTTTTTAAGCATGCAAGTCACAAAATTTTCTATGCATGTTCAGTGACGAGTGCAAACAATTGGATTTACAATGAGAAATACATGCTGGAGTTTGCAAATTAATTCCCTGAGATGTGAAGTCTTTTATATGTGGTGAACTAGGTCCCAACCTCTGGGTCAAATGTCACTGTGAATTACAATAATTGCAATTTATGGTAAAGACTAGAGTAAGGTTTGAAACCTGTCAGTACCTATCATGAAGTAGAAATAAATTACAGCTTGTCATAAATGACAGATTTCTGTTAGGTACTTTCTTTCACTTTAACTGCATCAGACCTTTATCCACCCAGCAATTAACTTTATTCACATTAATATTCAGCAGTGTTGACAAGACTGACACAGTAAAACTCAGTTTGTATAAAAGTAAAGACAGTTTGATGTAGAGTTATTATATTGTCTCATAATTCATGTTGAGAAGTAGATCTTGATAAATGAAGAACAAAACTATTGATTCTGGTGTTGACTTGCTGTGCCAAAAAGGACTCTGATTTTCTGTTTTTCAAGGTACACAATTTTTGTTTGGAAATAAACAGTAATTTTATCTAAGCATTAGTAAAACTAACATTAATACCCTGGTATCAGCCTTTTTATTATTTCCATATATTCACTGGCTCCCTAGAACTTTTTTGAATATTTAGAATAATTGTGATTACATATCATGTTCAGTAGGACCAATAATATATTTAAAGCACAATAATATATAATAATAATATATTGTATATTTACATATAATATATATTTAATTGCTCTGAGACAGAAAAATATGTACTGCTACTACCTCTGCTAAGACTATAGCAACACAAAAGTTAAAAATAACTTTTCTACTAAAGTGGAAAGGAAATAACTACTGAAAACAAAAATGTCCTTGGCAGTTGGTGTATTCATCCCATATACTATTACCCAACAAGAAATGAAGTTAATAATGAGAGAAAGCAGGTTTCCCAATGTTTAAAAGAAGTGTTACAGATGTCATTGAGAGATTTAACAGCTGCTCATTTCAAGTTTATAACGTTTACTCAAATTACATTTACAAAATTGCTGGTGCATACTTGAAGCCGTTAACACGGACGCAAACTCTAAATTAAAGTACAGCTACGAGCTTTCTTTTAGTACCATTTTACTTTCATAGTGTCTTTTATGGAAGAATCAGAAAGCCAGTAATTAATCAAGGCTGATCTCAGGCACAGAGTTTGAGTTAGATAAATAAGATGTTACATTGCCATAGATGACAGAGAGGCTTCTGTAAAGCTTCTCAATGAATGTGGCAATTTTGCAACACCTTTCTCAACAAGGTTTCTGAATGAGACCGAAAAAATATTCATTCATACCAGCATTGCTTATAAGTTTAGTCTCTCCTTCCTTGTCCTTTCCCATTGAATCGGTAGATTCAGATAGAGGAAATTTACATAAAAGGAGTCTGAGTCTCTGCTGCAAGATAGCCTTCTATTACTACTTCAATATACTGAGATTGCAATACAGGTAAAACAAGGACATACTGGAGACAACTCATGAATCCTCCACAATAGGTTTTACTGTGCAGTAAACAAAAAGGGGGTAAATGTCATTACAGAAGGACTAAAACCTAGCTTATTGTCATTTCTTGTTGTCAAAAGGTTTCCTGCAGCAAGGGCAACTGAAAGCAAATTGGAGCTGCTTCTAAGCTGTTGTAAAGCTTAGAAGAAGAATTCTTCTTGTAAAGGAGGAATTAAGCTTACTTTAAAACTGCTTTGTTTTTTCTTTCTCATTATAGACTTATCAAGCAAAGACCTGTACATTTTAAGAGACCTAAGTCAGGTGTGTCGTCCCTTTGGAGTTAACTTGGCTGCTAAATCTAGGGGTTGCTGAGACTGCTATTCCCGTCCAAACATTTAGTCATAGAATCATAGAATCATAGAATAGTTAGGGTTGGAAAGGACGTTAAGATCATCTAGTTCCAACCTGCCTGCCATGAGCAGGGACATCACACACTAAACCATATCACCCAAGGCTCTGTCCAGCCAGGCCTTGAACACTGCCAGGGATGGAGCATCTACAACTTCCTTGGGCAACCCATTTCAGT